>NC_083338.1:137403965-137741389 GCF_019175385.1 Lycium barbarum | reverse complement strand
GAGAAACAGGGAATGAGAGGACGAGTGACTGATGAAATGAGAGTTAGTAACTGAAAAATCCTCTTGTATTACATCTTTATCCGTTCCTTTCTTAAACACAAGTAAATGGATTTGTGAGGTTACAAATAGATAGGCTGTTGTTTTCGTTGATTCTATGCAAAGTTATCAAACTGCTCGTCAATTAATACTTCTCAACATCTAATGTAAATTCATCAATCATTACAGGCGATTTTCTAATTTGTGTATCTTTCGCTGTGCAAAGTTATCAAATGAATAGTGATGCTTTTTGTTTTTGAGAAGGAAAATGGAGATGCTTTTAAGTTCAAAAGTATTAGGACAGGACAACTGTGTTAGTTCTAGATATTACATATCGATATCTTCACACATTAGGTGTTGGTGTGACTGTTTTAGTCTGCAGTCTTCAACTCTAGGCACAGAAATCCAGTGATTTTGTCCGTTTCCCTTCAAGAGTATTGTCAAATTTCCAACTCAACTGGTCTACTAAGAAGCTTGGAATTGCTTGGGAAATCCTTCAACCTAAATCACTAGTTTTCCTGGGAATCTATTATTTTAGTCTAAAAGTCATGTCACAGCCAACCCAGTGCAGTCTACATCATGTGTGGTTTGTGGGCTATTACACTAGAGCAGGGTTTACCCTGTGCGCACCCGAAGGGTAGCGGCTGGCAGTTCCCTTGTCATAAAAAAAAAAAAAAAAAAAGGAAATGTCATAGCCAACTTTTGAAGCCAGACTGTTGTTTGGTTTCAATTTTTGGGCTCAGTCCCTATTTGCTTCTTTCTGCCTATTGTCGATAGGTTATTCTTTGGGCAATGAACTAGCCGTCTCACTGCAACCTAGAGCATCGTATCTTTATTCTTCACTAAAAGTACTGTGCTTTTATTTTTTTGAGTACTGTGTTTTTTTGTTTTATTGTCTTCTACGAAGTCATCTTTTTAGGCAGTTCATCCTTTGTCTGAAGTCCATTCATAATTTCAAGGCTTTAGTAAGAAATGCAATTCTTCGCTAAACGAATGCTATTTCTGGTTTTATAATTTCCAGAGGCAATGTGAGCAGCTTATTCGAACCAAGCAGGCTTTCATGAGGTTGAAGTCGTCAATTCAGGAAGATATGCCCTTCGATTTCTGGACAATAGACCTTAGAGAGGCTGCTTTGGCCCTTGGACAAATAAGTGGAGAAGATATCTCTGAAGAAATATTGTCCAACATATTTGGTAAATTTTGTATTGGCAAATAGTACATCTGAAATTTTGTTAGTGCTCTATATGACTTTTTTAAGGAACCACACATATCAATTATCGATGCATACACAATACATTCAGTATGAAAAAACTCGAAAGTTGGTCGTAAGAGATTGTCTTTGAGATGGCACTGAGTGTCTTAAGCGTTAACTTCATCGTCGCAACTTTCCTCAAGGAAAAAAGGGACACCACTTGACATTATAAATTACAAGAATTAGAAAACAAAATGCCAACACTAGCCGGAGGGCCGGCAATGTGTAAAACAAAGAGCCATGCAAATTATATATAAGTCCAAATTACCACATAGGAAATACGTAATTAACATAAATAATTTCGTAATGAGGTGCTTCAAAGTGAAGAGAGAATTGACAAAGGAAGAATTGAAAGAGTGAAAGAAGAAAAAGAAGGAGAAGGAGAAGGGAAGGGAAAGAAAAAAAGAAGAAAAGAAAGAAAAGGAAAGGGAGAAAAAGAGGAAAGAAGAAGAGGAAAAGGAAAGGAAAGGAAAGGAAAAGAAGAAACGGGAAGAACAAAAGCTCAAGGAAAAGAAAGAAGAAAAAAATGAGATTTGGAAATCGAATATTTCTTGTTCTTCTGTTTCCTTTTCTTTTCCATTCATTTCGTTTAAAATCAGAAGCAATTCGTTGTTAGTATGAAACTGTTTTCCAGCTTCTTCTTTTTTCTGGTATGAATGAATGTGGAAATGTGTCATGAAATTGAAAACATATCATGAACTAGTGACATTGAAGTATTTTGTTTGTAAATTAAGGACAGTGAGAAGTATATACATCCATTTGACGTTAAACATTCATATGAATTAAAAAAAAAGTATTATCAAGATGTTTTTTTATACATGTTTACAACTAATGTTTGCCTTTTATTTTATTGCAAACAAGACTTAAAAAAAAAAAATCCACACACAGTAATTGTATCACTAACAAGAGAATATGAAAAAACTAAACAAGATAAAGATTTTTCTAATATACATAAGCGGCTAAGTGTGGACTAACAATGCAGTACTTAAATGTACACAATGCTTTGAAAATTATACTCTATATTTGGGATTATTTCATTGATAAACACACGTCTACTGCACACTTTATTAAACCAAGCCACGTGTAAATTATATAAATTGTCCACTTTAACCAGCTATTTTTTTATTCCGCGTAAACATATGTCATAGTACTGAATATTTATTCTCTTCTCATGTATACACGTATAAACTTTAATTTTAATTCTCCGACACATTTATTTTCTCCGTGCACTTTTACTTATTCACTTTTAACTTTTCACGTTCTTTAAGAATTAATAAATGAAGTACTCCCTTCGTCTCATATTACTAGGCCACATTTGTAAAAATATATGTCCAAATTAATTGTTCATTTACAAAACCAAAATAAAATTAATTAAATCTTTCCCATCTCCCCTTTAGTATTAAATGTTCTTGAAAATAATCAATTTTGATTAGAATGTATTTATTGGAGAGAGATAGAGGTAAGATAATAAAATATCTTTTTATCTTTTATTTATGATTTCTTAAGAGGCGTGCAAAAGGGAAAGTGGGCAAGTAAAAAGGAGCTTATCATTTTCTTAGAAACATGGAAGGAAAGGAGGAGAAATTGCCCATTTTCCTGGTATAATAACAACAAAAATTTGTGATACATTAAACACCAAGTGTTTTTATCTCAATTAGGGTTTGAATCTAAGAACTCGTGGTTCTCAACCCGACCATAGACCAACACCCTTGAATGCCAAAAAAAATGAGTGCAATATGCCGATATGAATCCAAAACGTTGGTTCAACTTGAAAACTAGAGAATTCGATACACAAGTAAATAGAGATAACAGACACCCGCTGTCCAATAACACAGTATCCTTATTTTCATTTTTCATTTTTTAAGATGTCAGTACTCATTTCGATCATTTTTCATTTTTTAAGATGTCAGTACTCATTGTGATGTTACCTCCATTGTTTTTGTTCATATAGCTCCTTCATCCTTTGATAAATCTTTTCTTTTTCAGTAGCACACCAGCCTGTGTTTGACAAACTTTTTTCTTTTGGGACAGAGAAGAGTAAACTATAGAGTCTAGTCTGTGAGCCTAAATCTAAGCTAAGAATTTCATCAAGTGTTAGAGAAATTTTAGCTTTCATGTCCAACAAACTAGATCCTACCTCTTTAACAAAAAGTGATGAATAACACTGTAATACAATGCTGCTGTACCTCACTACTTAGCAACAGATGTCCTTCATTCTACTTTGAGAACAATCTTCATGAACTCGTAGACGAAATAGCTTATGGAGGCTGAAGGTAACACCTGAAAATTCAGAACACGACAAGTGATAATGCGAAGTCTTGATAGTAACAGAGCTTTGAAAAGACGAAATTGAATTCAATCTGTCAAGATATGGTTGAATTTAGATTATTATAACCACAGAATGCGAATCAACTGAAATGAAATATGATATTCTCTCTAGTTCTAAAATGGAGTACTGTTTCTGCTATTTAAAGAAAAAGTCAGCCATAGGAGCTATCCAATAAAAGGAAGGGAAACGCTGAAGAGGAAGATAAAAGGCAGAAACTAGAGAGGCCACAACCCAGAATCTTGTTCTCTTAGTTTCCCCTCTTGATATCCATTTCATAGATAGTTTCTTCATTCGAAGAGAGGAGATGAAGCTTTACGCCTTAAGATTTAGTTAAACATAGCTCATAATACTTGTCCTAGTCTGATAATACTTGTTCTAGTTAACTATCTTGACCTAATGAAATATTGTGAATTCCACATGCGTAGTGAGGAGCACGACAATGGGGAAGAACATCGTTATTCAGTTTCTGATAATGAAATAAGTCATTTCCCAATAGGGATTAGCTATAGAGGTACTGATACCTGTAGTAAACTAGGAATTAGCCCTGCATATAGAGCTGGAACACCTCCATGTTCAATGATCTTCGCACAAGTTGCCAAGGAACTCAGTTTTGATGCTCGGCCTTGTAATTGAAGTTGCCTCCTAATGACCTCAAATGGATAGGTTGCAGCTTCAGCACAAGCACCAGCAATAGCACCATGAAGTAAGGTCCTCACAGGTCCCAACTCAAGCTGGTCAAAAGCATTGAGCTCTGCCCCCTGTTGCTTCATATACAGAATTCTTTTTCTGCCTTCAGGTGAATGCAAATAAGCTGATTTTAATATATCATATACACCATAGAAAACAGCCGCTGCTGGGGCCATACTCAAAATGGAGGGTACTAGTCCCTTATAAAGAGAGAAGAATCCTTCAGTTCTGATCACGTGTTGGAAAGCTCCAACGACACCACCCAAGGCTTCTCCACCCCGTGCCACTAACTTGGTCCGGACCTGAAAGGCTTTAAATTATCAGGCAACATTGGAAATAACAAAGCAGAAGACACAGAAAAATCAACTTCCCGAACCATAGGAGGATAATCAAATCTAATAAAGAAATCAGTTGATGTGAACACGTTACATATTCATATTTATTTAAAAAGAAGATCATCACACATTCTTACAGAAGAAGGAAATGCAAACTTCAGCGCAGCTGCTTCCGTTTTCAAATCAGAGGCGTGATGCTAATGGTTGACAGAATATTATTCCACGCACAAGTTCAAACATGCACGTGGTCTGTATTAACATTAACAGACTGAAAGATAAGGGAGAAACTAGTTTGGTCTTTACTAACATTAACAGACAATGTCCAGCACCCAGTTTGTTTTGCTGGTCCCTGGATGGAGGAAGAATTGCTCTATTATTCCATCTCTTTCCTTGTTTTTCTCTCGGACAGAGCTGCTGAACTAAATCTTTTTTCTTATTTTGTTTCTGATCAATAGCAGCTGTACTAAATTTTAAACAGGAAATTTGCTTTTTGCCTGTCATATAAGTCATCTTCAGAGTGGGATCCTTCTATTATTTGATATAGAAGAAAATTAAATCCTCAACTTTCCGAGTAAGTCAGTTTTAGTCTAATCCTAAATGAAAAGTAAAAAATCTAAGATTCTTAATTTTATTTTATTCTTTATTCCGAAAGGTTTTCCTATCTTTCGGTACCTTGTATATCAATAAAGAGCAAAAACAAAAAGGGATGTGCTTCAGGGTCTTCGAATCATGATCACAATTTTGTGCTTTATAGTGTTTGTTCTTGCTCGAAAGTTAGTTTGCTTGAGGACGAGGAAAGCTTTAAATCTTGTGGAAGTTGATAAGATTCTATTTATCACCAACCTCTTTGACTACAGCCCAAGGCTTCCCTAAAGCACTGTACCACCTTCCAATCCTTTTCCTAAGTAAGGTCCCAACTCCTGAGTCCTCTTCTGCCAGTAACTTTGCTTTCCCCTTGTAACACCACTATCTTCTTCCACAACTCACCAACAAATACTATGAAGAAAAAAAAAGTTTAGAGGCAAAACCTGCTTGAATAAATAGAACTCATCAGCAGATGAACCAGAAACAGAGTAACTACCAAATTTATCATGTTTCCTTTCAGCAATTGTAAAGTACAGGAGAATTAGGACAGTTATGGATCAAAAATGGGATGAATACATGATTATGGACACTTGAAGACAATGGATCCAAAATATCAATCTACTTTCCTTCAATTCCTGAACTAATTGACTCATATAAAGGATCTCTTGATTTTTGGTTGCTGACTTTCCGATGCAAATCAAATTCTCTAACAAAAAGATCTCCTTTCTACTGGAAGAAACCTATAATCAACGAAACTGACAAACAGCTAGAATTTAGCAGAATTAAAACCATAAGATTATAGTGACAAAAAGCCTTTCTTTATAACTCCACATGTTAATTGTAGGAAACCTTTCTTTTTAACTCCACATGTTAATTGTAGGTCTCTTTTTGGATTGCCAGAGGCTGAGAGCCAGAAATTGTATTGAAGGAATGGAAGAACTATAAGGAACATATTAGCAGCTTTACGAAAGACGAGAAAAGAGCTCACTTATTCTCCTTTACTGTTGCTATTTTTGGATTATAAAATCTACCAGTAAAGAAAGAAAACAATTACATAGAGAAGTGGTATACTAGAAAAAAGTAGTTCTTAAATAATTAAATTTCACAATTCTGTAAACGGCTGGATCAAAAAGCTAAAACTAATGCACTGACAGTTTGATGTGCTTATACACCCAATCGATGGGCCTAGCTAAATATTATAAATATCAAAAGTACATATCTCATAACTCATGACTTACAGTGTCCAGTGGTAAGCACATCACTGTCGCAGTCACTCCAGCTGCGGCACCAGCAACAAACCGCTCAACATTAGTAGTTTCTTCATTTCCTGATAATCTTAGGAGTTGCTTTCTGTATGTGTCAAAAGCACAAAAATTAACTGCCTTAAAAGGAGCAGTACGAAGTATATTGACCAAGTTCCCTTTCCAAAAGCCTCTCAAGCCTTGAGTAACTGCAATTGTTTTGATGAGCTCCAACAGGTGCTTCTGTTCACCACGAACTATATATTCCAGCTTTAGTCTTTCAAGTGGAGCAACAACAGTTCTGCCACAACAAGATTTTTTTTCTTTTGATGAGTTTCTGCCACAACAAGATTTATTCATACAGAGTTGAAGCAAAAGATAATTGTAAGCAGAAACTGAGTTCAAGATCTATGTGAAGTCAACTACTTCAGAAGAAACTTCGAAACATGATTTATCTCAAACTTAAAATACAGAAAGTATATAGAAGGATCAAAACAAAACTATTTTAACAATGTCAAATAATCAAATATAAAGAAGTTAACTGGGCTATGACGTTAGTTCATACTTCATACATGAGTTGTCGACTCTGGCCATCAAAATGTCGGAGAGAAAATGGAAGGAAGAACTTAGAATTGGAAGTGTATGGAAACTAAAAAAAAAAAAAGTGTACAGAGAATCAAAAAGAATGAAGGGGTTGATTAGCCAGGAATGAGTGGACCAGCCCTTATTCTTAAGTCTCTCTCCTCAATATAAAGCTCCGAACAGTTTCTGAATATCAACCATTTCCAATATTTTATGTTGGTGCAAATTGCAGAAAACTGCAAGAGATGATAAAGGCAATATGTAAGCTTCAAATATGTACTTACGGAAACGAGGAAAAAAAGGAAAATATCTTTAACTCGAGGAATACAAAATTTAACTTCGTTGTATTCAGAAAAGTATGATTAAAAATTAGTTTAAAACTTAAGCATAAGGAATATCTAGACGCTTAATCCAAATTAAAGGATTTATTGAAAGTATTCAGATCATAATTGTTTTAGGTCAAAACGTGATGTTCCTCTTTCCAATTTGAACATCTTGTTTGACTTTTACAAAAGATTTAAACCACCTCTCCCGCCTCCAGCATAAAAATAAAAAAAAATAAAAAAAAAGGAAATAACACTAAACAACAATGATTTTAAATGGTCATAGCATTGTCGAAATATGCATTATTTTATGAGTAACTGGTCGAAATTTTCAGGTAAAAGCTTACTTCTGATTCATCTATATGTCGGAATGAAGTATAAAAAGTGTGTCAAAGAATAACGTGATGCTTTTGGTTTAAGGTGACAAAATCCAAGAAAATCCACAATATTCATCTAAACGGAGAGTAACCTAAAAGTGAAGCGGGTTCAAAGTTTAAAATGGATGACTGTGCATGCCTTAAAACATTGATTTATGAGTTACGACTTAACAGAAAATAGGCCTTCGGTTGTGAAAAGTAAGCCCAAGACAAGGGAGTGATAGCCTAGTAAAAAGAACCTTTACCTCCATGAGGTTGGGGTTTCGAGTCACCAAGGGAACAAAATAGGGGAAGGGCCATTGTTTGCTCCTGGATTTGGGGGCTTCAATGTTAGGATTTTCCGTATCCAGAAAAAGAAGGTAAGACCAGACATCACACTATATCCTAATGCTTCAATCAACAGCTTTGACCTTAAGACAACAACAGAAGCATAACTAGACGCATGACACTATCATTCATAATGGCAACATAGTGATATTGGATATCTAAAGTAAATATGTCCACATTGAGACTTGTTTGATATTGCCCCTAATCCTTTTTATTTTTATTATTGATTAACCATTATAGCTTCTTATCCCAGGGCAGAAGAATATCAGGATAAATCCAGCAAGACTCATACATTTCCCGGCACTTATACATGTGGATAATAGTTTACGGAAACCATTCCCTTTTGTAGCCTTTTTCTCCATATTCACAGTTTATCCATATCCTATATTGAAAATTCAGGTCTCTCTGCATTACTTTTTTTCTGTCAATGAAAATCGACTCTCTTCTCCCACATATTCACAGTTTTTCCCTATCATATATTTGAAACTCCATGGCACATTCCTTGTTTCTTAGCTTTCCAACTTTCAAGTGCAAACAAAGATATGGCGGTGTGTAGATAGGGTCAACTGGATTAAAGGTCTGAAAGCTTTCACAGACAACCAAATACCACGAGAGCCAGTCGACTGCCACTAAACAAATAAGCCAGTTTATACATTCTTCTTACGGTAAACTAGTTGTGAAAAAATTAATTTGTCTCTCTGTTCACACTTAATAGTCTTTTTGTACTTATTTATGAGGACAAAACATATGAATGCATCACAGCTAGTTGCACCCCGTGGAAACCTCCTAACTGCCACTTAAGAGTTACCAGCAAGAAAAGACTAGAAAATGGAATCCTAACCATGGGTCAAACAATGTCCTCGAGAATTTAAAAAAATTTCCTCATATATTGTTAGAAGAACTCATCAACTAGCTCCCTGATCATTGTACTTTCTTCTGACATGTGCACAAGGAAGAAAGAAGGACAACTGCAGATGGCAAGTAGTTTTACCTCAAAGGTAGTATGGGTAAATTCCCTACCACAGTTTAAGTATTTTGCGTAGGAGATCAAGTGCAGGGAAGCAATAAAAAAGTCAGCTATGTAATAATTCCTCTAGGCTATAATGAGAGGAGATTGACGAGTAAAGCTCTCTCTGTAGCACTTCTCGCTTTTTTCCCTCCTACAAAGCATTTGTCATTATTCTGCTGACTCGACCCGAAACGATTATGGAGTTACTCATTCTGTATAGAAGTTATGCATCTTGCGATGACTCTACTCAGCAAACACCAGAAGTAATCAATCATCAATCAACTACGAATTGGTCAACCAGTCGGTGTCGTCTATATATATCCTCTACATCTGTTCCATTATATCAGACCCATTTCGTTCCAATAAAAACCTCTAATTACTTTTTTGCTTTAATTAGGTTACGTTGGAGGTCTCTAAAACAGCTCTAAATCTCACATTAATTGCTACACAAACAGTGTCTAACCAAAAGGATCCTAGCAAACACCATATCCAATTTTAGTGATACAACAACAACTAAGCTTAATCCCAACTAGTTTGAATGCCAAAAATCAATGAGTAAGATTATGAATAAATTTCATATGCATTGTTCCAACTATTTAGACTCTCTCGCCATTAGCAATGAAGTCTTGCTAAAGTGGCAACGCTGAGGTGTTAAAATCCTCGAGATTTTGGGTTCTAATTTTCCTGAAAGTAGGATACCTCTATTTATAATTACTTCTCTTCTTCATTATCAAGAAAATACCCCTTATGTAGGTACTTATGAGTTCTGACTGTGTTACATTCGATCTTTTTGATCTGTAATCTCCCTAACAGCGGGTTTCCTTGTATTATGTCACTCCACTTGAAAGAAGAAAAGGTCCCATCTAGTACTAAGAAATTATGAATACTCAACAATCTATACAGATAAAAATGACATCAATTAGCAAAAAAACATAAGCTGCAGTAAACTTTATTTCTTCAACCCAAAACTTGCACAGGCAAATTATTCCTATGTCACAACTCACAAGGAAGATAATGTATTAAAAACTCTCTCCTCTACTTGAAGTTGCTTCCTTTTTCGTCTTATCCTTATCTCAAATTCCAATCACAACTTGCCAAATGGCACTTACAACATTTGAACACAAAATCCACAAAAAAATACACCTAACATTAGTATATATCAGCAACAAATTTCCAACAACTAACTTTGAATGCTTTCAGTGTTATAATTAAAATCTAATAACACTAACCTTGACACCATGGCAGCAACTGCTCCAGCCCACAAATGTTTAGTAGTGTTAACCGCACCACGTCCACGTAACCCAATAATTCGCTTACTGGGCTCCACCTTTGAACTCACATCTCCATTATTCAACAAACATTCACTGGAATTTGTATTCTTCTTGGCTGACAAACTCAAACACAAAAAATTACCCCCAAAACCAGCACGAACACTCTTTTTTGGTCTACGACGACAAATGGGAGAATGTAACTCATTAGAATCATCAATTGATGATATTTTTAGGTAATTAGTGGTGGTGGTGGTAATTGAAGAAGGAATTAATGGGTCAAGAAATAATCCACCAGAGAATAAAATTGTATCTGGGTTATCTATAAGATTTTGACTTTCTAAGTGTTTAAACCAGATAGTATGTAGTCCTGTCATTCTAAATTCTAAAGCAAATTAAAGATAAGAAGAATATTGTTGGCATTCACAGTGTATAATGGGATAATGGAAAGGAAAAATGGCGGTCAGCTTTGCTTATGTCGCCGTACTGAATGAGCGGCTTCAGCCTTGTTAATTATTTTTTGTGTGGTATCAATGTACCATTATTTAAAAAAAAAAAATATATATATATATATATATAGCACCATTATTAGTATTAAAATTTAAATGCAGGCCTCTAGAGTAGTTAGTAGTATATTCTTAGTAGCATATTCTCTGTTGGATAGCTAAAATCTGCTGGATGTGCCGAGACACCGCAATTTAATAAGTAATGTTGTTAGTGCAAATTAGACTCTAGTCCTAACACTAGTGTTATCCATTTGGGATTAATTATTGTATCCAATATACGTGGATAATCAAATTGGGAGAAAAGAATATTCTATGCACTTACCTTTAAATGAACAATAATCACAAAAAAAAAAATCTCTTGTAATGTATTTACAGAGCTTTCATATATTTTTATTTGGTATAATGTGAAGTCGAAAATTATTATATTTCTAGTAATTCGTATATTGAGATTATGATATTTCAGGTAAACTATGATAATATCATCTAGTTTATCTATTTAAACTACACATTGTATTGTCAAGGGTGGCTCAAGGGACTCTATTTTTTCCTTAAAGATGTATTTTATATATAAACTATTGGCTCAACCGGAATAAGTTTTTCAAAATTAAAATTAATAAAATCTTATCCAAGACCAACAATGTTTCAAGAGAGATTGAATGGATTAACTATATTATCAATTGAAAAGGAATTGTTAGAACACATCAATTATAAAATAGTAATTAATGACTTCGCACAAAAAAAAAACTAGAAAATTAGACTTTAAATAAAAAATATATATGACGATCTTTCCTTTTTAAAAAATTAGCTAGGGCCACTATTTAAAATTTGACTTTAGGCCCCAGTGTTGTTGAGACGGCCTGGGTGCTTTCTCCTCCTAATTACTTGATCAACTTCTGCCAATGAATTTAAATATTTATATGTTTTTCCCTTAAACGAAATCCACTTGTATTGTCATTTTTCCACAAATAGATGATGTCAAGAGTTTCGCTGCATAATAAATTAATCATGAATTTTATTACGGTAAAGTTTTCTTAATTTCTTCGATATAGACATGGAAATATTTTCGCAAGAAAAAGTTGAAAAGAAAACTAAAATCTAAAATTTGTATAGAATTATCTCACTATGTTTGCCTTCCCTTCCCCAGTTTCAACTTTGAAGCTAATGAAAATCAACGAACCGAAAGATAAAATTACACGTTTCTAGGGACCAAATTGTAATTCTACCACCACTTTCTAAAAAAAAGTCATCCAAAATATCTCCCCGGCCCACCGACATATAAATAGCGCATTTCCCTTCGCGCCATCACATTTCAAATGTTCACTCTCACAGACTCGAAACGTTCAACTGAAAGAGAATTGCAAAAGACGATCGCTTCGAGATTCCTTCTCTAGAAACTTCTTCTCCTATACAGTATCTTTCTCAACACGAAAACTAAAAACTAAGTTCACATATCCAATCGCAATTCGATTTTTCGATTTCTAGGGTTTATATGATCTACAAAGCAACAAAAATGAACATCGAACTGTTCCTACTTCGTGTATGTAGGAAATCTAAGTCCGCAGAGCTAATCGCTTCGATTTTTAGGGTTTAAATCCGTGCTATGTGATCGAAAAAGCCACAAAAATCAACATCTAACAGTTCCTATTTCGTGTATGTGAGAAAGCTAAGTTTACAGAGCTAATCGCTTCGATTTTTTGATTTCTAGGGTTTATATCCGTGCTATGTGATCGACTAAGGCATAAAAATCAACATATTAACTGTTCCTACATTGTCTATGTAGGAAATCTAAGTTCGCAGAGCTAATCACTTCGATTTTTTGATAATATCCTCGCTTTGTGATCGACAAGGTCACAAAAATCAACATTGAACGGTTTCTACTTCGTGTATGTAAGGGAATTAGGAAAGTATTTGTGTTTGATTAGAGAATGAGCAAATTATTAGGATTATCAGGCATGAAAGGACTTGATAACTTCAAATCGCTGTCGAGATCTGGTTTAGGAGCTGCAAAACCGATGTCCATAAGTACGCGCTCTGATATGGTTTCTACTGGAAGTTTTGCGAATTTGAAGCTTACAGCAGGTAGTATTTTAATGTGTTAGGTTTTTAAATTTGCTGAAAAAACGGATACATTTTCTTATGCATTGCTTATTTTTTTTTTCTTTACGTCAACAGAGAAATTGGTGAAGGAGCAAGCTTCTGCTAAAACTGATCTGCAATTGGCGGTAAATTGGTTCAACTGTTCGAATTTAATTCCAATGCGTGTGTGTGTTTTTGTGTGTGTGTGCGCGCGCGCTTTTTGTGCTTGTGCTTTTGTGTGTGTGTGTGTGTGTTTCTATGCCTTCCCTACTCTGTGGGTATCATGTGCCATAGATTCAGTTATCAGGTGTAGGTTTCATGTCTAAATTTGAACTCAATAATTAGGTTACATGTTTAAATTTGAACTCAATAATTAGGTTTCATGTTTAAATTTGAACTCAATAATTAGGTTTCGTGTTTAACTTTGAACTCAATAATTAGGTTTCATATAACTGTTACTGTATTAAGTTTCATGTTTAATTTTGAACTCAATAATTAGTAATTTCACTTGTTCTCTAAATATGCATCATCATAATACAGAGCTCTAAATTGAAGAAGTTGACTGAAGATGTTCGTATGCTAGAAGAAAAGTTGCAAAATGCATACAATGAAAATGCT
Source organism: Lycium barbarum (assembly GCF_019175385.1). Taxonomy (NCBI): domain Eukaryota; kingdom Viridiplantae; phylum Streptophyta; class Magnoliopsida; order Solanales; family Solanaceae; genus Lycium; species Lycium barbarum. The sequence continues at coordinate 137,727,838 of NC_083338.1, read as the reverse complement.
AAATTGAAAGTAAAGCAGAAAGAAGACGAGAAGCTATGGAAAGGACTGGAATCTAAATTTTCTTCAACAAAGACGTTGTGTGATCAGCTAACTGAAACCTTACAGCACCTAGCTGGTGTGGTTCAGGATGGTATATAAGCTGAACTTTCCTTTGATGGAACAATCCTTTCTAGCCTTTTTAATTTATATATTTTGATTGTGCACCTGACTCTACACAGCTGAGAAAGACAAGGCATCATTTGAACAGAGACAATCTGCAAGTTCTGTTGTTATTGATAACTTACAAGACAACATGAAAGCCCTCTCTTTGAGGTTGGAATCTTCTGAAGAAACTGTTAGAAAATGTAAGTTCATATAAATGCCTTATTTTGTAATATAGTCTATCCCCAATTGAGAACTTCAAACTAGTCAGAAACCGTATCTGCTGCTGAATAACTTGAGATTTATGCTTCTTTATATAGATAGATACTAATGTTTAAAGTTGCCTAACATGTTTTGGTGTGACAAAGGTACAAGGGAGCTGAATGAACTTGGTAACGAGAAGGAGAAAATGGAGAACTATTTCAGGGTTGAACAGAGCAAAAGTAGCAGGGTAATTGAGGAGAAAGGTTACATCTTCTGTGCTTGCACCTTTAACTTTCCAGAAATAGCATATGTTGCGTAAAAATTGGTTCTGTTGTCTGCATCAGCAAGCTGATCCTCTCCTATCTTTTATTTGTTTACTTTAGTTCTGTTGTCTATCAAATGCCAGTGCCTTTTGGTTGGATTCACTATGGACTTCACTGGAAAAATTACTTAAGCAGCTCATGTTCTATTTCACTTTTATTAGATGGTCGATTTGTTTGTGAACAATCTATGCATGACTGCTCTTAATTACATAAGAAAGCTCTTATAGTTATACTGGTCTGTAGCTATACCAGTGCCCACAGTTTCTCCTTTTGAACCTAGGGGGGAAATTCAAGTCTTTTTTGAGAGTATACTTGTTGAGTCCCACATTGTTTGTAGGATGGAATGCTTGGACTCCTTATATGGTCTTAGGAAATCCTCACCTCATGAGCTAGCTTTTTAGGTTGAATTAGGCCCAAAGTCTATTTTCTCATTATGGAATCAGAGCAAGCAGAGGTCTTGGATTCGAGTCTTCCTGCCCCCATTAGCTTTTTAAAAAAATTCACGTGCTTAACCCATGAAAAACAATCAAGCCTGCATGTGAGGGGGCATGCTTGAAGAGATAATTAAGTAAATAAAAGTGTGCTCTCTCTAACAGCTTGAGCTTTTTCAGATGAGATGGTCACACACTTCACAATAACATCTCTTTTTAATGTTACGCTGTAACTGAAACTGTTCGCAGTGTTTGGAAGCAGTTCATTTGACAATTCACTTGAGGTCATCTGTCATTGGACGTTCTCTATCCGTTGGAGTTCATACTGTGCACCTTAAGATTCTTTTAACGATAAAACTTTTCAGAGACATAGTTTCTCCAAAAAGGTGTTAGCTCTTTAGGAGTTTTTGCCTTGTTAATCAGTAAGGGAAATTTTTCTTGTTATGCTTCATTCTGTGTCACAAATGTCCTATTACTGACATAGATCTAAACATCTCTATTTTTTGTGATAAGTTTATCTCTTGGTAATTTCTCAGTTCCAAATATTTTTCTCCCTTTATTTACTTTTTACTTTCTTGTAATTTTTTTAAGATGCCATGATCAAGGAGTTTCAGGCTACCGTAGCAGTTAATGGACTTGCAGTGGAGAATTTGAAGTCTAAGTTGGAAGAATTACATCTCGAATCAAGAATAAAAGAAGATGAACTGGAGGGCTTGAGAACTACCAAAAAGAATTTGGAGGAAGAAAAGTGTGATCTTGTATCTAAAAATAGAAACTTCGCAGAACAATTAGATACATCACTTCAGGAGATAAAGAACCTTAATGAGTTTGTGAATGAAATGGTGGTAAAATTTACTGATTTGGATAGTCAAAGTCTTGTCTTTGCGGAGAAGATTATTCAGCTTAATGCTTTATTTGACTCTGGTTTTGAAATGATGAGAGAGAAGGGGGAACTTGTGGCTCAGCATGCTCAACAAAAGTTTGGCAAGCTCCTGGATCAATATACAAGCATTACATCAGAGAAAAATGCTCTACAGTTGGCTAATAAGGACCTGAAGGAAAAGTTATCTGCACTTCAGAAAGAGCAAGAACATGCAATGGTGCAGCACGCTGAAGAATCCCGTTTAGCAGAAGATCAAATTAGAAAATTAGAGTCTGAAGTAGAACTGCTTCTTTCCAAGAAGATGGAGATGGAAGGGCTGATTAGCAAGTTGCAGGAGAATATTGTCACTTTATCAGAAAATTCAAAACTCTCAGAGAATGAAATGGTCAATTCTTCTCACAAGATATTCATGTCTAGTAGCAGTATCTGATTAAACATAACAAGCCCAATTTTGATATCTTGCAGCAAAATTTATCATTGAAACTCTCCGAGATGGAAACAGAGAACAAAGATCATATCAGAAAGCTTCAATCAGACATGCTGACAAAGGAAGATGAAATTCATCACTTACGCAAGGAAATTGACAACTACACAGGAACGGTTGATTCACTGGAGAAGCATGTTACAGAGATTAACAATAAATTGGAGGAGAAAGATCAGCTTGTTCAGGAACTTCAGGGCAGGGAGAAAGAGTGGGAAGCTGAGAGAGAAAAGGTTTTTCATAAGGATACTTTTAGCTCTACAAATCCAGTTATAACCAGTAGAATGTGTTTAAATGACTAGAGTTTTGCACCTTGTTGCAGATTCAGGCATCTTTGCTTGCTGCTGAAAGCAAGCTCGCAGAATCTAAAAGGCAGTGTGATCAAATGTTAGAAAGCAAACAGCTAGAACTTTCTAGGAATTTAAAGGAATTATCTCAGAAAAATGATCAGGTTAACCTTAAAATATTTTTCTGTTGTTTTCTCTGTATGTGTTTCCTCCTACCCTACAAGTCACACTAGTAAGATCTTGCTCAGGCCATCAGTGACATCCGGAGGAGGTACGACTTGGAGAAGTTGGAAAGTATCAATCTAGAGAAGGAGAAGGTAGCTAATAATTCTTATGTTAAAGGACATCTAATGGAAGTATATTATCGCCTTTCACTTCATTTATTAATCTTCAGGCTGAAAAAATTGTTGGAGAGATGGAAAAGAATTGTGAGTTAAAGCTGTTGGAATGCAGAGAAGAATCTAAGCAGAACTTGAAGCGTGTACAGGAAGAACATGCTAATTTGGTATGTATAGGAAAGGATGCACAATTATCGTTTACTTATTTAGGGTCATGAAATCTTCTATAATTTCTTATGAATTCCAAAATTGACAGTCTAAATATTCTACTTCATCCCAAGTTATTCTTTGCACACAGTTCAGTTTTTTCTCTGTGTATAGAGTTCGACTCCTGTCAGATTTTAGTGTTGCAGTTGCATTGAAGTTCAATATTCTCTCATGATTCTCACGCTTATTCGTTAAGGTTGCAGGGAAACTCTTGAGAATGATGATCTTTATCTTAAAAAATTGTGGTTATTTATTGGATTTCTCATGATTCTCTATGAAAATGAATTTTGGATCTTGCTTAGATCCTTTTAAGCAACAGCTTTTCAAGGCTTAAAATGATGTTTAATGCTCAAACATTATTCTTTTAGTTGCTTGTCAACTGGAATCACAATTGTGACCGGGCAACTTGAATGTGATTTGCGCGTTTGTTGAAGTTACCTTCTTCAAGGCAGCTTTGCCCAAAATTTAACTCTATTTAATTGCCTAAATAACCTTTTCTCATGCTAGAATGTAAATATCTATAGGAATATGTTGGATATAATTAACTTACAATCAGTTAGTAGGATCATCTAACAAATTAAAAGATTACTATACTAATCCCGTTTGTCACATGTAATGGATTCTCTTTTGCCCACCATGCATCCAGATGGGCAGTTAGGCTAAGTATGCTGCCTAAGAAACATAAAACCTTCTGTTTGCTACTATGTAATTCAGATAAGACTCCAACATTTCTTGGGCTTAAAAGATAGAAGTTTGTGAATATGTTGAAAACAGACTTCATTTAGCCTATAGCTGAAGCATTTTGTCGCAGGTATGTCAAATTCAGCAGGAGCACAGCAAGAAGGAAATGAGTCTTGTTGCCAGTCACAATGAAGAGCTAAAACGTGCCCGTCTTCAGTATGAAAATGAATTGAGAGAGGTAAATTCTTTTAAGCTCAGTTTTTGTGTCTTAGCTCATTATTCTGCATGTATATTGCCTTAGTCATTGATGTGTGATATTTATCTCAGAAAACAAATTCAATGAGGAATGAGCATGAAGCTCAGTTAAGAGCTCTGAGACTTGAGCATGAGGATGACTGCAGAAGACTGCAGGACGAGTTGGATATGCAGAAGTCTAAAGTATGTTCTAATTGATTTTCTGTTCACATTGATTTTTTATCTTACCGTATTCATGTCTTATCTCAGGAGGAGAAACAGAGGGCTCTTTTGCAGTTGCAGTGGAAAGTAATGGGAAATAATCCGGAAGAGGAAGAAGTGACTTCAAAGAAGGTTTGACTCGTATTCATTAATATTAGATATATGCACGGACCTTACCCCCCTGCACACCCTGCCACAAGAGGGAAGAAAGATTCCTGTTCTCTGCTGTAAGAAGGTTCTGTTGTGTGATTTTCTTACAATATTTGCTCTCTGTTTCTTAAGATTTATACATGAATTAAGCTTAAATGGCATAGTGAGGATTCATATAGCCGACCCCAACTTGTTTGGTACTGAGGTGTAGTTGTTTTACCCAGTTGCTGTCTGCAATCACTAGTTTAGTGGATCCTTTCTGATTTAATAGATGCTTCATGAGGAGTTAAATTTGATTATCAAATCTTATTATGGTATGATTAATGAACTATCTAATTGTCAGTAATCTAACCACATAGCTATACAAAGTCATTACAGTCGAAACACTGGCATATAAATCTGCTAATTGATCAGTTTTGAATTTATATATACATATAAATTATGTTTTCTCCCATATCAGGTAACACTTTTTTGCCTTTTAAAGGTAAAGGTAAAGCCATATTAGGTAACACTACAACTGCAGAAAGTTATTTGTGTTTAGTGGTTGAACTTGTATCTTCTAATCTGTATCATGCTGATCACTGAGTTTAACTAGTTATACTCGTCTCCCTGAGATCCGTTTGATATGACTGGATCCAACATGCGAACAAATGAAAAAGACTCCAAAACTTAACCTATGATAGAGTTTTTGACAACTTGTTATATTTCTGATCTGAACTGAAAGATATGTGGAAGGATCAATTTGATTGCTACTTATAGGGGATTCTGAACGCGTTAAATACAGCCAATTTGTTTAATAAACCTAACTTCAACCATCATTGCTGAAAATTTGTGAAATTCGCAGAACTACTCTGGCTCGGTGACCAAAAGAAACCAACCTGATAGTCACAAAAGGGGTCAGCTTGCACCTGAGAGAGCGGAAGCTAAGGATGTGGTAAACATAACATGCAAAGCAACAAATCATTCTGGTTTCCTTTCAATTTTCTAAACTAGCATGCTGATCTTAGCTTAGCTATTTCAATGTTTTGGTAGGATTCACATCATCTGGTAGGAAGTCAAACACCTGTATCAAATTTGTTGAGGAAAGTGGAGCAAGTGAATACAGGAAGTCTGGCCACACATAGTAGGAAGGTAAGTGGCTAACTGCAGTTATCGGTAACCAAACAGTTCGGCTTAATTAGCTTTCTGCAAAATTAGTTTGAGAGTAAGTAGCACTTGGTTCTGTAGAATGCTTACACTCTGATTTCATCACCCTTCGCTGGAGATACCTTTCTAAGATCTGGATGGTTAATTCAGCATTTTGCCTTTTCAGTTTATATCGACAGACACCTGCATTGGTCTACATGTCCTATCTCACTGAACTTCCTAACTTCGTAAATTTCAGGTGACCCATCATGCATATGAAGTTGAAACCACAAATGGCAGAACAATTACGAAACGAAGGAAAACAAAAAGCACAGTCATGTTTGATGTATGTAAAATCGAATTCTTAACAGCATTGCTGGACTTCGTTGCCTGATTCCAGTATGCCAGTTACTAGACTGCTGGCCTGCCAATGTATATGATGAGTCTAACTTTTATGTTACTGTATTATGAAAGGATCCATCAAAGCACAAGAAGAGAAGGACACCAAAGGTTAAGACTCCCAGAGAGGTTATCGGGGTATGACTCATTCATTTACCTGCTTTCTGTTCACTTGCCATCATTACCAGATTCCAGTACATCGAAGTTACTACCTGTCATTTTGCGACTCTGCTGGTGTTTAGATAAGTTTAACCTTTATATTGCTGTATTATGAAAGGGCCCATTAAAGCACGATAAAGAAGTGACACCAAAATCAAGACCCCTAGAGACGTTATCAGGATATGAACCACTTTTTGACCTGTTATGTTTTCACTTCCCATTCATGGTCCTTCGTGCCTTAATCTAAGAAAATAGCACGTCTCCTTGATGGGTGGTGCCTTGAGAGCTTAACTAGCTAAAAGAGTAACGAGGGACAAACAAATCTCCATACTTGAGCTCAACTTGTTCTAACATCCACTACTTAATTTTGGCACAGGGTATAAAAGGAGGAGGTCATCCAAAACCTGCAAACATAGGTGATTTGTTCTCAGAAGGATCTTTGAATCCATATGCTGATGATCCGTATGCATTTGATTAGAGGTACTATTAGTCATTCTGATTGCATATCTGATAAATAAACTTTTACACTATCAATCAGCTCCCAGTGCATTAAATAATTTGTCTTTCTAAAGATAGCGAGAGAACACAGAGGTTTGAGCAAACATTTTTCACTTGTTATAAGCAAGAATGAAGTTTTATTTTATTGTGATTGCAGAAACCTTTCAGAAATAATAATGTGCCGTCTAGCGGTCGTAACTGCGCTGTACACTATCAATCAGCCCTCCTCTGCATTGAATAACCCCACCCCCGATTCAGCATGCACAGTTTTCATCAGACATTTCTTATAACTTGTTAGAAGAAGAATAAAAGAGTAATTAATTATGTGCTTTTGCAGCTTTATCAGGAGTGTCGAATGTAATCTGATTCCCTTCCTGCTGTTATATCTTAATCTTATATCTGTACTGCCTTGGTCTTTCTTCCACATGCCTCACATCCTTGTTTAGTTTCTTGCTTTTATAAGTGTCTTTCCCACTATTATTTGGCAAAACTCTTAAATATTAATTTTATCCTTTCTCAGGTGAAGAAGTACTACTCCAGAATGCTTATCTGAAGTGAACTGTGACCTGTAAAGATTTGGCTGATTCTTTGATGGTAGGCATAGATTTGACTGTTTCCTATATAGAAAGGAATTATGTTTTTTTTTTTTTTTTTGTCGGGAAAAAATGAAGTGTGTATACCACTGCAATTAGTATGCGAAGAAACTGTGGGGGAAATTACGTGATTAGAGCTCGACTGGAGAGGAACTGCACCAGTGTAAAGTCACTAGCTGCGTAGAACTGCATATATTTTTTGTTATGTGCTTCGAAACTGTATAAGCTTTAACTCTTGACCGTTGCCAATCACTCAACTACCCCACTTTCTTGAGATGTAATTGGACAATGTATAGAAAGCATCCTCGTTCGCGGTCACAAATGCCTCTATTGGAGTTGCACCATTAAGAAATAAAGATACTTGGGACTTAAACTTCTCCTCTCCCTTATGATTGTTGAATATATATATTGTGTTGTACTGATTTTATATTCATCTGAAAAGTACTGCCGTTTACTCATGCCCACCGACAGGGGGAATTTACCACAATGCATTTGCGGTGGTAATGAAAAAAGATATAGTACTACTAGCACATATATTTCAATACCCATGCCTATGTGGCCATCTGAAAACGATTCGATTTGCATTAACACATAACGTGAATCATGTTTCCTTGTTCGGGAGCATTGTGGGTCCTTACAATTTTATTAAACTATTATCTTTGTCCCACTTCAAGTGACAATTATTATTTGGAGTGTCACGTTTTTTTTTATTGCTATTATTTCATAAATTTTTAAAATTTTTTGAATCGTTAATTATTATGATTTATAGTATTTTTTATATAGTTTCTAAATATAAAAACTTTATAGATTTTATATCCGAATTCGGACTGAAAATTATATAATTTGATCATTGCACTCTAAATCGTGATATCACATAAAATGGACTAAGCGAGTAGTAAGCAAAAGCAAATGATCTCTCGGAGGAAGTGACAAACGGATAATAATGTATCTTCTAGGAAAGTTAGCAGCATCAGCCAATACCTATTACAGTCAACAACAAGCCCAGTATAGAGCCTGTTTGGATGGGCTTAAAATAAGTAGCTTATAAGCTGAAAACAGCTTATAAGCCAAAAAGAAATAAGTTGGGGTAGGCTAACTTTTTTTTTTGGAACAGCTTATAAGCTGCTTTAGATAAGTTAAGCCAAATGGGCCCAATTATTTTGGGCTTATTTTATGCACAAAATGGCTTTAAGCTGGTCAGCCAAACACTCAAAAAAGCTGAAAACAACTTATAAGTCAATCCAAACGGGCTCATAATCTCTCCATGTGGGGTCTGGGGAGGGTAGAGTGTACGCAGACCTAACCCCCACCTTGAAAGGTAGGGCGGCTGTTTCCGAAAGACCCTCGGCTCAAGAGAGTAAAACAAGACAAAAGGTCAGATAGGGCCAAGCATATCGAAAACAATATGAAAACAAGGAATAACAAAAGCGAGAAAGTCATGGTAGAACAGTCCGGAAAGAAAGGAGCATTAACTACTATAAATAAATAAGATAACCAAAGTACAACGGCCCAACAAATATAAGCAGCAATCAAATGCAGAAATCAAATGGCAATAAACAAATGAGCAGAACTACAACTACTATGGTGAAAGGATAAGCCACCTAGCCTTCTATCCTAATCTGAGTCCTCCACAACCTCCTATCTAAGGTCATGTCCTCGGTGAGCTGAAACTGTGTCATTCCCTGTCTAATCACCTCTCCTCAATACTTCTTCGGCCTCCGTTTGCCTCTCCTGAAACCGTCCATAGCCAACCTCCGCACTGGAGCATCTGTGTCTCTCCTCTTCACATGTCCAAACCATCTCAGACTCGCTTCCCCCATCTTGTCCTCCACCGATGTCACTCCCACCTTGTCTCAGATATCTTCATTCCTAATTATATCCCTCCTAGTGTGCCCACACATCCACCGCAACATTCGCATTTCCGCGACTTTCATCTTCTGAACGTGAAATTTCTTGACTGGCCAACACTCCGCCCCGTACAATAAAGTCGGTCTAACCACCACTTTGTAGAACTTGCCTTTAAGTTTTGGTGACACTTTCTTATCACACAGCACTCCGGAGGCTCGCCTCCATTTCATCCACCCTGCACCAATACGATGTGAAACATCGTCGTCGATATCCCCATCTCCCTGTATAACCTCTCTATAATGGCAGCGTTTATTCGAAGATTTCATGATGCTATAGTGAGGTGATGTCATATATGTATACTGAAATTTGATGTTTGGATCTCATTTAGCTGTTATAAATAAATAGGCAAAACTTTATTTTTCTGTATTTTTTAAACGAAAACAAAATACTTGTTAATTTTAAAATCTCAATTAATTTTCATATTTCACTAATTAAAAACTAAAGTGACTAATAAATACATAACTAGTTGTACTGTACCGATAAAGAATTAAAATCTAAGGAACAAATGCATTTAAAATTAATTGAAAATCTAAATATTTCAAGTTTGATGTAAATATTCTACTATTGTAGGTTGTTTAGTAAATTCCACTAGAACGCTTGAATTGACGAAAATTATTATCTAAACTTTTAGCAAAAAGGAATTCAATAGCTTTCTCCTGATTATTACCATACATATCTTAATATTTTATTTCTATACATAATATATTTCTTACAAAATATTATTACATAATATTTGAGTGTGGCTGTTATAAAAATGTAATTTTACAAAGAGTGTACCGCTATAATGAAAGTCATTGTTGTTTAACGTAGAATGTTGTTATAAAGAAGTAAAATATAACATGAAAAATTAGTTTCGAAGAAAATCAGGACGTTATATTGAAATGTTGTTATAAGGAATGACAATTATAGAGATGTTTGACTATATTATCAACTTTTTTATTCCCCAGCATAATTCCAGGGAGAAGCTGAAGCATAAGGCCATTTTACAATTTCAGTGCCATACATTCAATATAGCATCAACCATCAAGTTAAATCATGAAATAAATAGTTATTTAACATATATACTATGTGTGCGAGTGAGATATGCATCATCAAGACTTGAGCTTTATGAAACATGAAATAAATCTTTGGCTTTGCCTTTTGAAAGAATATAATTGAACGGAGTGAATAGAGTGCAACCAAGCAGATTCCACTTCTGCGCGCCCACTTGGGATATGTTTGGCCTTCTCTTAAGTTTGATGAGTATCATCTACCTATAAAAATTTTGTACCCCTGTGAACAATATATTAAACAACTTGTTAATTTGGTAGGTTTGATGCAACCATAGACGGGTTGGATCTTGATCCCGCGAATAAATTTCTGATATCTGCAATCTGCATTATCTAAATGGACTAAGTAGAAGATCCAAAACAAAATTTGAGCAACTTTTGGGGGCATTACTAGTTACTGTCTGAATAGGGAGAAGAACAGCCTGAGTAGTTTGAGTTTGAAGAAAGGCATCAGCTAACATCTGCCCAAGATGGACTTGTGCTAGTGTTGTGATGTGCACATAATCCATCCCCACAGGAAGCCCTTTGGCATCAACAGTTCTTACATTTGGAAGATTAATACCCAGTTGAGCTTTTCTAACCTGCTCCCTGTAAGGTCCTAGAGATGATGCCAATGCCACCTAATAAAATAAGCCAAATTATTCAAATTTTTGCCTCAATAAATATGTGGACCACTCATAACTAACTCCAATAATGACATTAAAAAGCGTTGCACAGGATAGAATTTGAACTCCTAAAAGCAACTTGGGTTTATAATTAATGAAAAAGAAAGAGAGCAACCATTCTAGGCCACCTTAAATTTTCATGTGGTACAAGAATAAAGACTAACCAAAACATGGTATATGGTAGTCCCCCGTCCTAGAAATTGGAAAGAAAAAAAAAAAGATACTGAAAGTCTAATCACTTATTTCCCGTCTTAATTCAATAATTAACTACTTACGTAGATGCTTACTTAAAAGTATTGATTAAAAACTAAGATGTACTTTAAGTTATAATTTTTATAATAAAAATATTTTAAATTTTTCAAAAAACAAAAAAAGAATTACTCCTAGTGGTAGAATACTTTTTCACCCCAAAATACTAATTGTCCTATTTTTTGACCGAAAGAGCAATACTCCCTATGTTGTCTTTTATGTGTCCAATATATAATTTTTATTTTTACTTGTTCATTTTAACAAATCAATAATATTTTTGTACACCTTCTCATTAACTAGTCATTTCCAAACTAATTGGGGTATGAGTAATCAAATTTAGATTTCCGAAATACTTTTAATAAGGATAGTTTTGTAAAAGGGAAAAAAGGGTCAAAAATACACCTCTACTTTGGAAAAAGGGCTAAAAATATCATCCGTTATAAATTTGGGTAAAAAATACTCCTCCCGTCATTAAAGTTTTCAAATATACCCCTATCTTAACGAAAATCCCCAACCTAACCCGATTTCATTTTTAAACCCGCTCCATCTAAACCCGACTCAACTAAATAAAAAAAACCATATGGATTACCCGCTCCTGTGCCTAGTGGCTCCAGATGTAGGACTCGAGAACAAGTTGGTCGCACATGAATTTTTTATGTAGTTGGGTCGGGTTTAAATGGAGCGGGTTTAAAAATGAAATTGGTTTATTTTGAGAGATTTGGGGATTTCCGTAAAGATCCATATTTGAAAACTTTAATGACGGAAAGAGTATTTTTTACCCAAATTTGTAACGGAGAATATTTTTAACCTTTTTCCCCAAAGCATAGGGGCATTTTTGACCCTTTTCCCTTTGTAAAATACACATTAATTCATATAGGAAGTGCAAACTGCAAACTGGACAACTAAAAAGAGGGTGAAGAGAGTATATTTCTGCCGACTAGTGTTTGAATGACTAAAGATATTTTCTTTTCAATTACCTGAATCACAGGCAATGTAGGAGACTGTAGATCACGGAGCACATTCTTGAATAATCTCTTCAATCTAAATTTGTACAATTTGGCATCCTCAAGAGTCTGAGTATCACTCTCACCTTGGTACCACAGCAAAGCTTGAAGTTTCCCACCACCTTGCAAAGCAGCCTCTGTTCTCCTTATCATATGATTATACAGTACACCCCCACGAGCCCATTCACTAATATTTGTTCCTCCAATAGCACAAGGGACCAAACCAATAACTCCAATACTTGGATCTCTCTTAAGAACTGAATTGGCAAATGACATTCCTGGTCCAACCCCACAAACTTTACCCAAATCTATGTCTTGGTGAAGTGGTTCTTGAGCTTCAACCCATGTAAGTCCTGCACTGAGTCTGAGGATGTTTGGATTGGATTGACACTCTGGTGGGATTACACCATCCCATGTTTCATTAACTATGCCATTTTGGCCATGGTTAATGACACCACCTCGGCCGGACATGTTGCTTTGTCCGGCTAATATGAATATGTTTTGGACCTGTGAAGGTGGAACATTTGCTAGATCTGCTGTATTCACCCATCTAATGTGTGTTAGAAGTATTAACCAAAGAAAGGGGATCATTGTTTTCTTGAAATTTAAGGCAAAATTGAGACATCAAACAAGTGATATCTCCATAGGAAAGAATATAGGAAGGGCAGGGTGGAGTACTACTGGCCCATTCTTTACGCAAAGATGTGTTGATTTCTTTATTACAACTGTATAAGACTTATTTATTGATTCCAACCTACTACTACTTTTATTTATCAGCCGTTGATTAAGACTAGGTGACAAACTCTTTAGCTGTTCAAGTTTCCGCATCTAACCATATGTCAATTCCACCCATTAAGCATTTGGGCACTTTGTATCATCATTGTCCTTGATGATCACTTTCATTTCCATATCATAGTATTAAAAAGTGACTCTTAACATTGATCTAGGTGTCTTTTCCTTCCTTTTAAAAGAACGCAACAAAAGTAAAGCCAACATATGCACAATTACTGTAATCCACATCAGCTGGAACTAGATGCCCCTCCAAACATCCCCCCCCCCCCCCAAAAAAAAAAAAAAAGAGATTGCAACTTTACTTGCAGTACCTATCCCAAAAAAAGGAGAAAAAAAGTGAAGAAAAATAACTATCTTTAACCCTACTAACTTTACTAATACTCGAGGGAAAAGAATATACGTATGAGATAGAAACAAGATCTTTATAATTATAATAAACAAAAAAAGTTCCTCCTTCATTTTTACGGGCGAACCCCTTTCTAGACTCGAGTTCTATTCAGAGAAAGCATTCAATTGGAAGTAAACAGCACATGAGAGTTACTTCTTTTTGGTTTTCCGCCCGATGTCCGATCTCCGCAATAAAACCCCGACTAGATGAGGTCATTTAAGTGGCAAAGCGCTCCCTTTTTTTCCATATTCAGAGCTCGCACCCGAAATTTTCGATTTAAGGATGAAGGAATCTTATCTATCCAACACAAATTACTTGCACAAGCGAAATGGAAATAGAAAATTAAAGCAAATGCAATCTATTGCTACAACATACAAATACAGAAGCATTATCCACCACTCAATCTAACTAATCAGGAATAAATTCCACGGCGAAAAAAATATTCTCATGCTAGATAACGAAGATTTGAACATTCTTTCTCCAAAAATTTATCCACAAAAAGAACACCACCTAATTAACCATAACATCATACAAAACTTTCAAAAAATCTGCAGTACTTCGATCAAATCTTAGTTCTCAACTACTCACTGCATCTATTGATTGATCAAAATCACTTCTATAATCCAATAGTAGCAAACAAATACACTTCAATGAAGAACCATATGTCAAAGACATCACCAATCAAAAAACACTGAACTACTGAATACAAATACAGAAGCATTATCCTCCACGCAATATAGAGTAATCAGAAATATGTTCCACAGCGAAAAAAAATCTCATGCTAGATAATGAAGATTTGAACTTCTTCATAAAATTCAAGAAATGTACTATCCACAAACAGAGGCGAATTCAGAATTTCAAGAGGATGAGTTCTCCATTGCCGCTAGGAATTTTCTTTAAAAAAAAAAAAAAAAGACGCAAGGTGCATTAAGTTGTGTTCAATCCCGCGATCTCAAGGGATTAAACCCAGCACTTAACCAGTGCTCCACTCAATCTTATTTGACCATGTGTTCCTTCAGTTAATATTAGATATATTTTAAGAATTATATACATAACATACCGAGTTTAGTCGAATGATCATGTGTTCATGTCACCCATTTTTCCTACCTAAATTCGCCCCTGTCCACAAACAGAACAGCACCTAATTAACCATAAAATCATGCAATTATTTCAAAAAATCTGCAGTACTTAGATCAAATCTCAGTTCTCACGTACTCCTAATTAACAAAAACACTTCAATGAAGAACTATTGAATCGAACAACAGTACTGAATCATCAATAAAAGGCGAGCAAAAGAAGCATAGTCCAAACAGAGAGTAAAACCACAACTTGAATGAATAACTCCGTAACGCTGCATAGTTTGAGCTTCTTATTCTTCAATTTCTGCTTCAATATCTCCATCTTCAGTTCCCACAACTCTTTCAAATTCTCCTCCTCGTTCTGAAAATCATCAAAAATTCAAAAACAAAACAAAAATTGCAATCTATGTAATCACAGGAAATTTTCAAAAATATACAGCTTTTGAAAATATTTACGTCATGTAGCCCAATATAACCTGGAGAAAATCATTATACATAATGTATCAACCTTGTATAATAGTGAATAAAAGGTGTTTAAACACAAATATGGGCTAAATCGAGTGTTTCTGCACAAAATACGGGCTATCTGGCGTAAATATTTTAAAAACTAAGACATAAAACGTAATTTTCCGTATTATGATCAAACGCATGGAAACAGAGGGAAGGAAAATAGATTGAAAGACCTTGTATTGGTTAAGATTTGGAGACTTGAGAGTAGTAGTGTTTTTCAGTGATGAGATGAGAATTGCAGATTTAGCACATTGAATTGCGAGTTTTGGCTTGACAGATTCAGTAATTTCTCTTTCACTTGCAATGTCCTCCATTTTCTCTCTGTTTTCGCGCTTTCGATAATGCTTGAGTTTGATTTCACGTGAACTTTGGGATTGTAAAATGTATTTATCCCTCGCAAAAAGTATATATATATTGTGAAATTTGCATACTGTGGCATTTTTATTGTGTCTTCAAAATATTTGCAATTCAAAAATTTGTGATATAATCTTTTTCTACTTTATTAATCGACCTGTAATGAGTTAATTCTCCCTTGAAATATGTAATAGTATACTTATGGGCAATTTGCACAAATAATACTAAATTTTTGTGTTGGTATTTAAATTTTATCCGCGCTAGGGGCTGTTTTGGGAGATGTTTTGGGATGGAATTGATTATATTTTGATATGTAGGTATTGGTATTGTTGTTGTTGATGTTTGGGTTGAATTGGAAAGTGAGGGATTGTTAAGTTTACAAAGGAGATGCTATCCGAATTTCGTTAAGTTATAGACTAATTTAAAAGTTGGAATATAAGCATTCTAGACTAATAGTTGGCATACTTGGTCTTGTGCATAGATTCTTCAAGTCGGGGACATAAGCATAGTTAGCTTGAGAAGCGGATAAGGTATGTTAAGGCTGTCCCTTCTATTCTTTTGATCCTTTTCATATGAACGAAAGAAGCGAGCGAGTTCCAAAGACTCTACTCCTAGATAATGTAGAATTCATTGTATTATTGACCTCATGTATTTCATATCCACAACTTCCAGTGTATTCTTTCATGAGTTCTTCATGCATTTATATATATGTATAGTTATTTTCTCACACCACGCCGCGCTATAGTCGACCGGGCAGGCACGTAGATGTGCACACCACTGCAGTGAGCAGATTATGAGATTACCCCAGACGCGGGATGACATGATGTGTGGATATATATATATATATGTGTGTGTGTGTGTGTGTGTGTATGTGTGTGTGTGTGTGTGTGTGTGTGTATGTATATGATTTTTAAAGAGAGCATGCATATCATACGCCGCAGAAGCACTTTCAGATATTGGGATTATCTTTCATGTTCTAGATATCTTTCATGATTCTTATGTACTTGTTGTTCTTATGCCTTACATACTCGGTACATTTTGCCGTACTGACTCCCCTATTGCTCGGGGGGCTGCGTTCATGCCTGCAGGTCCAGGTAGACAGACAGGCGGTCCAGCTCAGTAGGACTTCCACTCAGCGGTAGTCAGTGCGCTCCACTTGGTCCGGAGCAGCAGTTCATTTTGGTATGCTATTTTTGTCATGTATATATGGGTATGACGAGACCCTGTCCCGTCCTTTCTACAGCCTTGTATTCTATTAGAGGTCTATAGACAGTTGTATGTAGTTGGGATGTTGTGTAGCCTTGTCGGCTCCTATTCTTTTGTGTACAGCATATGTAGCGGCCTAGTCGGTTTGCACTGTTCTTTTCAGTATGTATATACACAGGTGGTTGTGAGTTCTTGATATATAGCTCTTGATGTTGTTCTTACAGAGTCAACACAGTTCAGTTATGAGTCAGATATGGGCCACCCTGTTGTTCTGTGATAGCTAAGCAAGAGTAGGGGTGTCTGGCCAATAGAGGTCAGGCTCTCGTCACGACTCATCGGCTTGGGTCGTGACAATTATGCCACAACTAAACGATTATTTTAAGTTTTAGAACAGGAATATGGTTTGCACTAAAAAATTCTTTTGTACAACATGACTTTTGCTTTTCTCAACAAAGAGGAATTAAATTATCCTTAAACCATAATAGAGTCAAAATATATGCGTTGTAGAATCGAACCTATTGAATAAAACCATAATATAATCTCTTGAAAAGTATTTTTCGCACAATTGAATCAAGAGATAAAGACATAATATAACATAAGTGAAGAAGGGGAGTGAGAGGAGACCTTTTGACATTTCTTGGAGCGAAAATTTGATAACGAATAGACTCGTGTTGACGCTTTTCAGCCTATGTCTTGGTTTCTAACTCAAAAAAAAAAATGAATTGGATAATAGATAAAAAATAATAACTGATTCAATCGCAAACAGAATAAAGATTATGAAAATAAAGAAACTTGATACATGAGTAACAATGTACGAATGAAGTTGAAGAGATGAAGTAAATAGGTGGAAACCGTTGCAAGGTAATAGCAAGCAAGAAAAACATATTTGATGGAAAATCTTCGAATAGAAATTCACATTAATGAGAAAGTGATACATCAACCTTATTTTGGTGTCAACATGATCTTCGCCAATTGAATATGCACAAGTACATACCAATGTTTTAAAAGGCGTGAGCCAAGACATTTTACTAAGCATTGGCCGAGGCGTAAGCCCTATAAAGCTTTAATTTTGTTTAATAAATTTCTAAAATACTTAAAATGAAAAAAATATGAAATTAAGTACATAAAAAAAAGTTATATAAAATTTCAAACAATTAGTTAGGAAAAAAGAATGGTAGTAAAGATAGACACATAATTATAATCAAGTTAATAGTTTAAACATTAGTAATTACTGATAGTCCATCATGTTAGGGTTTGCCCTGAATTTTCTACCTTATTTGAGTTTTACCATAATTGTGTTTTACTTCAAAAATGATTTCCCAGTAGAAAAAATTTTCTTTGTGAAAAAGAATTCTACCATATTTATTTTTTTTCTTGTAGGAGAAGATTTAGACTTCTATAAATAGAAGATTTGTTCTTCTCATTCACAACACAATAACATCCACAATGTAGTCCTTAGAGAGTCTCGTTTAGGGGAAGATTTGTCCATCAATAGTTTATGCTTTTATATTAGTTTTTCATGTGTAGGCCAATTGGTCAAACCATATTAGAAAATTATGTCTCTTTTTAGTTTATTTTATTTTGTTATCTGATTTATCGTTTTCAAGTTTTGTAATTGTAAGCTTCCGCATGATGTCCATATTATTTCGATCCCAACACATCACGCTCAAATATAAGGACTTACATATCAACTTCTGTGTTCACAGTATTCTACTTTTAGTCACTAAGCTTTGTCACTAATCATTTTTTTTTTACATACTGGCAAAAGAACTAAAATGGAAAACTAATATAGACTTACTTTAAGAAATGTTTTTTGTTAAAGAAAGATGAGGCTTGAAAATTAAAGCAAATGTAATCTATTGCTGCAATTACAAAATACAAATACAGAAGCATTATCCACCACTCAATCTAACTAATCAGAAATACATTCCACGGCGAAAAAAATATTCTCATGCTAGATAACGAAGATATGAACATTTTTTTCTCCAAAAATTTATCCACAAGCAGAACACCACCTAATTAACCATAACATCATACAAAACTTTCAAAAAATCTGCAGTACTTCGATCAAATCTTAGTTCTCAACTACTCACTGAATCTATTGATTGATCAAAATTACTTCTAGAATGCAATAGTAGCAAACAAATACACTTCAATGAAGAACCATATGTCAAAGACATCATCAATCAAAAAACACTGAACTACTGAATACAAATACAGAAGCATTATCCTCCACGCAATATAGAGTAATCAGAAATATGTTCCATAGCGAAAAAAAATCTCATCCTAAATAATGAAGATTTGAACTTTTTTTTCTTCCTAAAATTCAAGAAATGTACTATCCACAAACAGAGGCGAATTCAGAATTTCAAGAGGATGAATTCACCATTGCTGCTAGGAATTATTATTATTTTTTAAAAAAAAAAAAGATGCGAAGTGCATTAAGTTGTGTTCAATCCCGCAACCTCAAGGGATTAAACCCAGCACTTAACCGGTGCTCCACTCAATCTTGTTTGACTATGTGTTCCTTCAGTTAATATTAGATATATTTTAAGAATTATATACATAATATACCGAGTTTAGTCGGGTGAGCATGTGTTCACGTGACCCATTTTTCCTACCTAAATTCGCCCCTGTCCACAAACAGAACAACACCTAATTAACCATAAAATCATGCAATTATTTCAAAAACTGTGTAGTACTTCTTAGATCAAATCTCAGATCTCACATACTCCTAATTAAGAAATACACTTCAATGAAAAACTATTGAATCAAACAACAATACTGAATCATCAATAAAAGGCGAGCAAAAGAAGCATGGTGTATAAAGGGTGAAGAATAATTAATCCACGTGTAATGAGTTAATAGACATATGCAATAGTATATTTATGGGCAATTTGCGCATATTGTATAATAGTACTATTTTTGTGTAGGTATTTAAATTTTGTTCCTTCATCATTTGACATTTGTGGGGAAATAGCCTTTTCTAAGTTTAACGAAAAACTAGTATAAGTACCCGCGCGATGCGCGGCGAACAACAAAAGAAAAAAGTCGCATTATGTATTATGCCCAAACTATTTTACAAAACCAAAGAACACTTTTTAAGCAATATTTGCTACAACAAATAAATTGTAACATAAATGTTTAAACAATTGTTATGAAATGTTCAAAAGCCTAACTCGATTTTATACAAATATATAAATTAACGGAGAAGTGTTAGCATATTTTATTCACAATCAGAAGTCTTCATTTTATTGAATGAACCTCAAGCATGAGGAAAAAAATACATTAAGAACAACAACACCATTACAGCCATAGACCTCTCATGCTCAAAGCTATATATTAAGAAACACTAAGAACTTCGAGTAAAATTGCGCAAATAATGTAACTTATCACTTGAATTAATATTCTTGTCTACTACACTACTGTTAATATCACATAAATAAATAAAACCTTTTGCCTGAATTATCTTTTATTTACTTTTCATATTATTTTTTGCAAATTGTCTAAAATTATAAGTAATACTCTTTAATATTATTTAATTATTCTATTTTATTTTTAAAATGATTCAAATGTAGAAATATCCTCACGTTATCTCTATCTGTACGTGTTTCGTACCTTCATAAATTAAAGATTCAACGTATTAACCTCTTATATACATAAATCAACCTTATATTTTACTTCTCTATAACAACATTCTACCTATAACAGCAACATTATTCATTATAACTGTACACTCTTTGGAAATATCCTGTATAGCATTGCAATCTGACACATTCACTACTTCAATTTTTTCATAAATACATTAAATATATATTGTCATTATTTTCAATCAGGTTTACCATAGATAATGAGTGTTCTTCCCACAAATGGAATATAACTTCTATCTAATGTCAGCAAACTATTATCAGTAAAAGAGCCACGAGAACACAGTAATATTGCACGTAGCTGCACATGAATAGATGCTAGATGGGCTGCAACAACACATAGTAAGCTTATTCACTTAAAAAACTAACTAATCAATATGTTTGAATGCTCATAAGTCCCTAGTTCTTGGTGGTTCTTCTATACGTACCCGTGCGATGCGCGGTATTATTAAAAATATTAATCTTGTCAATATATGATACAATTTGTTTGAGCCCATTAAATCATATTTTATTTTGACAAATTTCAATTGCTATCTTATTTTTTTTAATGCAACACGCCCAACAACAATTTTTTTATGAAATTACAGGATACCATCACATAGTCATCGCTAGCTTGTTTGCTCATATTTTTCTTTATTAAATTAAATTATTTTTACATAGTAGACAAAAAAGAAGAAGTGCATATGATCATACTTTATACTTCACCATTATCTCAGAGTGTTTTATTATTAAAGTTCTAGAAATTGTTATTTTTGTTGAAGTTGTGTCATGCTTTTAGAGATTCTAATTTTTATATGATAAATTTAGATTTTAGTTTGTACGTTAAGGTTAGGAGAACCTTCACTATGTTTTTGGAATCCTGGGACAACCAAGTCTCATTTTAAATTTGAAAAGTAAATCACAACTACATCTTTTTTTTAATGTAGCATTTAGTGAGGAAATCGTATGGGTCGCCAATTTTCTTTTAATAGCACAAAACTAAATACTTTTTTTAATACATAATAATCCAAATAAGAAAATTAAAAAGACAATATTAAAAAAAATTAAAAGCAAATGAAATAACCACCAAACAATATATAAGATCAAAAACTAAACATAATTAACCTATCATGAAAATTCATAGAGAACGGAGAATTTTTCGATCACTTAAGAACTCCCTTCCTCGAATTCCGTTTTTCCCATTAAAGATCGATAGAGAAACAATGTTTATCTAAAAGGACTGTTCAATTTTGTATTCTAAGCATATAACTCGCGATGCTTGTCGTATCTGCAAAACAATCTACGACTGTTCTATGTATTACTGAAAAAAATTGGTTTGCACCCTAAATTAGATAATACTTAGTTGATTAAAGAAGTGTAAAGAAAAACGAAAGTTAACATTATTTTTGTTTATTGAAATACTACTCAGCCAACATTAGTCAAATAACCATTAGAGAATTACAAATGAACAAATTATGAAAATTCACCAATAGTATGGATCACCATCTGAATTTTTCATTCAAAATCAGATTTCATAAGTTCCATCGATTGCTTTATTGTAGTTTTATGTATATGCAAAAAAAAAAAAAAAAAAAAAAAAAAAAAAGATAAAAATATAATAGTCAATACCAGTAGTCTCGTGGACTATAAGTAGAAAATTTTATATATGCTCATCTTCAAAATTCAGTTTTTTTTGGACCAACTTTTTAATAATTACCAATAGAATCTTTAAAAAAAAAATAGCTAAGCTAACACATCTTAGTTCAGTCTTACATAATACATTACCATATATCTAGAGCTCTAAGATATACTTTATGCTTAGAATCTTTGATTTTGAGGGGAAGTTCTAATACGCTGTGAAGCTCTAACATTACATATGTAGGCTATCTTCTTTGCTATTTTTCCCACACTCATGCTCTTCTGCTCAAATTAATACTCTTTCATTCTTTTCAATTCTTATTGAATACATACATCCCACATATATTATTTTGAAAATCTGAGCTACTTGTGTCTTCACTTCAATTCCTGATACTCTGTTGGACATAATTCTACAAACTCATTATAGACTTGGAAATATATCAAACAAACAGTTAATTGCTAAAAATTATCGAGCAAGGGACATGCACAATTTGTCGATGAAATTTTTAGTAACAGCTGAAAGAATCACCAAAATAGGGAAGACTTTTACATTC
Source organism: Lycium barbarum (assembly GCF_019175385.1). Classification (NCBI taxonomy): domain Eukaryota; kingdom Viridiplantae; phylum Streptophyta; class Magnoliopsida; order Solanales; family Solanaceae; genus Lycium; species Lycium barbarum. The sequence goes on along the minus strand of NC_083338.1, from coordinate 137,705,460 downwards.
GTAGGCCACAATATAGTGATATAATAGTACACTATATTTGAATTGTTTGGATAATAGGCGTTCCAATATCAGAGAATTTCCAATAGCACATGAAAATACAAAAAGCTAAACCAAACTATTAATACAACTCAATCAAATATGAAGAAATAAGAAACACTCACCTATAAACCTTGGTTAAGTATAAACTGATCTTCATATTTTATCAATCATACTAAATGTAGAGGTCTTTCAATATGCATCCCCAAATTATTGTTGAAATAATAAGGCGACAAAATTCTCTGCAATAATTACATTACTCTGTCAAATGTGCGATTTCTATTGATAAAGTGTAATAAAAAATTTAGACTAAAGAGATACTCAAACATCAAAGAAATCTATGGTCACCCCACATGCCAATGATTTTTGGAATAAAACTTACCATTTTTATTTTCTTCTTTAACTTACAATCTTGATTTATTCTATAAAGTATTTATATTTATTGCAGCGGCATATAATGTGACTAAATGATTGTGAGACAAAATATAGAACATCGTACATGTTGCGTGTGTTTTGGCATTGTGTGAGCCTTGGTGAATTTTCAAGAAAGATTGACTTTGAGAAAGATGATCGGTAAAAAAACTTTTAAATCCAAAAGAAAGATATACGGGGACTTACAAATAGCAAATGTCTACCTTTAAAAAAACCTGCAAGCTTTTATATTTAACTGCATTATGCTCCCAACCTTAAATTAATCAGAATCAATTATGTTAGGATAGATATAACAGAATGATAAATTATTCAGCATCTATTCATGTTGCAGTTTATTTGAAACTCAAAACGTATATATTTTACTATAGATAGGATAAGACAGCAATATGACTTCAATTAGAACTCTTTGGCCGTGAGTTTCAGTTTCTCCCGAAAAAAAAAAAAGTAAAAGGGCATAAGGTCTACCTATAGAATATGAAAAAATTGATCACAAGCAACAAACATCATACACCGCGAACAACGTAACACAATTAAAAAAAAAAGAATTGAAAGTCAACAGGACGAAGCTCTGTGAATTAAGAAGATAGTTCTCACCTTTATTCTTATTAGGACTCTGTTTGTGCTTGTTCCCGTTGTGACATATTTAAAATAGAACAAACAAATCCTAAAAGTGAAAGAGAAATAGAATTCAAGTAGCAAAAAAGAATACTAAACATAAAGATAGATAAAACAGGAACCAAACATGAAAGAGATAAATAAAACAGGAAGCAAACATGAAAGAGATAAATAAAACATGAATCAAACATGAAGAGATAAATAAAATCATCCCAAAGCAAGCCCCTTTTGTTGAGTGGCTGTTGATTCTCTTCTAAGTGAGAATCTTGCTTAATCTGAAGGGGGCAATCTCATAATCCATCACCTTGGGTAGCATAATATGTGCTATTACCATTACGGAATTGCCATGAGATACATATTCGAGAGAGAAAAATGTTAAAAGAAAAAAAAGCGTAGACAAAACAGGAAAGAGAGAAGAAACCTGAAACAAAGGAAAACTGATTTACTTGGGCAATTGGGAAAAAGAGAAGGAAGAAATAAAAATTTACACTGGCAAAAAAAAAGAAGAGGCAGAGAAGGAAACGTTATGGTGCGGTTAAGACGGACGATTACTATAATGATGAATTTTAACTGTGAAGAACAGTTATATGTAAAATTCAAAAACTTAAGCTGATTAGGATATTGATTTGGATAGATACAATTTTAAAAAATAAAGTAAAAAAAAATGAGACAAAATCTTGTGTTTAGTTGCTACAAATAAGGAGCACATTCCCCCCCCCCCCCCCCCCCCCCCCCCCCCCGCGTATAAATGTGTTTGTGAGTTAGTGGGGAAATTGAGGTAAGGAACGTGCATAGGTTGGTTTTAATCAGTTTAGTCTTCTTTAAAAATAATCTTTTTATCTATTTTTGTGTCTTTTTATTTTTATTTTTTCAAGATAATTTTTTTAAAAAAAATTGCAAGAATAAAATAGTGTAGTAATTCTCAGTAGTTTTCCCCCCTGAAATTATCTTATTTTTACTAATTTAGAATGTATTGGGACGTGAGATAAAATGAAAAAGAAATACCATAGTTGATTAGAAATCTGTAAATTTTTACTAAGGAGAGAGCTTTTTCCTCTCCATTTAATAATAGTATATAGAGTTTTTATCTGTTTTTGTGTCTTTTTTATTTTATTTTTAAAGATAGAAATAAAATAAATTGCAAAGATAAAATAGTGTAGTAATTCTTATTCTTTAATAAATGTGTTATTTTTCAAATCAAATTCAAATTTATAAGAAGCACATCCCCCCCCCCCCCCCCCCCCCTCACCCCTCTGTATAAATGTGTTTGTGAGTTAGTGGGGTAATTGGGTAAGGAACGCGTTAGAGCCTGTTTGGATGGGCTTATGCCTATACGCTGTTTGAAGCTTATAAGCTAAAAAAAAAAAGTTGGGGTAGTCTAACTTTTTTTTTTTGGCTTATAAGCTGTTTTCAGCTTATAAGCTGCTTTAGATAAGCTAAGTCAAATGGGCTCAATTATTTTTTTGAGCTTATTTTAAGTATAAAATGACGTTAAGCTGGCCAGCCAAACACTCAAAAAAGCTGAAAACAACTTATAAGCCAATCCAAACGGGCTCTTAATTTATTGCTTATATTTTTCTGAGAATAAAGTTTGCAATAAAAAAGATTCAAAAAACGTGTTTTCATTTTTTTGGAATTTTTAGAAGTTTTAACCGTGCATGTGTGTGTTTGTGAGGTAGTTGGGTAAATGGGGCAAGTGACGTGCACTTGGATTAGTTTTTACTTAGTTTATTCTTCTTCTTTTTTGGGTCTTATTATCATTTTGTTTTCTTATCTTTGTTGTTTTTCTTTTTCTTTTTTAAAGATAAAAATAAAAGTAAGTGTAAAGATAAAATAGGGAAGTAATTCTAGTTCATAAAAAAATGTGTTTATTTTTCAAAACAATTCCAGATAATTTATGTTCTAACCTAAATTCTTTATCTTAATTTAAATTAAATCAATATATAGATGTATATGTTACTTTTAGAAAATAGATATTTAATTATTTTTAAATTCAAAAACAATAACTAATTATTAACTAATTTTGGTCCTAAAACTACCACTTGTCATACCCCTATGACGCCACTTGTCACAATCCTATTGCAAACTATCCTCTTTTTAATAATATATAGATACTGACTGAAATACTTTTAAGTTGAGCGGCAGATATAGTAAGTAAGTAACGGCAAATTAACGTAACTTCATTCTATGTTCAACATACCTATCATGTTGTATAATTACGATTAATTGTCATGATTTTATGTTTTTAATCAAAGCACCTCAATTAAATGTTTATTTCAAATTTTTACCTTTATTCTATTCATTCGGTCATAATATCTCTTTCGTTTTATTGTTTTCATCATACTAATGATTTCTCTCATTTATGATCTCGAAGCTACAAAAAAAAAAATTAAAATAGTGGCACGCAAGCCATGACAAATTAGTAGACTTAATACTATATTTAACCTGGTTTTCCTGTTGGATAAATCATAAACTCTATTAGGTTGTCAAAATTCACTCATGGACCTCATCTAAACTTATTTCACTTTTTTTTTTCTCTACCTCTCCTTTATTTACTCACTCATATGCACCATAGATAGCGTTACCATAATTATTAATCTTCTCAAATGACAAAAAACTCATTCCCCTCGATGTTTCTTTTAGTTGTGTGAATAACACACCAAGAGAAGAAATAACACCATAATACCTCTCTCATTAGTTTATTTCATTTCACTTGTGATGCCTTTCCTTTATGATTCAAAGCTACAAAAGAAAAAAAATCAAAAACTAACATACAAGTCATGATAAGTTGGTAGGATTTCATGATATATTCAACCTAACTATCATGCTGGATAACTTACAAACTCTATTGGACTGATATGATTTCGAGATTGTTTAATTGGTCACCAAATCCTACCAGATTGACATTGTTTTGCGTTATCTGCATTCGACCTATCTTGTTAAGTTATTGACATATTTATTGAATCTAACATGTTTGTGTTGTTCGAGAAGATGTTTTTTGAATATGCAATTCCAATTTTGATTAAGCCACCTCAAATCTGCTTTAAGTGATCTTAAATGTTGGAATAAAGCTCCTAAATTAAGAGTTAAATATGTAGTAACTAAATTCTTAACAATTGCAGAACAAGACGAGTTAGACAAGAAACATAAGAATGAAATGGTAAAAAATATCAATTGCAATGTATATAAAAACTGTGTAAGCCTATTTTTACGCAATAAAATAAAAAAACGAAAACTATATTTAAGATCAAGTCTCTCAAAGGGACCGTATGAGCAAAGTTCCTAAAACATTTTAGAGTATATTTGATTGGATGAACTTGCCAGTTTTTGCGCGGATTGTCCTTCATATGGACTAGTCTTTAATTTTTGTCCTTCAAATCGCTGGTCTTTGATTTTTGCCTTACTTCTAATTTAATAAAAAATTGTAGGTTAAAGTATCCTTATTCATTGGTCTAGGAAATCAGAGATTATGAGTTCGAACCCAGCAGAGTAAAAAATAATAATTTCGCAAGGCCAGGTTTCATAAAAACTATGCCTTGTCTGACATAATTTCTACATAATTATTCCGGAATGAACATAGTTTCTATGTAACTACATAGAAACTATGAATATTAGGGAAAAGTCACATAGAAACTGTGAATATTAGGGAAAAGTCACATAGAAACTATGTCTCTTCCGGCATAATTTCTGTAGGATAACTTAAATTTCTACGGAACTACCGGCATAGTTTTTTCTGCAACTTTGCCCGAATAAGCATAATTTCTATGAAATCTTGCCTTGTGAAATTGTATTTTTTTTTTGTTTTACTCTGCTGGGGTTTGTACCCAGAATGTCATTCGACCACATTTTTATTACTTAATTAAAATGCCAAAAATTAAAAACCAGCAATTTGAGGAACAAAAATTAAAGACCAACCCAAGATGGCACAACATTTTTTTGCGCGGATTGCCCTTCTTTTGGGGTGGTCTTTAAATTTTACCCCTCATATTTGTGGTCTTTAAATTATGCCCCTCATATTACAGGTCTTTAATTTTTGCCCTTCGCATTACAACACTGAGCGTTCACGCAGAAATCATGAGGTTCTGAGTTCGAACCCCCGCTCAAGCATAAATTAAAAAAGAAAACCGCAAGGCAAGGTTTGGGTCGCGTGTATGCCGGACCCGACATAAACTTATGAAGGAATTACCAAAGTTATGCCGGACCTGGCATACTCATGCCTTATGGGCAGACTTGGCATAAGTATGCCGGGTCCGGCATAACTTTGGTAATTCCTTCATAAGTTTATGCCGGGTCCGGCATAACTTTGAGATCTCATGTCAACTTTTTACAGTTTTTTAGTGACATCAAAATGATCTAGGTACCCTCATCCGGTGGGGGCATACTTTTAATGGGCAAACTTTTATGCCGGATCAGACATAAACTTGTGAAGGAATTACCAAAGTTATGCCGGACCCCGCATACTTATGCCAAGTCTGCCCATAAGGCATAAGTATGCCGGGACCGACATAAGTTTGGTAATTTCTTAACAAGTTTATGTCGTCGGGGGCATACTTTTAATGGGAAAACTTTTATGCCGGATCCGGCATAAACTTGTGAAGGAATTATCAAAGTTATGCCGGACCCGGCATACTTATGCCAAGTCCGCCCATAAGGCATAATTATGCCGGGTCCGACATAACTTTGGTAATTCCTTCACAAGTGTATGCCGGTGGGGGCATAGCGAATTTAAACTCTGTCTTGCGATTTTTTTTTTAAATTTTGACTGTGTGGGGGTTCGAACTTGAAACCCATGGGGTTTCACCGAAAGACAAAACTTAAAGATTTCAAATATGAGAGGCAAAATTTAAAGACCACCCAAAAGAAGGGCAATTCTGCGAATTGCCATGGCACAATCGTGGGAATTGCCCATGAACTTGTGTGAAAGCCCACATTTCTTTTTAACTGGGCCGAAAGAAATACTAGGACCCAAACCCAAACCCAAACCTGCGCTCCAATCCTCAAATTAATTCCCGCACTCAGCCGCTTCCCTCTTCTCCTTTTCTTTCTGCAAACTCTACTCAAAACAAAAATAATCAAATTAAAGCGTATGTTCATCTTCCTCTCTCTGCATATTATACCAACTCTACAGTTTTTTGTTTTACTGGCTTGATTTTGTTACTGTGCTCTAATTTTCGTTTTAGCAAGAAATTTAACTTACTAAATAGAAAAGCCCTTTCTTGAGGTGCTCACTGCCAATTAACCTGTAATTATCTCTTACTTCATTCTTAGTGAAGCTCCAGTTTATTTCCAGTTGTGTGTCGAAGCTAACAGTTTTGTGTATATATACCATTTTGCAGAGGTTATTAGTAATGGGAAAGAAAAAGCAAAAGATTGTGCTGCCACCAGACCTACCACCTGAAATTCCTGATGAAGCAGTTGAAATATCAGATGATGACGTGGCTTTCGTTAACGAAAATAGAGAATATACTGACTTCTTGTCCAATTTGGATACCAAGTCTATTAATAAGTAAGCTATTATTCACCTACAGGAATTGTTTATGATTCATTTTACTGTAAAAGTAGAATTTTATTTTAATCTTTGATATGGTTTTGTGTGTTACAAAGCTGTTAGTAAATAATATTCTGCACATGTTCTTTTGGTTGGTTTTTGACTTTATTTTTGTGGATTGATGCATACATAGCAATATATATATATATATATATATTGATTTGTTTAATTGGATGATTTGAATGTGGCATAAATCTGTTATTTTTGCTGGGATAATGTTCTACATGTCCGAAAACTAGAAAAGATAGAGCTCTTGCAAATGGGAATATACTGTTTTAATTTCTTAGGAGGAGACTAATATTTGAAATTATATTCCCTCCGTCTCAAATTATCTGTCGTGATTTTCTTTTACACTCCCCTTAAGAAACATTAATTAGGAGGGATTTTAAAGCATTTTACCCTTCGTTGGTGTTTGAACAATCATAACATCATCCCATAATTGAGGTCTTTGTAGTCTCCAAGAACAATAACTACAAAGGGTAAAATGGAAAATAAAAATTAATTTTGTCTTGAACGTCTAAAACGACAAATAATTTGAGACAACTATTTTTCGAAATCACGACAGATAATTCGAGACAGAGGGAGTATCTGGTATTAGTTTTTTTTGGAAAAGTGGCTTTCCCCCCTAGGTTACTTACGATTGGTTGATCAAATGTCGACTTTCATAAAGAAGAAGAAAATTCATGGAAGAACGAATTTTAAAATGCCTAAAGCTTTGCGTAGGAGACCTGCACATTGTATATTTGTGTTTCATTTGACACTTTCACATGTTAATGTACTATATGGAGTACAATAGAGCTTTCCCTAACAGGCTAGTGTGTTTTCCTTCTATACTGCTGTTATCCTTGCCTTCATGTTTATCCATTACCTAAGTTGCGCGGCTCTTCATTTTTGATGTCGAACTCGTCTTGACACGAGACTGGGAAGGGTGCGGGATATGTTTCGGATTTGGTCAACCAACTTTGGATGCTTTGACCGGGGTCCATAGACAAATGTGGGGGAAAATTTGAGATTTTAATTGCTACATCTAGTACCGGACCGATGATCTGGACGACACACCCAGTTATTTTCTTCAAGCGTGGAAATCTCAAAATAAAAGATAAAACAGTTTTAAGACATGGAAATGGAATGGCCATCTTGGAGAATGAAAGATTGAATTCTACCGTACATGTTAGTTTTAATAGAATATCTCTCAGAATTTAGAATATCTTTATAGCTCTATTTTTATAGTTTTGAATTTTCTTAGTTGTATCCCGGCGTCTGCATCCATACCTGGATTCGCAGCCCCGAATCTTAAAATTTAGCTTTTGCCGAATCCGACACTCGGATCCATACCCGTATGGGATACCCGCACCCGAGTCCGAGCAACTTAGTCTCTTTTCAAGATACTCAATAGGTAAAAGGTCAAACTTCTCGCATCGAAGGAAATGATGTTGGTATTCTCTACCAAAATCTTCCCATTAACAAACATGATTTACTTGATTATCTACTGTGTATTTTACATTTACCCGCAAAGAGTTGGGAGGCCAATATACTATTCTCTCATGATCAGAATTGCCAAACTTAAGATTGATATTTCACCTACAATTTTCGAAGTGTAACAAATAATACTGGATATAGTTAGTTTTAGTTATATAAGATCAAACAGGTAGAAAAGGAAGTTTAGCTCAAGGAATTGGCTTCTCATTGCAATGTCGGAATTGCTTTTTTTGGTCGTGGAAGTGGGTTTAATTGGGAAAACAATTCTTTTAAGTATCACTTGTCTGAGCTTTGGCAGGCTTAATATAAGACGATGGAAACTTCCATCCTTCACAGTGAACTTTTTTTCTTTTCTTTTCAAATATTCAAAAATCTAGTTTTAAGTGTTGGGAAAATTAACTTTAGTTCCCAAAGTTTGGCTCTTTTTTCAGAAGCTCCAGAGCTCAATTTGGTAACTTGTCAATGGCCCCATAGTTCACCATATCCTGTAATTTTCTTAAGCTCTTGTAATCTTCCCACTGTATCCTGGATAGTTGAACAGTCCTTTCTTATACCCCTGTAGTTGGGGTCCGTTTCATTTGCCACTCTTGATGTATTCCTTGGCATTTAGCCTTTTTTGGGTTAATCAATAATGTGATGCTGCAACTTTTATTTATTCAACGGATTGCTGTGTTCCTTAAAATTTTGTGATAGTGATGTATCCTTTCTTTATTTGTTCAACTTCTATTTTTTGCTATGTCCAACCTTGGAGTATTAATTAGATGGAACATCTATTTCTTTTAGTTGCTCATTTCCTTTTCCCGTTCTTATGCAATATTAACTTTCTAAAGGTGCTCTTTTAACCGGACTTATTTTTGTAATTTGAAAGGCAAGTTACTCGTGTTGCTGATGTGAAAGAAGATGAGCTGGAGTCTCTTTATGAAAAGCGGTTAAAGAAGAAGTCACTTAATAAAGAAATAGAAAAACAGGGGCTAGAGGTTGATCCTGTGGATGCTCTTCCTGTGAAGACATTAGATGGAAAACTTTATTACAGGACAGGTACTTCAACCTCTTGTTCACTCATCATCACCTGGTAATTTATCTGCTGTAACCGTTAATTGAGTAATAATTTTCATGTTATACAGCGCCAAAGGCTACACAAAAATCTGAAAACGAAGATAAAGATGAAGCGAATACTGACAACAAAGATGCTGGTAGTGATGCAAGTGTGGTGAGGCTGACTAAAGCCGAGAAGCGTGCAAAATTGAAGAAAATGAGGAAAGAGGCTAAGAAACAGGCAAAAGAGGTGGCAGAAGTAGAGGATGTTCAGCAAATACCTCAAGCTGAAGTCTTGGTATGTGCATTATATGCAGGATTATATATCCTAAAGGATATGCTGTAGTGCTAGAAATATATATCTTAAAGGAACTTTAAATTGTAGATGACAATGCAAATAGGGGGAGGCACTAGAAATTTTGAAAAGAGTATATATGATGAGAGTGGGGTATGACACAAGTTAATGCTGGTTCCTCTTGTTGCACTGTCACTGTACTGTTAATTGGTGAAATTACTACCTGTTTCTTTGTTCCATGTTTTCCTAATTTTGGTAAAGGAGGAAATATGAAATCACTTGGATTGGTGTGATCTTTGTAAGAAGTGTTGTGGCGTTATTTATGCTAGGCATTTCCGTGTTATATCATCCCAAAAATCAGAATGACAAACTTGTCTTTGGCTGTCCTGAGAATACTTTCCTCGTATTTCTTCAATACTCTTTCAATGTATAGTATCAACGAAGTTCTGTGAGCTCCTTCTTAAATTAGTTCTCCAACAAAATAACCAGTGTTATTATAAGCCATTGTTAAGCATTGGAGCAATGCAAAATGACGGGTTATTGCCTTATGGAAGAAGCTATGTGTTTTAGACGGTGAGGTAAAAAGTGAACCTACAAGAAGAGGTTGATTCTGTTAAATCTAATTTCAATAGATAAAAAAAGGAAAAAAAGAAGAGGAAAAATAGGGCTTCATATACACATCAATGTCCTCTTTGGAGCCTTGAACCTTACTCTATTATTTTAGAATTTTATTTGGCTAATTCAGATACTAATGCCGGACTAGTTTGCCAAAAACCTTCCTCTGATGTTGCTGCTGTCTTCTTCTCGAGCTTGTAGCACCTTCTCTTCTACTAGCTTCGTTTCCCTGCTCCTTGTGAATCACATCTTTCTTCTTCTTATTTCTCTCTTCAACTGTCGTAGTTCAATTACTCCTCCTCCTCCTCCTCCTCCTCCTACAACAAGCACCCCAGGGTGTGGCCTAGTGGTCAATGAAGTGGGTTGAGCACCATGAGGTCTCAGGTTCAATTCCCAGCAGAGACAAAACACTACTAAACAAGTTATCAAAAGTAAGTTCAATTACTACAACAAAAGTATAAAACCAAATTGCTAATAATTCTTTTCAATATTAATTGAAAAGTAACTTTGCAATTGAATTTATAATTCGGTGGCATTGCTGAAGCATATTTCAGTGATGTTTACTTCGAATTCTAGAATTTATATTGTCATTACTGTATGGTGGTGGTTACTGCATTTTTTAATAACTATAGTTTAAAATAGAGGACACTTAAATTCATTCTCAAAAAAAAAAAAAAAAAAAAAAAAAAAGAGGACACTTAAATTGGGATACTAGTATATTGATTTATACATCCATTGTGTTAGGATGAGGTGAGAAAAGATATGACAGCAGAAGAGGCCAATGAAAAAAAGAAGTTTAGACTAGCTGAGCTGGGAACTGCACTGCTTACAGATCCCGAATTAAACATCAAGTCTCTCAAGGAGATGCTGGAGATTTCTAAAGATGGTGATCGTGATATAGTGGTACTTGCCCTTAAGTCTTTGTTGGCTGTTTTCAGAGATATCATTCCGGGGTGAGAAGTTTGCAAGAGTTCATGGGCTGCTTCTAGTTTGCTTGTCCTAGTTTTTTATATCAGCTTTACTATGTAAGCAATTAACTCTTATTTTGTCTTTTCAATATGGGCTCCAGGTATCGCATCCGGCTGCCAACTGAAAAGGAGCAGGAGATGAAAGTTTCAAAGACTGTTAAGAAAATGCGGTTCTACGAATCTACCCTCTTATCTGCATATAAGGTTGATTTATGGATCAAAATCTCAATAATAATTGATTGCACATCTGAATTCATATTAAAGCTGTTAGCGCATATTTTATGACATGGTTTGCCAATTTGTTTGTGTTCCATTTCTTTGATTGCAAATTATTGTGCCACCTTTTTGCTGCATTGTGTTAATAGACTTTTGACCTTTTGCCTCGTGGATGGAAAAATATGAACTCAGACCATAGAAATTGTACTTTGTTTCGAATAAATGTATAAAACACAGGAATATATATTGTTCGAGCTGTTCTTGCTTCTTTTTTTTTTTTGGTAAAGTAATAAAATTCATTAGTAAAACATCAAGAAGATGCAAGGTTACAGATGGGAAAAGCTGGCAAGCTTGGCAAAACCTGTAGAACAATCTAAAGATATCCTATCTCTACTGAACTAGAGAAAATGAGCTGATAAAATCTAGAAAGTTACCCACATTGTTTACAGGGGCAAAAAAATGCCAACTAAAAAGACTAACTAAACACCTAGACTTTAGAGAGCAAATAGGAGTTGAGATTCCTTCAAAGCATCTGTTGTTTCTCTCCTTCCATAGGGTCCAAAAAATTACTGCTGGGATCATTCTCCAAATTCTTTTAATGGATTTGTCAACTCTCCAGAGTATCCAACTAACATATGCATCTTTGATGTTGAAGGGCATTACCCATTGTAGACCAAGCATAGAGTAGAAGAAAAACCAGAGGCTAGCTGCTGCAGGGCAGTGCAAAAATAGATGGTTGACACTTTCATTGGTCTGCTTGCACATGGTACACATGTTAACAACTATTACACCTCTCCTTCTAAGATTGTCTTGTGTTAGGCATGCTTCCTTCAGTGCAGTCCAAGTGAAGCAAGTAACTCTGAGAGGCTGTCTGGTTCTCCATACAAGCTTCCAAGGCCAAACCTCTAAAAGGCTATTTTGAGAGCACCAGTTGTTGTAACATTCCTTCACAGTGAAAATCTTTTCCTTAGAATTGCCCCAGAGTATTCTGTCCTGAAAATCTGCCACCAAAGTACTTTGTCCCAAACTTTCTAATAGAGAAAGAAAATCATCAACTTCCCAATCCTGTAAGTTTCTCCTTAAAATTGGTGTCCAACAGTTGTTAACTCTATATTGAGCTAATGTTGCTTCTTTGTTAGAAGCTATCAGAAATAGTGAGGGAAATAAATCTTTTACTAAAGTGTCCCCAAGCCATTTGTCCTGCCAAAATCTGATCTTGAGCCCATTTCCAGCCTTGAATGAGACAGCCTGGAAGAATTCCTCTTAGAGACTACTGATGTGTTTCCATACTCCAACACCATGTGGTTCATTGCTTTTCTTTGCAGTCCAGTGGTCTTGAATACCATATTTAGCTTTGATGATTTCCTTCCAGTACCCTGCCTCATTTTGACCATATCTCCAAAGCCACTTCATGAGTAGGCTGTTGTTATGAAACTTAAGATTTCTAATCCCCAGCCCCCCTTTGCCCTTTGGGTTGAATAACTGATTGCCATTTGACCAAAGAGAATTTATGAGTAACACTGTTACCTTCCCATAGAAATTTCCTTCTAAGCCTGTCAATTTGCTTTAGAACTGAGCTTGGCATAGGGAAGAGTGACATAAAGTAAGTGGGAATGCTGTCTAGGACACTTTTGATGAGGGTGAGCCTGCCACCCAATGAGAGATATTGCATCTTCCAAGTGGCTAGTCTTTTCTCCATTCTTTCAATGACCCCACTCCATATCGCAGATGATTTGAATTTAGCACCCAAAGGAAGTCCCAAATAGGTGGTGGGAAAGGAGCCTGTATTGCAGCTAAGAATATCAGCAAGAGCTTCTAGGTTGGTCACTTCATTCACTGGATATATAGTGCTCTTAAGCATGTTGATATGAAGTCCAGAGATGGCCTCAAAGATCATGAGGGTGGTGTTGAGATTAGAGACCTGCTGACAATCAGCTCCACAAAATATAAGGGTGTCATCTGCATAGAGTAGATGAGAGACTGAGACTGAGGTGGAAGGATTTCTGCCCACTTGGAACCCTTGAATCCACTGAAGTTCTTTGGCCTTTGCTAACAGCTGAGATAATCCTTCCATCGCAATGATAAAGAGGAAAGGGGACAATGGATCCCCCTGCCTGAGTCCCTTTTGAGAAGAGAAAAACCCAACTGGACTTCTGTTCACCAGAATTGAAAACTTCACTGTCGAAATACAGAAATAAATCCACCTTATCCACCTTTCCCCGAAACCCATTTGCTTCAAAATGTTGACTAAATAAGCCCAGTTAAGCTGATCAAAAGCTTTCTCAATATCTAATTTGCATAGGATCCCAGTCTCACCACTTTTAATTTTCCAGTCTAGCACTTCATTGGCAATCATAGATGCATCAGTGATCTGTCTGTTCTTCAGAAAAGCACTCTGCTGTCCAGAAACTAAGGAATCCACCACTTTTCCGAGCCTCTTAGCTAAAATTTTGACCAGCAATTTGTAGACACTGCCTATAAGATTTATAGGCCTATAATCTCTAAGTTCTGCGACCCCTTTCTTCTTTGGGATAAGAGCAATGAAAGAGGCATTGCATGATCTCACCATTTGGTAGTTCTGATGAAAGAAATTAAAAGCTGCTAGCAGGTCTGCTTTGATGAAGTTCCATGATTTTTGAAAGAAAGCCATAGTGAAACCATCAGGGCCTGGAGCTTTGTCAGGGGCACAAGTCATAAGAGCTTCTAAAATCTCCATTTCGGTGAAAGGAAGTTCAAGGTCCTCTTTATCCACTGTGTTGAGACTTGACAGACCTTCAAAGACAACTGAGGGTCTCCAAGATTCAGTTTCTTTGTAAATTTGTTGATAGTACTCCAGAATCCCATCCTTGATCCTTCCTTTGTCTTCAATTACTTCATTCCCTATTTTGAGTCTGTCAATGGTATTGCCCTTTCTATGAGAGTTGGCCATTCTTTGGAAAAACTTTGTATTCTTATCCCCCTCTTTCAACCATAAACATCTTGATTTTTGTCTCCATGAGATCTCTTCAGCGGTTGCTATTTGCTGAAGTTCAAGTTTGAGATTCAATGTCTGACCTTTCTCTTCTGTAGAGAGAGCTCTGAGCTCAGCTAACTGGTCCAGCTTCCAAAGTTCTTTGAGTGCCTTGTTCCTTTGAGTCTCGATTGTTCCATAGACCTCCCTATTCCATTTAGTAATGTCTTTCTTGAGATTTCTCAGTTTCTGCATTAGCACAAAGTCTGGGGTGCCTAATACAGTGTAAGAAATCCACCATCCTTCTATCATGTCCATGAAACCCTCAGCTTGAAGCCACATGTTTTCAAATTTGAAATAAGAAGGTGTGGTCTCCCAATCTCCACTTTCCAGGATAATTGGTTTATGATCAGAAAAAACTCTAGGCAAGGGGTACTGTTTGATAGTATTGAACATCTCGCTCCATTCTGTTGAGATAAGGAACCTGTCAATTCTAGAGGCTTGGAGAGACTCCTCCCCTCTTGACCAGGTAGAATAGTGTTGGAGAAGCCCAGCATCGCCCTTGATCTTCTAACGCAGTTCAATCTTTCCCCCACAAATCTGCACACATTGAAATCCCCTCCTATGACCCATAGGTCAGACCACAATCCCCTGATAGATGCTAACTCGAGCCAAAGATCCTCCCTTTCTGGATTGGTATGAGGGCCATAAACACTAGTAAAAACCCATTTGAAATCCTCAGTAAGACTTTCGAATCTACATGATAAAGAAAAGGCTCCTGCTTCAAAATCAACACATTTCCAAGCTCTTTTGTCCCACATTATTAATATCCCTCCTTTGGTACCAATTGCTTTGACTTCTGTCCAAGAGATCCATCTGTTTCCCCAAATTTGCCTGATTAGAGATGGATTCCATGTCTCTATTTTGGTTTCCTGCAGGCAAATAATATCAACTCCCCACTTGTGAATAAGAGATTTCAAAGTGCTTCTCTTGTCTTTATTGTTGAGACCTTGCACATTCCAGCTGAGTGTTTTAACTCTCATCTGGAATGAGCCTTGTGAGACCTGCCCCTCTCTTTCTTCCCACTCCCGTCCTGGAGACCCCAATCCAATCTTTTAAGTTCAGTAACTGCTTTGCTTTTCCCTTTCTTTAATTCTCCTATTTTATTTTTTTGCTCAAGAATCTGCACTTTCCTTTTTTCCTCCATTCTCAGAATAATTCCCAGAAGTTCGTGTTCAAACCCAACAACATTTACCCCCAACACTTTGCAAGCCTTCATCATTGTCAACTTCGTCCATTTTGAGGTTTCCACCACATCAGGGATATCAACAGTTTGAATTTGTGGATCATGCCAAGGCAAAGGAAGAAAACTGTTGTAGGACTGAGATGAGATACCAGAGTCAGATTCATTTGAAACTGACAGTGCTGAGAATATCGGTTTGGGTATATGTGGGTCCATCGAGTGTCCTGCGTGAACCGCTTCATCATCTGCTTCAGGCTCGGATAGTGTCCCCCCTCCATGAGTTCTAAATCCCTGAGACTAGAAGCTTGAATTTCTAGTTCAAAAGGATCAAAAGAGAATGAAGCATTCAAGGAAGATGAAGCTCTGAAGCAGCATGGGTCCAGCTTTGGTACAGATGATCTCCACATTTGCTTCTTTTTGTGTTGCTTGAAGTGTTTGCTTGTAAGTGGGCCTTTAGTGTAGTAACCGTTGTTCAAAGCTAATGAAGTTCTCCCTTTGTAGTGTTTCTTACTACCCTGACTATTATAAGAGAATAAGGCCGGCCCATTTGTGTTTAAATCCTTCAAATTCCTTCTTTTCTCCACAGGTTCTTCCACACGTGTGTCACGTGAATCATTAATGGTATTAACACGTGGAGCTGAGAGAGAATTTGATCCCATCTTATTACCAACCTCAGGCAAACCAGTTGAAGGACCAGCATTTAAAGAAAAAGACCGGATTTCCTTAATTATTGGCAATTCGAAGATCCTATCATCAAATTCAAAATTCAAACTTGCCGGAAACTTCATAGCTGATTTTTTGACGCAAATGCGAGCCCAGATCAGGTGGGTTCTGTTCTTCGTATCTTCATCAACACCGACATAACCCCCGCAACGAGCCCCTATATGTTCAAAAGTATCCATTGACCAAGCATTTAGGGGGATTCCAAAAACTTTCAACCATATGTTTTCCGAGCAGTTACCAGATTGCAATGAGAAAATGTCATGCGACCACCAAGATAAAGAAAGATGTCTTCCGTTCCAGAACCAATTCCATGCCTTTACCCTTATTGCCTCTTGCCTGGAAGGATGCTCAAAGAGGAACTGATTGTGGTCTAAAGGTATGACTTTGATGCCAGCAGTAACTCTCCATCTACTAATGAACCATTTCTGAATAGTTTCGGGATTGGGACTGTGATGAAATGGATCATTGAAGATGCCAACCAAGCTTCTGTGCAGAGGATGTTTTCCATTCAATTCTCCTTTGTTGGTTCCTTGACTTATATCTGGCCATCTGTCAATGCTAGCAGCTGCACGATAAGATTTTGTCAATGGGGGAGGAGGAAGCAGTGGCTCTGCTTCGCTGAATTCTTTCAGAAATCGAAGGATTTTCTTCGCAATATCTGACCATCCACTGTTGAGGCTGATCTCACTGTTGAGGCTGATCTCAGGGATTATCACTGCTGCTTTAGATGAACCATGCCAAACCTCTATGCGAACAAATCTACCATAAACATTGAAGTTTTGGTAAACTCTGAAAAGATTGTGTTGTTGTTTTCTACCCCACCTTCTATATAGTCGACCAGTGCCTTTTGATGCTTGAATAAGCGCTTCGCACACCCATCTCAGGTTCTGAATATCCATATTGATCTTGCTTGTATATCTCTTGCCCCTTTCTATTAATGAAAACCAGTTATAATATTTATCCCCCGTATTCCTGAGTTCAAAGGATTTATCCCCACTGATGAAAAAAAGGTGTGAGCCCTGCATGTTTCTAATGAAAGTCACTGAAGAGACTGAAATGACCACTGAAGGAGTTTTATGTTGATTGATGTGGTCGCCGGCACTGTCAGATGTCACCGGTGATTCTGCCGGCAGCAACTCAGGTCGCCGGAGTTTTTTTTTCCGGCACTGACAGGTCGCCGGAAAGTTTATCCGGCACTGTCAGAGGTCGCCGATGTCGACAGAGGGTAGATCTGAAAAGATTTGGAGGAGAGAGAAAGCAAAAGAACTAGAAAAAGCTGTAGATGGAGGCTATGGAGGAGAGAGAAAAAGCTGTAGATGGAGGCTATGGAGGAGAGAGAGAAAAAGCTGTAGATGGAGGCTATGGAGGAGAGAGAGAGCTGGAGTCATGCTGCAGTGAGGGCTGTGATGGTGGTTTGAGGAGAGAGAATCAGATCTGGATCTATTTTGCTTACCTGGGAATCTGTGTCTGGGAGCATTTTTCCTTTGTACCAACTATGTTAGCATCTTGAGGTATTTTATGCAGATAAAAGTGCCAGGACTGGACTATTCTTTAACCAAGGCATTGTATAAATACAAGAATTAAAGTAAACCATCACCTGAGAATGCGTAATAAGTTCGATGAGTGGAACAGCTAGCTAGACCTACCTACTCGGTTAAGCATTTTCACGTACTGAAGTAAATTCTATGAAATGAATAGAAGTAAAATATAAGAATCTGTCTTTGAAAATGAGGTCAATCAAATGGGTACAATCTAAGTTGTAATGGATGACTGTACCTTTTCTCAAAGGAAATTCTTGATATATCTCGTATCAGCAAGGCAAATAGCTGAGATGAAGAAAATTTGAAATTTGCATAGAATGTGACTTCCTATTTTTAAAAGGTCTTAAAAACTTAACTTGCATCCTTAGAAATGTTATTCATGTTTGTTGGATTGCATATTCTAATATAATTCTAGTCTTGGCACATTTGACAATATTCTGTCAGATAATTTTGCTCAATACTCCTTTTCCTGTTTGTGTATTGACAGGCGTATATACAGAAGCTGATAGCCATAGAAAAGCAGGCTGTATACAAACGTGTCGCAGTTCGCTGCATCTGTACTTTACTCGAGGCAGTTCCACACTTCAATTTCCGAGAGAGTTTGTTAGCTGCTGTCATAAGAAACATAAGCTCTGAGGATGATATATCGAGGTAAATTATGCTTACTGCTCCTTTGTTTTTTTCCAGGCTCCAGCTTTTCCACTTTTCCTTTAGTTGGAGCTTGTTGAAGGATGGAAGTTTCCATCTTCTTATATCTTTTGCCCTCCATGTATCCTATTGGGTTGCCCTATGATCCTGCTTTAGTGACGGGAAATCTGCAGATCTCATGACGAGTCTAATTCGAACTTTCTTCATTTCGAGTTGCTTTGGTATTATAGAGGATGCAAGAAGAGCATTATTTTGTTTCTGTTCTGACTGCCGTTGCAGCAAATTAAGTTTTAAAATAATCTACAACTACAAGCACTGATTTCAGAGGAGGACTGGTATTGAAGTGCTTAAGAGTGAGGCTGAATAAAATGCATAACTTTAAAGTGCAATGAGCTTATGGAGAGCAAACCTGAAAATCAGGTACCAAATTGGTTAGTTGGAGGACTGAGAGACCCCAATAATGCACTCTTTTTTGATAACCGAGGGCTAGTAACGCACGATTCAAAACTCGGTGGGGTAATGGGCCCACCCCTATACCCGTCTCTACTTAAATACGAGACTTGTCTAGGGCACAGTTCGAACCCGTAACATGCGCCTAACCCACACATCACGTGTTGCACTCTTATAGTTACCTCTAGACCAGTGTTTCGGGGGCAAAAATTGCAATGCACTTCTTTGTAGACTTAAGCTATATTTAAATTATTTCTTGAGCGTCTGAGGATTTGAAGTGATGGAAGATTTGAAAGGAGGTTTCTCTTTCATTAGTTAATCAACCCAGCACCTTTGTTTACTTTAGTGCTGTACATTCATCCAATATATTATGTCTATTCTGTTTTCCCATTTTCATTGATGTAATTTGACTAGGCATGCATATTAGGGAATAGCTGAGACTTACTCTTAATTTTAAATTATGGAGCTGAGCCTCTAGTTCTGTTATATTTAATCCCTGTCCACCTTTTTGCTGATATTAACTTTAAAAGCTTTGACAGTAGAAGAATTTCCATTTTAAAAAGGTGAGCATAGTTCTGGGACAAACTTACAGAGGAAGTAAGACACTTAGTTGAGTGATGGAAAGTTAGAATTTACAGTTCATAAATTGAGTGATGGAAAGTTTGAATTGGACGTTTGTGAACTTTGTAAATTGTAAACCATCTTGTGAGAAAATTAAGAGCTATAATTGGGATGTAAGCAGTCCAATGCAGGAGCAATTAGTATATACAATTGCAAATTTTGTTAACCATGAAGTGAGAATATTAGTTGTTGGAAAGGAGTGGAAAAATTAGCATGCGAGTATTTATGATATGGTTTGTTTCAGACGAGGATCTAACGCTGCATTTGCTATACGAGTTCTTTTTCTTGGTTTAAAAAAAAAAAAAAAGAGGAACCCTGCATCTTATGGGTAGATTTGTTGAATTCAGCTTTTAATTCAACACGCTATATAACTTCATTGGACTTCAGCTTGTA
Source organism: Lycium barbarum (assembly GCF_019175385.1). Lineage (NCBI taxonomy): Eukaryota > Viridiplantae > Streptophyta > Magnoliopsida > Solanales > Solanaceae > Lycium > Lycium barbarum. Next base: position 137,685,652 of record NC_083338.1, on the reverse strand, counting down.
AACCATCTTGTGAGAAAATTAAGAGCTATAATTGGGATGTAAGCAGTCCAATGCAGGAGCAATTATTATATACATTTGCAAATTTGTAAACCATGAAGTGAGAATATTTGGTGTTGGAAAGGAGTGGAAAAATTAGCATGCGTGTATTTATGATATGGGATGTTTCAGACGAGGATCTAACACTGTATTTGCAAATACGAGTTCTTATTCTTGATTAATTAAAAATAAAAATAAAAAATAGAACCCTGCATTTTATGTATAGGATTTGTTGAATTCAGCTTTTGCTGTATAACTTAATTGATGAGGAACTTCAGCTTGTATTGCTATTTATATCATCTGTAATGTCGTATGGATCTGCAACGCAATGAATATTCATCTTATGTTGCTTCTTGTCTGTCCAAAAGTAGAATGCTAATATGTGGTCTGAAGATCTACTAATTTGCTTCTATTGCAAAGCTTGAAAATTTATTGTACAGAATTCAGTGCTTCGAAAATTCAAGGGCCACTTTCTCGAGGAAAAGCGAGCACCAAAACTGTGCACTTTAAAGTTATTGAGATATGTTGCATTGTTTTGTAGATTAGTTCTCTCTTTCCATAGATGCATGCTGATTGTGAAACAGGATATTCAAATAATACACTTGTGCCTCCAGGTTATGCTGCTTTTTCAAGTAGCAATTATGTTCTCTCAAGTTTGTCAATCTACTGCTTGTTGACAGGAAACTTTGCTGTGCTACTGTTAAGTCACTTTTCACCAATGAGGGGAAGCACGGTGGTGAGGTAACTGTGGAGGCTGTTCAAATGATCGCAGACCTTGTTAAAGCTCATGATTGTCAACTACATCCGGATTCCATTGAGGTCTGCAATTTAATGCCGATACTTTGGTTCTAGGATTTTTTCTTAGATTGTTTATTGACATTGAACTTGGAAATGATGTGAATTTGAAGCATATATACTGGTATGGGCAAAAAAGGCAAATTTTAATGTGAAATGTTATGACCATGTCAAATAATTGACGAAGAAAATGGTGATATTTCATAATGTTGCTAGTCGACATATGATATGAATATTCTCGACAACATTCATTAAAAGTATAGGGTCTACCTGGGAATTCTTGCTTATTTTTAGTTGGCTTGCTTAATTTTTGCTGGCATCTTAACCCAATAGAAATAGTTTTCGATTTAGCATTGGGAGAATTTATTATCCTCCTAACATGATTTTGTCATGCTAGGTGTTTATGTCTCTGACATTTGATGAGGATCTTGGCAAGCGTGAATCTCAAGATGCTCATAAATTTAAAAGTAAAAATGCTAAAAGAAAGGACCTTAAGGAGCAAAAAAAGGAGCAGAAAGAATCTGCCAACGAGAGAAAGAGAACACGTAAAGAGATGATGTCAAAGACACGAGAAGAGGTATTCATTTGCCAACATGATCTGTGACTGGATTATAAATTCATTTTTACGTCTCATGTTTTTACAGGTCACTACAGAATTGAAGGCTGCTTCATTAGCTACAGATGTTACTGAAAGGAGAAGGATGCAGACTGATGTATTATCAGCTATTTTTGAGACATACTTTCGTGTCCTAAAGCATGCATTAAAACCTAGGTATGTTTTTCTTGCTGATGATTTAACGAAGCATGTCAATCAATGAAATCACTTATCATGAACACACTAGATTTGAACTTGAACCACATCATATAACTAGTTGCTCAGTGAGGATAAAAAATACCTCCATTCCACTTTTTTGTGCTACCTGACATTTATTATTATTTTGATGAAGTTTTATTGCTTTAATGAGAAATCCTGTCATAGAAATGTACAGGAAAGTAGAGAATCTCACACAAGAACATGATCCTTTACAGAGAGCTTTTAGCTTTTTAGAAAAAGGAAAAAGAAAACAAGTAAAATCCTAGGAGAAAGAAACACATAATTGTCAAGCCAGTCAGTCATGTCCTTTTCCTATGCAAAACTATAACTAGCCATCACTACAAAGAAGAGGTACAAATCAAATGTGCAGTTGAGATCAATTTATGAAACCAGAAGAGGATATCTGAGGAAGACGAATAAGAGGAAGAATGAAGACCACCTTCCATTGCCTTTCTTATTGTAATTGATTTACTCATAAAGAAAACAATGAAGACAAAGATAGTTTTTTGAATGATTCAGTCTCCAACTCTTTGGATTTCATGCCAATCCGTCTGAAATTGGGAAGGATTCTGTTTTAGATTTTCTTTTTGTTATATAAATGCATCTCCCAATTCTTCCTTCTTTCGATCAGGAGCAGTTTGTGAGCTCCAATCCCTTTATTGTGCTTTCATGGATGCTTTGGTCTTGTCATGATGTCAAATTACACTTGTGTTGTCTTGATGCTTTTGATATTAATGTATTTTCCAACATGTTGGATTTTACTTTGTGTTGTCAGATATGCATTTTCTATTCTTTCTCTCTGCATGTTCTTCATGCAGTTGTGATATTTCCTTTAGTAGCCTGCATATTGTATCTTGAGTTTAACTGTCAAACAAGATGTGTATCCATAATGGGGAAAAAGGGGAAAGCTATGGAAGTTGGTAGCAGGTAGTTCAAGTTGACAGCTTTAGGATTTTTAAGAATAGCATCCATGCTGTTGATTGTGTGTTATATTTCATCTTTTCTTGAGCATGCCTCTCTACCTTTACCAGGCAGGGTAAGGTCTGGGTACACTCTACCCTCCCCAGACTCCACCTGGTGGGAGTACACTGGGTTTGTTGTTGTTGCTGCTGTTGATTGTGTTAAGATGCCATGAATTGCATTTTGGTTTCTCTAGGCAGCGTTTGCAAGTTTTGCAAAATTAAAGTGTTTTAACAACTGAAGTTATGAATTAGCGTAATCCTCCACCTCACAAGGTTGATAGTAAATTCTGGGAAATTATGTAGATGACTATTCTAAAGCACAGGAAGGTTTGAGTTATGAAATTTTAGCTTGGAGATTAGATGAATGCTTCAGTATTCTTAATGTTAAGAATTACCCATTTAATTGTTTTAAGCCATTGTATGAAATTGTTATAAGTTATAGTACAACTTTTTCTGGTAACCCTCCAATGACCAATCTGAAATATAAGTAACACTGTCATTCTTGAAAAATAAAATAAAAATATAAGCAACTATGTTGGGAAATGTTAAATGAGATCATTTGACTGCAATAAGATTGAAGGCTTGCAGTGATTAAAAAAGGAAAAAAAAGATTGAAGGATTGCAAGTACGATAATTGGCATAAGACATTAGTTTTTAATAGTAAACTCATAAGAGACCATCAACCACGCCACTTGGGAAAGCATTTGTAAGTTTAGTATTGCTTTTCACTAATTATATTGTGTGGAAGTGAAAAATACGCAATTTAGATTTTGTAATTGAAGCGTATTTCATTTGATGCGCCATCAATGGTTAATTCAATGCAAGTTTACCATAAATCTATTAGGTTTACTACAAAATTTATAAGTTTCCTGCACAACTTAAGTAGATTTTGCTTGCAAACTATACAACAACAACATACCCAGTGTAATCCCACAAGTTGGGTATGGGGAGGGTAGAGTGTATGCAGACTGTCACTATTGAAATGAAACATTTAAAGATGGTAATTGCATAAATAAGTTAGAAGAAAGAGTCTGAGACTGCGTGAGACCTATCTTTTGCAAAGCATTGTGTATTTTACATTTACGATTATTTCTAGACGAATTGACTATAGGACTCTTAATCTTATTGAAAATGGTCCAGTTCCTTAATTACTGGATATGCTTCCTAATCATTCTAACTTCGGGATTACAATAACTACGTAGTTGTTTTATCACAATCAGCATTTTACCTTTCCTATAAAAGAATCACAATCATACATTACCCCCTCCTTCCCAATATATGTGGCATACTTTCCTGTTTAGTCTGTCCCGCAAAGAATGTCATACTTTCTTATTTAGAAATAATTTAACTTTAAACTTCCTATTTTACCCTTAATGAGATGATTTATAGCCACACAAATGGCTATGGCTTGTTTTAGACCACAAGTTTAATTTTTTTTTTTTCTTAAACTTTGTGTCTAGTCCATGATGCTTTCTCGAAAAGTAACTTCACTGTGATTGTTTCTCAGATCAGAAGCAGGTTCCTCACCTCAGTCAGCTGGAAGTCATCCACTTCTTACTCCTTGTCTTAATGGAATTGGAAAATTTTGCCAGCTTATTGACTTAGATTTCATGTCCGATCTCATGAATTATCTGAGAAAGCTTGCTAGAAGTGGCAATAACTCTGATGGCTCTTCCAAGGATGTTTCAGCATGTCTGACGGTATCTGAGAGGCTCCAGTGTTGCATTATCGCTTTCAGAGTGATGAGAAACAATTTGGACGCACTGAATGTTGATCTTCAGGATTTCTTTGTCCAACTTTACAATCTGATAATTGAGTACAGGCCAGGAAGGTAGTTCTGTGTCCTTATCAAATTACTATATTTCAAAAATTTGGCATTGGTAGTCTTAACTTTTCCCCCTCTTTTTTTTTTTTCGCCGCTTCGTCCTTCTGGAAAGGAGGAAAGATTGTCTTTTTGGGGGGAGGGGGGGGGGGGGGGGGGTTGTTCTCTCAATCAACGAAAATTTGTAGATTTTCCCCTCTCTGAGTACCAGAGTTGGATATTTATTCTATTAATCTGAGGTTGCATCATCTAAGGCTAGGGTAACACTAACCATTTCTTTGTAAGCAGGGATAAAGGTGAGATCTTAGCTGAAGCTTTCAAGATAATGCTTTGTGATGATCGACAACATGACATGCAAAGAGCTGCAGCTTTTATAAAACGTCTAGCTACATTCTCTTTGTTCTCTGGGTCTGCTGAGTCCTTGGCTGGTAACGGCATATTTTGCTAATCATTACTAGACTGTTATATGTTCTTAACCAAGCTTTTATATGTTATGATTTATGGTTCTCGTTTGTCAAACTATTGCAGCCTTGGTGACATTAAAGCATCTCCTTCAGAAGAACGTGAAATGCCGGAACTTATTAGAAAATGATGCTGGAGGTGGCTCCGTCTCTGGTGCCATTGCAGTATGAACCAGTCTTCTGATTAATTATATGGCACTCATGGTGTAATGATGTTGAATTGTTACTTACATAAGTTGGTTTTACGTTTCTTTTCATTGAATATGGATCATTTGTGCCACATGATATCTCCTGAAGAAAACAAGAGAAGTCCACCTTTTTGGCCCTTCTGTTTACGGACATCTCTAATTTGTTCCCCAGCTTCGTTTGTATACTTTCTTTTGGGTGGGGGATTAGGGGGAGGAGGAACCAGAGGCATGGTAAACATAGGGCTTGGATGTTGACATTATGGTGGTATAGAAACTTTTTATAGCTTTATAACTAGTACTTTCAGGAGTGGGCACCCGCAAGAGTGGCTCAGTTGGTTGAGCATGAGGCTTTTATAATGGAAGTCTCAGGTTCGAAACCCCCTGCCTACGACAGCAGGGGATTTGCCTTCTGGGTCGAGCTCGTCGCACGGGGCTTGCCTAGTGCGGGTTATCTCTTCTGTGTGGTTTGCGAGCTATTGCACAGGAGCTGGGTTTACCTTGTGTGCACCCGAAGGGTAGAGGCTGTGGGTTTCCATGTTATCTCCAAAAAAAAAAAAAAACTTTCAGGAGTGGGCATTCCTAATGCGAAGTACTTCTCGTTGTGTTTTCTGAAGTTGTATTGTATTAAACTTTCCATCAGGAAGCTGTGGATATGTTCAATGACATCTGTTTTCTGTGTGCCACTCATGGTACTAACTACATGCTTCGTAATTTGTACTGAAATGACCCTCTTCACATGAAAAGAAATGTCTCCAATTGTGCCATTCATATTCAGCAGATAGTTGAACCTCTAGATTGTGCTGATGCCAATTCTTTTCTGTTGCAGAAATATCAGCCTTATGCAACTGACCCGAATCTTAGTGGTGCACTTGCTTCAGTGCTTTGGGAGCTGAACCTCTTGTCAAACCATTACCACCCAGCTGTTTCTACAATGGCATTGAACATTTCTATGTTGGGCACTGGCGATAACCAGGTTCACCTGTCCAACAAAACTCCTCAACAAGCTTTTAAGGAGTTGTCACTTGAGCAGGAATCGTTCCTCGTAAAAGTTGAAAGCTCAGGTACCAAGAGGAAAAAGGGGAACGCCTCGCTAAAGCATACTAGTATGGGGACTGACCTTGATTTCACTGTTCAAGTTGATGAAAATGATGTTAAAAAGAAACTCTCTGAGCATTACTCGCTGATGCATGACATAGCTGAAAATGAAAGACTAAGAGGGGAATTGGTTGGGACAACATTGTCTCTGAATCTATATGAAAAATATAAAAGGCAGAAGAAAAGAAGAACAAAGTAGTCCTACGTTGTCTACAATTTTGTAGGTAGATCTACTTAAAAGGTTTAAGCATTCTACTGTATTTTTGGATAGGAAAGTGCAACTCCCGATTGTTTTGTACAAACTAGGCATAATGCCTATTTTGCTTTCCAATTATGAAATGGATCTGATTATTTATATCCAATGTCCTGAGGTGTGTACCTGGGACACTTGGTTGTAGCAGGTCTCCTTTATTCCTTTATATACTTAGGAGAATCTATTATTTTACAAAAATTAATGAGTTTTTTTTTTCTACAACAATGTATAGAAAGCAAAGAAATTAATGCAAAAGTTAATTAGAGTTTCAAAATTCTTACTTTACCAATATCGAAATCTGGTTTAAAATAAAAAGGAACAAAGACCCCCTGAATATTTAAAAGCCAAAAGGGTCAAATATACCCCTCTACGTTAGTTTATTGATTAATTTTGCCCTCCGTTAGCCAAAGAAGCCAAACACCCCTCTGTTAGCCAAAGTATAAACATATATCCCTTGAATGGATGGAAATCCTAAATCAGCCAAAATTACTCATTTAACTTAAATTACCCATGTCCGACCCGACCCAAAAAATAATTTTCTCCCACCCTAATATACCCCTCTACGCTTCTATTCTTCAGTCAAAACACAAATCATCTGCCTAGTTCGAGATTGAGTCATAGTTGATTGGTTGATTTGATATATTCAGTCTGTTTTAAAAGAAGTGTTTGGGGGGAAGGTAGGGATGACTTTGAATGATTGGAATGTGTATCTGATTTCTTAATGATTAATCCGTTTGTTTGTAAAAACACCATGCCTGGTTTTTGACATAGTGGACAAAGAAGGTTTCAGTACCTAGGTACTGTTAGCCTACTTAATTTATGGTCATTTCTTAAGAAAGGCAACAATTGAAGCAGTGAAAATGTGCTCACTGCGGATCTTGTAATGTTATTGCTTTTCTCGGATGATGAAATATCCTCTGGATTTACTCTTTAGTGTCGTTAGTCTTTAGCAAAATATGCAAGTTAAACACCATCTGGTGTTGCACCAATGTGCAAGAGTTTTCGCATGCTCACGTAGTTAATATGCATAGCATACCTTCTGTAAGATCTAACAAAATATGTGCCATTTCTTGATAAAGCTTAGACTATATAGAAGCTATATTAGAGGCAGATTATTAGCTATATCTAACAAAATATGTGGAATTCCGCCCTACACATTTTTGTTTCTAGCTGATTTGAGGCTGATTATTAGACAACAGATGAAGATTACATTAACAAACCAAAGATGATTTGTGTTTTGACTGAAGAATAGAAGTGTAGAGGTATATTAGGGCGGGGGAAATTATTTTTGGGTCGAGTTAGGTTGGGCATGGGTAATTTTGGCTGATTTGGGATTTCCATCAATTCAAGGGGTATGTGTGTATACTTTGGCTAACGGAGAGGACAAAGTTCGCCCAATAAACTAAAGTAGAGGGGTATATTTGACTCTTTTCCCTATTTAAAATTTTGTCCCGAGAAATCGACCCAAACAAAAAAAAAAAAAAAGGAAAGCAATACACGTCCTCTTTTGAGTTTTGACCTGAAATAACAGAAGGCGTTGCTAGGGAGATAGGAGAGTGATTTGAAATGCTGCAGGAGCAAAGGGCGGCAATCGCCGAGCAAGGGTTAGCGATTGCTCAACTGCAGAGTGGAAAGGGTGAAGCAGGGCCGGTAAAGTCAAAGGGTACGATTGAAACCGGAAGAAACGGAGAACGAATGGTCGAGAGTGACGGCTCCGGGGCCGGCTCCTCAACTGAGGTCCTAAAAATGCTCGAGACCTTGGCAAAACGGGTGGATTCGACCGAGAAGAGGGTCGAGACGTACAATTCTCGGGTGGACCAGATACCAGGGGCTCCGCCTCTACTGAAGGGGCCAAATTCGAAAAGGTACATCCAAAGGCCTTTTCCACCAAGTGCGGCCCCGAAGCTGATCCCGAAGAGGTTCAAAATGCCCGACATACAGAAGTATGACGACACCACGGACCCACACACGAGCACGTGACCTCGTATATTTGTGCCATAAAAGGCAATGATATGGAAGAAGATGAGATCGAGTCGGTGTTGTTGAATAAATTTGGGGAAACTCTGTCGAAGGGAGCGTTGACGTGGTACGACCATCTACCTGAGCATTCGATCACTTCTTTCGAAATGCTCGCCGATGCGTTCGTAAAGGCACATGCCGGTGCGATAAAGGTGCAGGCCCGTAAGACCGATATCTTTCGGATAACTCAAAAGGACGGTGAGATACTACGGGAGTTCGTCACCCGGTTCCAGAGGGAACGGATGGAACTCCCCCCGGTGCCAGAAGAATGGGCCGCACAAGCTTTCACAAAAGGGCTCAACATGCTAAGTTCAGTTGCCTCAGCCAAATTGAAAGAAAGTTTGCTAGAATATGAGGCTGTAACATGGGCCGACGTCCACAATCGGTATGAGTCGAAGATTCGGGTGGAGGATGATCAAGTCGAGCTCCCACCGGTAAGGGTCAAGGTAAATAGAGGTTTCGAGGCACCGAGGAAGGGATACGAAACGAAGTCCGGATCATCGAAAGAGAGGTTTCGGCCATATCCCCATTCGGAGAGACAAAGCTTCAGGTCGAAAAAATTAATCGAGAGTCCAAGCCATTCCTCTGGACGTGGCAGCAAGCGGGTTGAACTCCCGTCGAACAGTCGGGGACTCTCGTTCAGGAGTGACGCTGGAAGTTCCGCCAGTAATAGAGTTCCGCCGAAAATTTCAGAGTACAACTTCAACGTCAGTACTTCGGGACTTGTATCGGCTATTGGACGTGTCCCCGATGTAAGATGGCCTAAACCTTTGAGGTCGGACTCGGGTCAGCGGGATCCGAGCGTAGTGTGTGAATATCACGGAACCCACGGTCACAGAACCGAAGATTGTCGCCAATTGAGGGAGAAGGTGTCCCGGTTATTGAAAAATGGTCACCTCCGAGATCTGCTGAGCGAGCGGGCCAAAAGTCATTATAAGGAAAGAGAGTCTTATCAAAGGCCCGAACCCATCGAACCCCAACATACGATCAACATGATAGTGGGGGGCATTGACGCCCCTCGAGGGCCGGTAATGAAGCGGACCAAGATCTCTATTGTTCGTGAAAAGCGCACTCGGGATCGTTCGACCGAGGGATCCATCTTTTTTAATGACGAAGACGCGGAGGGCATCATCCAACCCCACAATGATGCGTTGGTAATTTCTGTACTTGTCTTTAAAACTAAGGTTAAACGTATTTTGATTGACCCAGGTAGCTCGGCCAACATCATCCGATGGAGAGTGGTTGAACAAATGGGACTGCTCGGGCAGATCGTGCCAGTGGCCCGAGTATTAAGCGGGTTCAATATGACAAGTGGGACCACGAAGGGAGAGATCTCGTTGCCCGTAAACGTGGATGGCACCATTCAACAAACGATGTTCTATGTGATCGAAGGGGACATGAAATATAACGCGTTATTGGGCAGACCCTGGATACATGTTATGAAGGCGGTTCCTTCAACACTGCATCAGTTACTGAAATTCCCCACTCCGGAGGGGGTGAAAACCATCCGGGGCGAGCAGCCCGCAGCAAAGGAAATGTTCGCAGTGGATGAAGCAGCTCCCCAGCCCGAGAAGCCGGCTCAGCAAAAGAAGGGTACAACCGGAGGGGAGACCCCCCAATAGCAACTAAAGTATACTGGACCGGATCCAGAGCACGAGGGGGACGACTTCGGAATGCCCAGATCCTTTGTCATGTCTGATGACTCGGATGCGACCAAGTCAACTGTAGAGGAGCTGGAGCAGATCATCTTGTTCGAGTTCTTACCGGACAGAAAGGTATACCTGGGCACGGGGCTCACCCCGGAGCTCAGGCGTAAATTAATTGAATTTCTTCGAGCTAACGCCGATTGCTTTGCATGGTCGTATATAGACATGACAGGTATATCACCGGAAATAGCCTCGCACAAACTCAGCTTGGACGAGAAGTTTCTCCCGGTCAAGCAAAAAAGAAGGCCCATGCCAGAGCCAAAGCACGCCTTCGTGAAAGACGAGGTAACGAAGCTTTTAAATATAGGTTCCATCCGGGAGGTGAAATACCCAGATTGGCTTGCTAACGTGGTGGTGGTTCCCAAAAAAGGTAATAAATTTCAAATGTGTGTCGATTATAAGGACTTAAACAAGGCATGCCCGAAGGATTCATTTCCGTTGCCTCATATCGACAAAATGATCGATGCCACGGCCGGGCATGAAATGTTAAGTTTTCTCGATGCTTACTCCGGGTACAACCAGATCCGGATGCACCCGGAGGACCAAGAGAAAACGTCCTTCATCACCCGTTATGGGACTTACTGCTATAATGTCATGCCTTTCGGATTAAAAAACGCCGGTGCAACTTACCAACGCCTAGTTAACGGGATGTTCGAAGAACAAATAGGGAAAACGATGGAAGTTTATGTTGACGATATGGTTGTTAAGTCCCTGGAAACAGAGGAACATTTGAAGCATTTGCAGGAAACCTTCGACGTGCTCCGCAGATACAACATGAAGCTCAATCCGGAGAAATGTGCCTTCGACGTCAGGTCTAGTAAATTTCTGGGATTCATGGTGTCAAACCGGGGAATCGAAATCAACCCGGACAAGATCAAGGCCATCGAGGATATCGAGGTCGTGAACAACATAAAGGGGGTACAGAAGCTCACCGGGCGAATAGCAGCGCTGAGTCGCTTCATTTCAAGGTCCTCGGACAGGAGTCACCGCTTCTTCTCTCTGCTCAGAAAGAAGAACGACTTCGCTTGTACACCGGAGTGCCAAGAAGCCCTAAGGGAATTAAAGAAGTATTTGTCCAGCCCCTCGTTGCTGCACATACCGAGGTCCGATGAGCCACTCTTCCTCTATTTAGCCGTCTCCGAAATGGCGGTAAGCGGCGTTTTGGTCCGAGAAGAATCAGGTACGCAATTCCCTATCTATTATGTAAGTAGAACTTTGGGGGATGCGGAGACCCGTTATCCCCATTTGGAAAAACTGGCGTTAGCATTGGTAAGCGCTTCCAGAAAGCTCAAACCTTATTTTCAAAGCCATCCCATATGTGTGGTAACCACTTACCCCTTAAAAAACATCATGCACAAGCCTGAGTTATCCGGTAGGTTAACAAAATGGGCCATAGAAATTAGTGGTTACGATATCGAGTACAAGCCTCGGACAGCCATTAAATCCCAAATCTTGGCCGATTTTGTGGCAGACTTTGCCCCGGCCATGGTCCCTGAGGTCGAGAAGGAACTTTCGCTGACCTCGGGAAACACCGCGGGCATCTGGTCTCTACATACGAACGGGGCCTCGAACCTCAGGGGTTCCGGCCTAGGGATTGTCCTTAGAACCCCAGCCGGGGAGGTTATCCGACAATCTGTTAGAACTGCTAGATTGACTAACAATGAGGCCGAGTATGAGGCAATGATTACAGGTTTGGAATTGGCTCGAAGCATGGGAGCCGAAACAATCGAGGCAAAATTCGACTCGCTTCTGGTCGTGAACTAGGTGAACGGCGTGTTCGAGGTGAAGGACGAACGGATGCAGCGGTACCTCGAAAAAACACAGGTGGTACTTCATCAATTTAAAGAGTGGACCATGCAACACATACCGAGGGAGCAGAACAGCGAAGCCGATGCATTAGCAAATTTGGGGTCCTCGGTTGAGGGGGAGGAAATCAACCTCGGAGCAACGGTGCACTTATCAAACACGGCCATAGAAACCGGGAACGCCGAAATATACACAATGGGCTTGACCTGGGATTGGCGCAATAAGTACATCGACTACTTGCGTGATGGGAAGCTCCCAAAGGACTCGAAGGAGTCGCGATCGCTACGGACCAAGGCTGCCCGCTTTTGCTTGGTGGACAGTCAGTTGTATCGACGCTCCTACCTCAGTCCTTTGGCTTAGTGTTTGGGTCCCGGCGAAATGAAATATGTGATAAGAGAGGTGCACGAGGGAACCTGCGACAACCACTCCGGTGCAGAAGCCTTGGTTCGAAAAATCGTCAGGGCCGGTTATTACTGGGACCGGATGGACGAGGACACCAGAAACTTTGTCCGAAAATGTGACGGGTGTCAGAGACATGCCCCGATGATTCACCGGCCCGGGGAGTTGCTGCATCCGGTCATCTCGCCTTGGCCTTTCATGAAGTGGGGTATGGACATTGTTGGTCCGTTACCTCGGGCACCGGGTAAGGCCCGTTTCATTTTGTTTATGACTGACTATTTTTCTAAGTGGGTTGAAGCGCAGGCCTTCGAAAAGATAAGAGAAAAGGAAGTCATTGACTTCATATGGGACCACATCATCTGCCGCTTCGGCATCCCGTCTGAGATAACCTGTGATAATGGCCCCCAGTTCGTGGGTGGCAAGGTCAAAAATTTCCTCGAAGGGTTGAAAATTAAGAAAATCGTGTCAACCCCGTATCACCCGTGTGCAAACAGGCAGGCAGAATCGATGAACAAAACGATAATCCAAAACCTGAGGAAGAGACTTGAGGCATCAAAGCATAATTGGAGGGAAATACTCCCGGAGGTGCTCTGGGCTTACAGAACCACATCCAAATCAAGCACGGGGGAAACCCCGTTCTCATTGGTTTACGGGGCCGAAGCTCTCATCCCCGTGGAGGTTGGTGAATCGACCCTCCGCTTCAGATATGCCACCGAAGATTCAAACGGGGAGGCTATGGCCGTAAAGCTCGACCTCGCGGATGAGCTTCGCGAAGGAGCGTCGATCCGCATAGCGGCCCAAAAACAGAGGATGGAGAGATATTACAACCGAAGAGCCAACTTTCGGCATTTCCAAGTGGGGGACTTGGTGCTTCGAAAAGTCACCTTGCATACAAAGAACCCCAACGAAGGAAAACTAGGACTGAACTGGGAAGGACCGTACAAGGTAATCGGTATAACGGGCAAAGGTTCGTACCAGCTGGAGTCCATGGATGGGCAATGCCTGCGCAACAACTGGAACATAGCCCACCTAAAAAGATATTACTGCTAAGGTATGATCTTCCCACATATTTTCTGTCAACCGTGTTTTTCTTTTGCAGGAAATCAAAGACGGCATAAAATTAGAATTTAGGACTGAAAGCACGTGTTGCACTCTTTTCCTTAGTGCGGTTTTGTCCCAAAATGGGTTTTCCGACAAGGTTTTTAACGAGGCAACAAGTACAACGTGCTACGCAACAAAGATAAAAGGCCAGCACTCGGACACCCAAGGTCGCACTCCGAGAGGGGGCTCGATAACACTCACCCGACCTCGAAGCTCGGATAAGTGTCAGGGGGGCACAGTACCCACATCGAAGCATGCAACGATAAAGAAAAACAAAGAAATTCAACATTTGCTATGGAAAAACTAAGGCCCGGCCACCGGCCATAGCCTCCGATGTAAGGACCAAACGATCATAATGAATCGTGTCTCATTCAACATTTGCTACGGCAAAACTAAGGCCCGGCCACCGGTCATATCCTCCGATGTAAGGACCAAACGATCATAATGAATCGTGTCCCGTTTTATATTTGCCACGGCTAAGCAAAAAAGAGTCAAAATTCTCATGTGTACAAACATTTTGCGAACACAAGTTATCAAAAGTTGGGAAAACAGCTCTCCGTTAAATATACTTTGTCCAGTCGATAACCGTTGTACCTAGACGCTGTTTCACTAGCATATCCTGCGCCGGGTACCCTGGTCGAAATCCGACAAAGGCAAAGAGATCGCCGTGATCCAAGCCAAAATTCGATAAGCCCCCTCAAACGATGTCTTTTACATCGATAAGCCCCCGGCCCCAAAATATCAGACAAGACCTACGGGCGCGAACCGGTCAGAAAACGGACCAACAATTACAGCAAAAGCAGCGAGCAAACATTCAAACGATGAAGCAAGAAGGATACACCTTTCATTTATACAATGGATGTCTTTTACATCAAAAAGAAAAACAAAGTCCTACAAAGGCAAAAAACAAAAACAAAAGCAAGGCATAAGCCCTGTACTATCGGGCGTGACTGGAGGTAGATGAGTGCTCGGACACAGTTCGCTCAGAGTCGTCTGACTCGGACCCGAGGGCACGATTGGCTTCCCCCTCCATCCTCTGGGCCTCGAGTAACAAGGCCGGAAGATCCGAGAGACCATGCTCGGCTTGCTCGAGGGTGATCCGCCGAGACTTCCACTTCTCATACTCAGCAACAATAGCAGTATGAGCCTCGGCCTCCTCAACACTTCTCCATGTTTCTTCTAATTCGGCCTCAGCCTTGGCCAATTTTGCTCCCAGATCAGCCCGGTCCCCCTCAAGGACACTTATCTTAACAGTGGCTGCATCCAGCTCGGCCTTAAGGGCATCATTGGCGATAGCGGTCTCCTCGAGCTCGGTTCTTAGGCCATGGCATATCCAGGATCGCTCCTCGGCTTTCTCTTCGAACACCCTCCTGCGCTCGTCGGACAAAGCGGCCTCGGACTCGAGCCGTCGGTTCCTCTCAGCCAGGGTTGTTGCATCAGCATTCACCGAATCCAGCTCCCCCCGGAGTCGGGAAACCGTGGTCTCCAGCTTGTCCAGCCTCGAAGAAAACTGGGCTTTATCCCTGCTAAGACCGATCTTTTCAGCCTCGAGAATCCGGTTATAGTCGGTCATAGCGGCCAGCTCGCTCTTCAAACGACGGTTTTCGTCCTTAGCCGCATCGAGCTCTGGGCGAAGGTTGGCCAACATGGCCACCCGATTCAACTCTTCCTCCTTCTCCTGAAGGAGATGCCGGTATTTCTCCGTTTCTCGGCCTTGGGCATCCAGTTGGCCTCGAAGATCATCTATCTCATGTTGGGCACGGATGAAGGCTTCATTAACCAACACCACACTCTACAGGTGAAACAAGTCAGAAGACTTAGGCGAAGTGAGGATAAAATCCATAAATAAACTGTACAAGGATGGTAGAAGAGCTTACCCGGTTGCTTGCATGCATACCCTCGTTGATGAGGCACTGCCAAGTAAGCCCGGTCATTTTGCGCTTGTCCGAGTCAGAGATAAGGGGTCGCAAATAGCTCGCTACACCCACCGGGCGCGACAGGAAGCTGTAGTCCTCGGGTACGGTGACCACAACCGATCTGGTTCTCCTTGGCTCCACGCTCGGGGCCGGGAAGGTATTCACCAAGCTGTCCCTCGCCTCTGATTCTGAGACCCGGTTGGCCGGTCTTGTGGCCCGAGGAATAGGGAGATGGCCGAAGCCCGCTGCCTCTCCGGTAGCAGGGGGTGCTCGAGAACATATCATCAAAATCATCCGCCCGAAGAGCCGGGGCAGATGAGCTGGGAGCAGCCAAAATATCTTCGGCAAAGGCTGAGGGCTCTATAATTGCAGTAGGCTCGTGTTCGGGAGACGGACGCTCGTGCTCGGGAGACAGACGAGCGCCCGAGGGGGCTTCGCTCTCCGGTACCGGGGCGGTCCCTTTATCGGCTCCAGCAGCAACCGCTTCCCCGGACCTTTTTCGCTGAAGGGGAGCATCTTCCGAGGAAGTTTCACCTGAAATGTCGACAAAGTCAATCGACCGAAGAGGAGCTGGTGAAAGTATTTCTTCCGCACCTGAATGTGGGGCAGGAACCAAGAGACCTTCGCCGATGGAAGGAAGGGGCCGAACGGAGACCGCCTCCTCCGGTATTGAAGCCACGGTGGGAACGGAGCCGACTCTCCGAACATATATGTCGGGCTCTGTCTCTTCCCTCGAAGGACGAGCAACACTCCTTGCCTTCTTCCTTTTCGGCGTCAGCCCCTTTTCAGAGGGCCGCTTTCTTTTTGCAGCATCAGAAAGGACACGGGAAGAACCCGCTGTGTCAAATTCAGGCACCGATGCTGGAGGGGTAGTCCCCGATTCCGACCTGGGGGCTACCGAGCCCTTAGGCAAACCTGAAAGAACAAGATGTTAACGGAGATCAAAGGACGAAACGAGCAAAGGGGAAAGCGACAGAATAAGAATAGGAGGCTACCATGGTTTTGGGCGATCCATCGGCCACGGGACAAGTGGGCCCATGTCCGGTCATCGTAGGGATACTGGGCGAGAAGCACTGTGACCCAGTCATTCAGATTCCGGATGACCGGAGGGGCGTACCCATTGGCTGACAAAAGTAAGGAAGAATCAGTGAGAAGGCAGAATCAAAATTTGGCAAAGCAATACCGAAGCAACTATTCAGGGCTTGGGGCTTACGCTTGTTATTCCACTTCTCCGGGAAAGGCATATGCTCTGCTGGGATTACGTCCTCGGTCTTCACACGAACGTATCGCTCCAACCATCCCCGGTCTCTATCTTCGTCTATTTTTGCAAAGAACGGATTCCGGCTACGCTTGGCCAGTTTCATTACGCCACCCCGGAACAACCTCGGGGAGTATAGGCGTATCAGATGGGCCAGTGTGAACTCCTTCTCGGCATTGTTGGCCAATGACCGAAGACACGCCACGACCCTCCAAACATTTGGGCCGATCTGAGCCAGCGTGACGCCGTAAGTACGGCACATATCGAGGATGACCGGGTCAACCGGGGGGTCGAGTTTGAGAGTGAAGGGGTACGTGTAAACGTACAAAAACCCTTCACGATAGTCGGTAACGGATTCATCAGGTCCGGGGGAAAAGACCCGAACAGGACGGGCTTCCCACCCGCAATCGGCCCGGACTATGTCGAGCCTCTCATCGGTAATGGATGAGGGATACCGCCTCACATCGAATCCCCTGTCCGAAACGGAGGAAGGTTTCTCGACCTCAAGGTCTTTGTTGAAATTGAATTTAGCCGGTACGATATCCGATGTCGTGGGCTCGAATTTAACCGGGGACGCAGGCTCGGCTCCCGGGGATGCTACCAGTGGGGCATCGTGAGAAGTGGACTCGGACATCTCGAAAATATAAGGGAAAGAGGGTCGAAGAGAGGGATTTAAGAACGACGAAGGAACTGATGGTTCGATACAAGGCAAAGTTTGAAACAGCAATGCTCGAACAAAGGATACTCGACTGCGGCGGTGACAAGGTTGACTCTCGAGCACGCAATATGAAGCAACAAATCGACAAGGAAACCAAATATGAAGTTGGTTGTGTGTGGTGCAAATAGAAAGAAAAACGCAGAATTGAAATGGGGTTGAAGAAGATGCAGAGCGTGAAAGTGGTAAAATGAAGGGGTGGAAGGCCTTATATAGGCATGGGAGAGAGACGGTTACCGAGGACGGCCAATCAGGTGGCGCCACGTGCCCCTCATTAATACGAAATGACGTGAAAAAGGCGGTTGGCAGAAGTGGGCCACCAGGATTGAGATACGTGGCCGATAAAGGGGCGAGCGTTACGCGATCGTTCCCGCCAAAATGAGGAGACAACGTCGGTATGGCCGGGCCACCGGTTTATTAACTTATCCACTCCCCGTTACTCCGATAGATCGGAGATCCGGCGAGTGTGGGGGCTATCTGTATACGGTAAAAACCGGATACGGGACAAACCGGGGATCGAAGCCGGAGGAAGGAGCGAAGATGTGGTGGAGCTACCGTTCGCTCTTGACCGGGGTAATGCGTAGGCCGGAGCTGGGCACGAGCATCGGCAGGCCGGCCTTCGACGTCGTTAGAACGGCCGAGCCCGATGACTGGAGCATTCGTCTCCGTTGGTCCGAGCGGCCGTGGTCCGAGTGACTGGTGTATGCGGGTCACGCGCCAGTAGCGTCCTGCCATAGTCAGCTACCTACTTTGCGTGTGTCAGACGGCGCCGTCAGTCAAATCCCACCAAATCCGTGCAGAGCTGTCCTAGTTCCTATTATTTTATTAATTCCCATTGTATGAGAACTAAGAGAGAGGGCACTATAAATAGGGCAGGTCCTCCTCCTTTAGGGGGGTTGGTTCCTTTTATTTCTCCAAGAACACATGTAATAGAAGAATCATATATACAATCTTTCTCTCATTCGATTCGGCCAAGGCCATCTCTTTTATTGTTGTTGTTTTCCTTCATCAAGCATCATATATTGTTCATAAACGTTTATAACCCAAGCAACTACTATCACTAGCCGTTTTATTAAGGGGTCCTCTAATCTTTATTTCCTTTATCTAACACAAGTCAAGAACAAAGCACATATCCTATACCCACTCATAAATTTAATTGATTATTCGAATCCGGGGTAAACAATGATCAGTAGATAAAAATGAGTATATTCATATACTAACCCCAGTATATTATATATATATAAAGAAAAAATGAACCTTATCAATGCTCACTAGCTATTTCATACAAATTTGGCATATGGCCTCAAAAGATTAATCTTGAGACCTTATGTAAAAACAGATGACAAGCACATGCACTAAGAAAGAATTTAACTTTTACATGTTCTAGCAGATAAAATGCGTTATTTTTAAAAATTACATGTCACTCATTTTTTATGAAGCGATTTACGTAAATATCTTCTGGATGCATAAATAATATAATTTTCTTTTTATGTTTTTTGTGTATATATATATGTTTAACTCATTTAAAAATCCTTTTTAGGTACATTAATTTTTTTGACTATTTTTTAGGTACATTAATAATTTGAGACTTTAATGGCCTAATTAAATGAGGAGGTTGAAACAAATATGCAGTACATTAATTACGTTGTGATCGATATTGTCGGTCCAGACATATTCCAATAAAAATAAAAAACAATATGCAAAACTAATTATATAACTCAAAACGTTTGATGTTTCAAAATTTTCAATATAGCAGTAGCCAATTTCTTTTTACAAATCATGCATAATACCAAAGAGTTGGGAATCATACAGTTAGCAGGCTTTTTTCGGGTAACATAAGTATGTACATATAGTAACATAAAGTATATATAAGCGTGCCATGATATTTTAACTAGCTAGGAGGCTAAATTATTTGCCACTTGGACATTAATTAATCAAAAGGAGCTTAGCCTTTTCTTGAAAAGGGTATAAGGGGTTTCATCTAGTGGATTCACAAATTTGCAATTAGGACATGTTGGTGAAGATTTGGTCATCATTACTAACATATGACATTTCTTGCAAACTGCAGTGACCATCTCTTGTTGATCCACGTCAAATGTTAGCCACGAGGGTGAACGATTAATCAAACCTTGGGACTCAGTACTCTTCTTTTTGACGAAGGAATTTGAATTGCTAACAAAATTGTCATCAACTTGGTTGATCTTTTCTGGTGATCCACATGGTAATAAGTTAAGTTCAAGGTCTAAACTCATATGCACTGGAGTAGTTTGTGGCTCAGGATCATTCAGTCTTGGATCTTTTGATGTCCTCTTCTGTGTCCTCGTATTGTAGAAGTAAATCTGCCCAGACTGCTTTTACAAAACAGCCAAAAGTATAAATAAGTTTAATTAGTCCAGCCATCAACCAAGCCAGAATTTTCGAGATTCAAAATATAAATAAGTAAACATACGAAAAAGTCAAGGGAATATATACATAAAAGATTTTTTTATTTTTTTTTATTTTTTACCTATCTACATAGTGTAATTTTTCAAAGAAAAGAGCGGCTCGTCACTGAGTCTAGCTTACATAACATTTACGCTTAACTTATCTGAATTTTTATACTTTTTTTTAAAAAAAAAGAAAAAAAGAAAAAAAGAAAAGCACAACATTAATATGATTTTTCTGGCACCAGGGGTGTATGGCCTAACAATCAATGAATGACGAGGACTCAAATCTCATCTAGGTAATTTCTTTCTATTCGCCTAAGTTTTGGTGGCAAAATTACTGAGTGGTAGAGCCAAGAATTCTAATAAGTGAATTAAAAAAACAAGAACGCCACACCTGAGATTTGAAATTATGAGTTATGACTCTAAAACAATTATTTGAAACATGTTTGCCAATATACTAGAACCTTCTCTTATGTCTAGGAAATTTATGTATAAAAAAAAATAATGTTTTTAGATTCGCCCATACTGACCAGGACACTATCGCTATAGAAAAAAAATTAGTAGTATTTTTTTTTTTTTAATTGCATACCTTAATATCGAGGCATCTTTGCCACTCCAAAGGCAGTGGAGTCTCAGGATTCAGTTGTGTGCCAAACAGAGTTGTCTTAGTTTTTGCTTTCTGTGGCTTTTCATCATAAGAAATTTCATCTTCCCATTTTCTCTTCTTAGACAACTCTTCCATAACATTTCTTTGTGTTGGAATTTGACTTGTATGAAAGGAAACCATCACAGACGAATTGGACTATATGATCAATTTTTTTTTCTCTCAATAATTTTTACTCTGTTTTTGAGATCATATAAAATGGTGTAAATAATGTGGACGGTTATATAGGGGAGGCAAGCAACTGCAGTAGAATCTAAAAGAGCAAAAGTTTAAATGTGGAACTAGAAAGGGCCCCATCTCTGTATGACGTGCTCTTCAAGTGAAGTAAATTGAATTGAATTGAAGTTGGGACTTTGCAATTACTATACACCTCCAACCTGCTATTTAAAGCTGAATTGAAGATGAGTAAGTAGTAACTCTTTCTCTTCGGTCAAATCTACACTGTATTCTCATGCATGCTCTAATTAATATACTTATACATCGCTTTTGGAATCACACATGATCACTTCAGTTAAATGTATTTTATTGGTAAAAAGACTTTAGTTAAAGGCACCTATTAAAATCTTTAATTTTCCCCTTCCCTAGCTAGAATGAAAAGTTAATTTCTAGGCCATTTAAATTATATACACCGTCTCTTTAAAATAATTTTTACATTATCAGGTTACCCAACAAATAGTAGATGTGTATGAATTGTAAAAATAGGATAGATTACGTGTTACAGCAAGTAAAAATGACTTGATAGTGCAAAGAAATCTTTATACAGACGGTATGTAAGAGTTAACCTCTAAACGAGTATGTACACCAAATAATTTTCGGATTTCAAGAGATTATAGACGGATTTCAATAGCAAAATCAGTTCCACATCAACCAATACAAACCCTAGGTTTTTGAACACCTAAAGTTCTGGACTTTCAATTTTCTTGACTTTAAACAAGAAAAAGGGTTATTCGTTGATCACTATTTAATAATAATGCTTAGTTGTTTTTAACTTTAAAAAGATGAGAATTGAATTTTTATTATTTATATAATAAAAGCGAAACACAAAGAACAAATATAAGCAAGGGGGCTAGGATATATATACACTTTATAACCAAGCAGTAATTTATATTTACAAGAAATTCAATGACTTTTGAGTTATTGCATTCTTGTCACTGTCCTCTGCTTATTGTTGGCCTACTATCAACAACTGACCGGTGCAACATATCGTGGTGTGTATTGCAAGCCGTCATTAATGCCAATTACTTTCAAATGGATGGGAAAAAGAACTCGAAAATGTTCATTCCTGAGAGATATTTATCCCTGCAGTATGGGATAACTCTTTAAGGAAGATCTTCACGAAATCCTTATCTTTAGTCCATTCACGAACGATTTCTTTTTCTTTCGATGCTTGTAAGAAACTATGGTTTCTATGCTTATACTCCCTCCGTCCCGAAATAAGTGTCACTTTAGCAAAAATAATTTGCCTCAAAATAAGTGTCACCTTAGAAATTCAAGACAAAAATTAACAAGTATTTCCAACTATGCCCTTAGCATTAAAGAAGTTGTCCTCTTTCATATTGCTGAATTTTCAAAGAACATCTAATAAATAGGGGTAGTTTAGTAAACTTCACATTATATTTATTGATTTTTTAATGAACGTGATTTTTGCTTATGTGATACTTATTTTGAGACGGAAAAGCATATTAATAAGGATAATTTATAAATTACACTTAATTAATCTTTCCTAAGGAGAACGCAAAATATGAACCGGACAAGTAAGTGATACACAAAGTGTAATAACACACACAGATTCTTGCATAACTTATTTTGACAAATATTAGTGGTGCATGCAGAGTCTAATAAGACTAATCAAACACGTTTTTTTATATGACTAATCAATTAATCAAATTTTAATGCAGTAATACCAAACGACCCCTAATGATACATCTTCCAACTACACATTTAAAAGCAGATATACGTCATAGTTTTCTTCTATAGGAAGCCTAGACAAAAGATTAGCTGTAGAGTTATTGTATTTAGACACATAGGCGGTGACGTTAATAAGTGATAGAGAAGATGAAGAGGGGGTAAGGGGGTTTTTTGGGCTTGGGGGGGGGGGGGGGGGCTGTTATATATATGAAATTGTCATTAAATAAGAAGAGTCCGTATACAGTTGAAGAAGGGCGTTGAATAGCTAGAGAAAATTTAATAAGGGGGTGGTCATAACTCATTAATACTCCCCAACTTTCTTAAATGGCTCACTAAAATAACTACTAAAAACTTTCTCAAACTTTAAAAGCTCTACACAACCATTGAAAAAAGGAAAAGAAATATCATAAAAAATGTTTATATATATCATGAGTTAGTTGATTTTTTATTACTCCCTTCTTTCCGAATAGATTGTCATGTTTCGCTTCTGGAGAGTTAAATTATGTGAACTTTGATCAGCATTTTAAAATATAATATCAAATTGATATGCGGAAGGCTGCAACTTGTAGTATTTTTCGTATAGTTTTCTACTATCTAAGATCAATTGTAGAATATTGAGTTGATTTAATTCAATTTAGCTTTGAAGATTAGTCAAATTAATTCTCGAGAAGGAAGCCTGTCAACTAATTTGGGATGGAGGAAGTACTATAGAATTGTTACGAATTCATGATTCTTAATTAGTTATTTAGGCATAGGAGGAATTTATCATTTGATTTATTAGAATATTCAGTTTCTTTAGTGGTAGTTAGAGTCTAGAATTTTAGTTGTAGAAGTTAACTACTTTGTTTATGCGTCTACTTAAATACATATAATTAACTATGAGACGAATTTTTATCCATATTTTCAACAAACAAAAAAATTCATGTTTTCAACGTATTGCTTGCATCTCTTTTTCAAAAAAAAAATCTCAACAATTTCCTATCCATTGAAACTACACAAAATCCATTCACTATATGTATGCTTTTAATAGCTCACAGCGGCCCTCAACCATTTTTAAACAACCTACATTTAAATGAATCATGAATACGTATTCCCCCCGCACCCCTCCACCCCCTCCCCGGCCACCCACGCCCTCTACTTCTTTGTCTCATCACTTCAATTGAAACCATTTCCCTTCAACTTCGGTAGTCTATGTTTTGGAACATTTTTTTTTCTTTTACCAATTTACTCGATTATTCTTGGGGTCAATTCTCTTATGATCTAATTGGTGGGTTTAATTGATAGGTTGAATGGGAAATGGAGGGAAAAGAAGTGGAGGGAAAATGAGTTGTTCCCTCTTGCTTTATGAAATAAGCACTTGTCCCTCATAGGTGGTGGAAAGAAAAGTTCTCCTACTTAAAAGTAGAAGCACTCCTTGTTGCTAAAGGGTTAAGAAGAGGGTCTCCCCTTGCGCCGTCATTGTCGCTCGGCATCGGATTCGGTCAAATGATCTAATTAATTGATAATCTTTTTGGACCAAATTTTCTTTATTTTTAATTATTTAATTAATTATTAATTAATTAATTAATTAATTAATTAAAATATCCAGATCTGACCCGTTAGTGAACCGGATCCGCGTGTCTGACCCGCGACCTTTTCTTTTCCGAATTATTTTAAATTTCCCACCAGTAAGCCTTTCACGAAAGGTTGCAAAACCTTTTCCCAACCAGTGCATTAATGGCTATAAATTCCAGTTAATACTCAGATTATTACTTATGAACTCTCTTAAAAATTTTCTTCTGTGTGCTCTACTGTCGTTAAGTGGTTCGCCTGACATCAGAGTTTTTGGTACCAATACACCGGTGAGTGAAATCTTTCTATCCTGGGTGGACAAATTCCACATTCAACCTCGGGTACTTGAGGGGAATAATTTCCTCAAGGACACACTGTGCATTCAGTGGACTAGATTTCTGTTCCTTAAAAATATTTTCGTATATTCTTTCTGGTTATTTTTCCAGATTCTGTTTTACATTGGTTTATACTTTCTGATTTTATAAAGTTACTGGTTTCTGGAAATTTTGCTAAGTTACTGTTTCGTAATACAGATTGATAACAATCTTAAGGAAATTAAAGTTACTGGTTTCTACTCTGTTGGAATTTTTCTAGTCCAACTTGAAGAACATAAAACCTTCGTTGGATTATTAAAGTTCATAACAGTGACGCCATTTGGAGAACGTAAAAACTTCATCGTGAAACAGATTCTGAAAAAGTTATATCTATTCTGTTTACTGTTCTGTATCATTTTCCATTTATTAAACAGTTTGTCAATTATTGACAGTGAGGAATGGAAACAGAAAGTGACGTTAATGCTCCTAATGGAACTGTGACTGTTGGTACTACTGTTGGGGCGACAAATGTTGCATCGTCAAGCCGTCCAAATGCTGCACACGCGATGGCACCGACAGAGAAACCGGGGAAGTTTTCTGGTATCAACTTCAAAGGATGGCAGCAAAGAATGTTCTTCTGGCTGACCACTCTAAGCATGCAGAAGTTCACAAATGAAAATCCTCCTGTTACTGAAGAAGGAATGCCTGAAAACCAGCGCTTTATGATTACTGAGGCTTGGAAGCATGCAGATTTTTTGTGCAAAGGATACATCCTTAGTGCGTTAGATGATGATTTGTATAATGTCTATAGTTCTGCCAAAACTTCAAAAGAATTATGGATGATGCATGCTTGAAAAAATTCATGGTTGCCAAGTTTCTTGACTACAAGATGACAGATAGTAAAACTGTTGGAACCCAAGTTCAAGAACTCCAAGTCCTCATCCATGACCTTATTGCTGAAGGTATGGGATCAACGAGGCATTTCAAGTGGCTGATGTGATTGAGAAGTTGCCTCCTTCATGGAGAGACTTCAAGAACTATCTGAAACACAAGCACAAGGAAATGTCGCTGGAAGATCTTGTGATTCGCTTGAAGATTGAGGAAGCTAATAAAGTTGCTGAAAAGAAGTCGCGTGGAAATTCAACGATTATGGGAGCGAACATCGTTGAAGAAGCTGCTCTAAAGAATAAGAAAAGGAAGAAACATTTTGGAAAGAGTAAGGAGCAGAACAAGAAAAAATTCAAGGGCAACTGCTATAATTGTGGGAAAGCTGGCCACAAAGCCCCAGATTATCGTCTCCCGAAAAAGGACAAGAAAAAGGGGACAAGCCAATATGGTGGAGAAGAATTCTGACATGGATGATCTGTGTGCAATGATATCGGAGTGCAATTTGGTTGGAAACCCAAAGGATGGATGATCTGTGTGCAATGATATCGGAGTGCAATTTGGTTGGAAACCCAAAGGAGTGGTGGCCTGATTCTGGTGCCACTCGACATGTTTGCTCTGTAAAAGAAGCATTTGCAACCTACGCTCCCGCTGGACCCGAAGAGGAACTGTTTATGGGAAATACTGCAACAGCCAAGGTTGAAGGATATGGGAAGATACTTCTAAAGATGACTTCCGGCAAGGTGCTGACTCTCAACAACGTTCTGCACGTTCCAACAATTAGGAAGAATTTAGTTTCAGCCGGACTACTCGTCAAAAACGGGTTTAAGTGCGTGCTTGTTAGTGAGAAAATTGTAATAAGTAAGAATGATATGTTCATAGGAAAGGGCTACCTCACCGAGGGCCTTTTCAAACTAAATGTAATGGTTGTTGACAGTATTAATAAGAATTCAGCTTCGTCTTACTTATTGGAGTCAAATGATTTATGGCATGTTCGTTTAGGATATGTCAACTATAAAACCTTGCGAAAATTGATTAATTTAGAAGTATTGCCTAAATTCGAGTGTAATAAATCAAAATGTGAAATCTGTGTTGAATCTAAGTTTGCTAAACATCCATATAAGTCTATTGATACGAGTTCCAATCCTTTAGACTTAATCCACACAGATATATGTGATATGAAGTCAATACCATCTCGCGGTGGGAAAAAGTATTTTATAACTTTTATTGACGATTGCACTTGATATTGTTATGCTTATTTGCTTAATAGTAAGGATGAAACAATTGATGCATTTAAGCAATACAAGAACGAAGTGGAAAATCAATTGAATAAAAAGATAAAAATGATTAGAAGTGATAGGGGTGGAGAATACGAATCTCCTTTTGCAGAGATATGTTTAGAATATGGAATTATTCATCAAACTACTACCCCCTACACACCACAATCAAATGGAATTGTGGAAACAAAAAACCGAACATTAAAGGAAATGATGAATGCTTTATTAATAAGTTCCGGTTTAACGCAGAGCTTGTAGGGGGAAGCTATCCTTACAGCTAATCGAATACTCAACAGGGTGCCCCACAGCAAAACACAATATATTCCATATGAACTATGGAAAGGAAGAAAACCCAACTTAAAATATTTCAAAGTGTGGGGGTGTTTAGCAAAGGTCCAAGTTCCTTTACCCAAAAGAGTAAAAATCGGACCAAAAACTGTGGATTGTGTTGTTATTGGCTATGCTAAAAACAACAAAGCTTGTCGGGTTTTGGTTCACAAATCGGACAAGCCCGAAATTCATGTTAATACGGTAATTGAATCAGATAATGCTGAATTCTTTGAAAACATTTATCCGTATAAAACTGAATGTGAGTCGTCAAGTGAAAGATCTAAACGGCCGCGGGAAGAACCAAAGGAAAGTACACCAAGTGAAGAGGATCCAAGGCGTAGCAAATGTCAAAGGACATCTACTTCCTTTGGACCAGATTTTGTGACATTCTTGCTTGAAAATGAGCCTCAAACTTTTAAAGCAGCGATGTCTTTTTCTGATTCATCATTTTGGAAAGAGGCAGTCAATAGTGAGATTGAATCAATTTTGAACAACCATATATGGAAATAAACCTTTAGGGTCAAAATGGATTTTTAAAAGGAAAATGAAAGCTGATGGCGCTATTGATGATAACGTCCAAATACACTCCTCAAAGAGAAAGTGTACATGGTCGTATGCAATATATTTACCCAACTATGAGTCGGGGTCGATCCCACAGGGAACAATATGCTAGGCGATTAAGAAAGTAAGGAACTTTCACCAACTAAGCTAAAGCCAAACGATAAATGGTATTTTGGCTTTTGTTTGAGAATTATAACTAATGCGGAAATGTAAAATTACCTAGAAAGCGAGTAAAATGATCAATGGCCACAAGCATGCATAATAGGAGATTACACTCAAGTAACGATCCAATGTATTTCACGATTTTACAACTAAGAACGGGTTTATGTCAATAGATAATGATTTCTAAAATCTCATTGAAAATCTTCCAACCAAATCAATGAATTTCACTCTAAGCTTTTCCAAGCCTTAGAGTGTGATATTAGACACAATCAATTTAACCTCAAGTAACTATCCTCTTCCGAGCTCAAGTTATTAGATGAGTTTAATGACCCAAATTCTTGTTAATTAATCTTTCCCAACCTATATTTCCTTTTCCAAGCTCAATCTAAGTAAATGGGTGAGTCCTAGGGTTAGCTAATCCCTTTGGAAACATTTAAGAACGAGATTAATTAAATCAACAAAGACCCACTTCAATAGCCATAAGAATCATTCAATACATAAGCAAAACAAGAGTTTCAATCCAAACTTTAACAATGTATACTTCCATAAACAAGGTTCAAGTATAGAAATGAAATACTACACACCAAAATATTCAATACAAAACAAGGAATTGAAGAAAGGTTTAAGAATTATCTCATTAAAGTGCTCCAATCTTCTCCTCCAATTGTGTAGGTGAAACCCTAGCCTCCAAAACTTGCAAAATGACCAAAGATGTTAATGTTTTGCCCTAAGCCTCTCTTTTGTAACTCCTCTAATTTTTCCAAGTTCAAAAGAATGTCAAAATCTGCCCCCATATTTCTGTTTTTGCAATTCTGCCCGTTTTTGCAAAACTGTCTACTTTTGACAGTTTTGCAAATCTGTCCCGTTTTTGCAAAACTGTCCAGTTTTGACAGTTTTGCAAAAATGTCCAGTTTGACCTCTTTTTGACTTTCTTTTCACTTGGTTTCTTCCGATCACCCATTTCAGCTACTTGGCTTGTTTTGTTCTATTTTGTTCCATTTTGGTCCATTTTGATCCATTTTGCTCTTTTATGCTCTCCGGGCATCTTTTCCTACAAAACAACATAAAAACACAAAAAGTAACAACAAAAGTGCTTAAAGAGTCGCAAAAACTTAAGGAATTAGCATCGAATATCGCGTAATTTCACGACTCATCAATTGACAAATATAAGGCAAGACTTGTGGTCCAAGGTTATAGACAAAAAGAAGGCCTTGATTACTTTGACACATACTCGCCGGTAACAAGGATAACATCTATTCGGGTGTTAGTGGCACTGGCGGCCGTACATGGTCTTGAAATTCATCAAATGGATGTTAAGACAGCTTTCTTAAATGGAGAGTTGGAGGAAGAAATTTACATGGAACAACCTGAGGGTTTTGTGGTTCCTGGTAAAGAAAGGAAAGTGTGCAAACTTGTTAAGTCACTTTATGGAATTAAGCAAGCACCCAAACAATAGCATGCGAAATTTGACCAAACAATGTTGGCAAATGGATTTAAGATTTATGAGTGTGACAAATGTGTTTACATTAAAAATACTCCAAATCATGAAGTCATTGTTTGTTTATATGTTGATGACATGTTGATAATGAGTAGAGATATTGCCGATGTAAATGCTACGAAGTGTATGCTCGCTAGCAAATTTGACATGAAAGACTTAGGGGTTGCTGATTTGATCTTAGGAATTAGGATCCATAAAACTCCACAAGGTCTAGCATTATCACAGTCACATTATATTGAAAAGGTACTTGACAAGTTCAAGTATTTAAATTTCAATGTTGCAAAGACTCTAATTGATGTAAGTTTTGCACTTCAAAAGAATGAAGGTGAAAGTGACTCGCAATTGGACTATGCACGAGTTTTGGGAAGTTTGATGTATATTATGAATTGTACATGACCAGATATAGCATGTGCTATTAGCAAGCTGAGTCGATTCACGAGTGATCCCAATCAAACTCATTGGATGGCAATGAAACGAGTCTTGGGGTATTTGAAACATACCAAGACTACGATTTGCATTATAACAAATATCTTGCCGTGATTGAGGGATATAGTGATGCAAATTAGATCACCGGATCATCTAAAGTTAAATCCACGAGTGGATATGTTTTCACAATTGGGGGTAGAGCAGTGTCTTGGAAATCATCCAAACAGACGTGCATCGCCCGTTCTACGATGGAATCTGAATTTATAGCTTTAGACAAGGCCGGTGAAGAAGCTGAATGGCTCTGGAATTTCTTAGAAGATATTCCATTCTGGCCCAAACCTCTGGGACCTATATGCATACATTGTGATAGTCAAGCAGCAATAGGTAGGGTAGGGAGCGTTATGTACAACGGAAAATCTCGTCATATACGATGGAGACATAATGCCGTGAAACAACTACTCTCTAGTAGAATTATCACTATTGACTATGTAAAGTCTAGAGATAATGTGTCGGATCCACTTACAAAAGGCCTAACTAGAGAGGCCGTTGAAAGATCATCTAAGAGAATGGGTTTAAGGCTTAAGACAAGTCATCATGGTGGTAACTCTACCTAGCAGATTGGAGATCCCAAGAGCTAGGTTCAAGGAGATCAAACAAAGTTGTGACTGACAGTTCAGCATTGTCAAATAACTCAATCCATTCTCGTGATGAAGACAATGTTCAGGAACAAGGATACAACGTTAAGGCTTTTTAACGAGTTAATAAAGCTTAAGTTTTTTTAATGGTTTCTAAGTTTGGAAGGTTTGACCAAATAGTGTATCTACGCGATAACACGTTTAGGAATCACCTATGTGAGTGTGAAGTGTAAGCCGCTTCAAAGAGGATGATGTAAAAAGCCCATTCTCTATACACTCATGAAACCAGGAGGTGTTCATGGCTGAAACGAACACAACCGTGAGAACCATAGACGGTTGAGGGTTAATTGTGTGACTTATGTTGTCTAGGTATACAACAAAGTTCGACCCTTCAAAGATATCACATCTACCGATTGATCGAGTATTCCGATATAAGTTCACTACGGAAAGTTCTACTTATCCAGATGCAATTAATCTTTGTTTGTATATCACACACTTGTACGTGCATTCCTTTATCTTATAGTCATTCCCCATTCATGTGGGGGATTGTTGGGTTTAATTGATAGGTTGAATGGGAAATAGAGGGAAAAGAAGTGGAGGGAAAATGAGTTGTTCCCTTTTGCTTTATGAAATAAGCATTTGTCCCTCATAGGTGGTGAAAAAAATTTCTCCTACTTAATAGTAGAAGCACTCCTTCTTGTTGCTAAAGGGTTAAGAAGAGGATCTCCTCTCGCGCCGTCATCGTCGCTCGGCTTCAGATTCGGTCAAATGATCTGATTGATTGATAATCTTTTTGGACCAAATTTTCTTTAATTTTAATTATTTAATTAATTAATTAAAATATTCAGATCTGACCCGTTAGTGACCCGGATCCACGTGTCTATCCCGCGACCTTTTCTTTTCCGGATTATTTTAAATTTCCCACCAATTGTAACAGATTTTGTGAAAGGTTGCAAGCCTTTCACGAAAGGTTGCAAAACCTTTTCCCAACCAGTGCATTAATGGCTATAAATTCCAGTTAATACTCAGATTATTACTTATGAATTTTATGATATTCTCTATTCTTCTACTCTCTTAAAAGTTTTCTTCTGTGTGCTCTACTGTCGTTAAGTGGTTCGCCTGACATCGAAGTTTTTGGTACCAATACACCGGTGAGTGAAATCTTTCTATCTTGGGAGGACATATTCCACATTCAACATCGGGTACTTGAGGGGAATAATTACCTTAAGGACACACTATGCATTCAGTGGGCTAGATTTCCGTTCCTTAAAAATATTTTCGTATACTCTTTCTGATTATTTTTCCAGATTCTGTTTTACATTGATTTATAATTTCTGATTTTATAAAGTTACTGGTTTCTGAAAATTTTGCTAAGTTACTGTTTCGTAATACAGATTGATAACACTAATAAAATGATAATATGGAGTTCAGTGTGGTGTCTGCCTATATTACATAGCCGACTTGTTATGAATTATTACATATTGTTGTAGTAACTTAACACGATGGTATGAAATAACTATTAACTATCCACTAATAGTTCAAAGATATATAAACTCTAGAAGCTATAGTGAGACCATTAAATTCCTAAATAATTTGGTTCCCTGAATTAGTTAAGAGACAAAAGTTGAGTCATGCATATACAGAACATTGAAGATTTGATGAGCTTATAAATCGGATAACACATGAACTAGAATTGCAAAAATGCAAAACACATTCAGAAATTGCTAGAGATATAATGCTAAGTTAACCTCTTATATTTCAAATACAAAAGTCAGTTTCTCTAAGTCTGTATATGCTCTGATAATGTGTACAACAACTTATGATTTTTTATGGCATATTCTTTTTTCTATGTGGTATTAGAGCCATTCTCAAGATTCACATCTTTCAACCATGGCCTCTCCCTCGTTGACAAAAATGAAGAACAGAGGTCAAAATCAAAGCACCAACCTTTTCACTAATTGTATATTTACTTCTTATTTCTTGTACTACTGGGCAACTAATTGGAGGTCAAAATCAAAGGAGTCAGTCCCATGGGCTTTGTAGTTTGCAAGACTACGTTATCATATAATTGTTGTCATTATTATTATGTTTCTCTTATAATCTAAGTAACACCTAATCCAATTAGTAACAAATTGAAGGAGTGTGATGTGACGTTTCAGATTTCTTCACTCTTAATTAAAAGTATTGCGTTCTATTCGACGCAAATTCAAATTAGTTGGGTCAAGTGCATTTAAATATAGGATGTCCAAATTAAACTAAAAAAAGAAAAAAAAGAGACAAACAGGGTGAAGCGAATAGGCACGAGTATTCTAAAATCCCAACATCTAAAAGTGAATAATAAAGTATCAGTTAAGGTTTAATTTTTCTACATAATTGAAAACATCACACAGCCATGTATCAATGGAACATAGAAAAAGAGGTAGCACAAGTGAGTTGAATATTGAGTAGGCATCTTCAAATGAGGAAACATAAAAAGCCATGCATGGCTCATTATGCTTAGCCCATAAGCCGGGGAGGTACGTACGTTACCTATTTATGTATATTCACCAACCACATATTCATTGACTAATTTACTCCTCCTCCACCAAGAAGCAAACCCGATCGATTTTCTGAATGAAACAAATTTTCTTTATAATCAAGTTAAATTGATATTCATACAAGAGATAGCCACTCTTATATCAAATCTGATGTGATAATACAGAAAATTGAGTGATAACATGCTAACAAATCAACTTAGGGGGATACACCATGCCCCATCATGATGACATGACATTGCTTTGTGAGTTTTTTTTTTTTTTTTTTTTGAGAAAAAACATCATTTGACCCTTGAACTTGGCCCGAAAACTCAGTTTGGCAACCAAACTTAACTTGTATTTATTTACCCCCCTTAACAACTTTCATCGTAATTAAATACAACCCCAAATGCTGACGTGGCAAAATTAAGAGAGTGAAAAATATAAAAAGGTGGGCCCGCTGATATATATATATATATATATATATATATATAATTAAAAAATAATATATAATTAAAAAATAAAATCAAAATGCACCCCCACCCCCACCCGCTCCTCTCCACCCCACCCCACAGCCCTGACCCTCTTCTTCACCAAACAACCCCGCCCCTACCACCATCTTCTTCTTCACAACCCCCACCCCACCCCACAGCCCCACCCCCTCTTCTTCACCCCACAGCCCCTCCCCCACCACCTTCGTTTTCTTCACAGCCCCCACCCCACCCCACAGCCCCTCCCCACCACCTTCGTCTTCTTCACAACCCCCACCCCACACCACAGCCCCGCCCCCACCACCTTCCTCCTCCTTTTTCTTCTTCACAAATTCCTCTTTCTCTCTATATTCTCATCATTCTTTTCTTACCATTTTCACTTTGGTTTCTTGATTTTGATTTTTGTTTTCTTTCAAAAATAAAGTTATGGAATAATGATTATGGAAGAAATGGGGTTGCTAATAATAATAATAATAGCCAACAATAAAAACCAAAATAACCAATTTGGCCGAATTTGAGAAGAAATGGGATGAAATTTGGTGGGGTGATGATGGTGGTGGTGGTGGCTGTGGGTTAAAGATGTGGGTGTTGTTCTTATGGGTGGTTAAGGTAGGATGGGGAGAAAGAAGAAGAAAGAGAAAAATAAAAATTGAAGGGTTGGTAATTTTTGACATGGCAATGACGTGGTGAGGATGACGAACTGAGCTATGTTCAATCATGGCGGCGTTGGCGGCGGTGCTGCGGCGGATGCGGCAGCGACGGCAGCGGAGGTGTGGCGGCAGCAGGGGGGTTGAGGAGAAAGAAGAGGAAAGAGAAAAGGGGGAAAGAAGAAGAAAGAGAAAAAATAATAAAAGAAAAAACAAAAAATGAAGGGTTAGTAATTTTTGACATGGCAATGATGTGGCAACGATGTGGCAATGACGTGGCGCGAGTGTAATACACCTCCATTGTGAGAGTGGTATTATTTTTTCAGGGTGGTAAATAATTGAAATGAAAATTGTTAAGGGGAGTAAATAAATACAAGTTAAGTTTAGTTGACAAACTGAATTTTCGTACCAAGTTCAAGGGTCAAATGATGTCTTTTCTCTTTTTTTTAATTAAACATATATGTTGATAATAAGCAAAATGAAAAATTTGAGTATAAATTTTAGAAAATGATAATATTATCATTATAGTGATTTACTCATTCGTTCATTTCTTCAAATGGTGACACCATTTAAAAAAATTATGCGTACGCAGGATTTTTCTTAAGCAGTGTCGACATTTAAAGAAGTGAATAAATGAATAGATCAATGTAACAACACCATAAGTTAGAAAAACAGAATTCAAATCTAATATTACAACTCTCCCCGACAAGTTTTCATTTTTTGTAACGCATCCATAATAGACTCATTCAAAAAATTAATAAATATTTCGTTTTCTATAGGAGACAAGAAACAACCGCTCAAAAGCTTATTATCCATTAAATTTCGCAAGAGAATCTTAATCGACTTCATCGCCGAGAAAGCTTTCTCAGCATTTAGATTCTCCCTATGAGGTAAAGAGCAAAATTGAAGTATCTGGCAGCCAAACTAATGTAAGACATGCCATTCGGATTTGCTACTCCATTTTAGGGCCGAGTCAAGGGATCGAAACCTGCTAGCTACAATAACTTTTCTTCCGAAGAAAGCTAAAAAATATTGAATGACCTTAGACCAGGATTCGAACTCTTGACCAAAATGGTAAAATAGAAAAACCTTAACCAGCGCGTCAACAGAGCTCTTCAAGCAATCTCACTTCTATTTCATTGATTATGCAACTGTTTTGATGTGCAGGTTATTTTTATATATAAAAGTTAAAAATGTTTCTCGGCAAGCTGTCGGATGACACCCCTGCCTCAATGTGCGTCCACCCCTGCGTTATTCTGGCCAACTTAATCTTATATACTTCCTGTATGTAACTTAAATTTGTCCTGAATAACTCATTAGATCGATACTACAAATAATTAAGTAAAGAAGTAAAGAAAAGAACAAATCAAGCGGGAAAAGGAGACATTAAATAGGGACGTTTTAATGATGATTTGTGTTTGTAGATGTAGTACTCTCTCGGGTTCAAAAAAAGTGTCCACATGGCCTTTATTTTTTTGGTTCAAAAAAAGTGTTCACTTATCAAATCAAGAAAGAATTAACTTTATTTTTCAAGATTTCCCCTTAATAAGTGTTAAGCGACCAAATCTCAATAACTCTTTAATTAGGAACATTTTAGTCAAGTTATCTATTTTTTTTAGGAGTTAGTATTTTCTTAAGGGGAGTACAATTGACTAAGTAGCCACTCTTTTTTATCCGGAGGGAGTACAAAGAGAGCAAGAGAGAAATGTGAGAATGGAAAAGGGGGGTTGTGTTAAATTAAATGTAGCAGGCAGCTGCCTATCATTAAATCATATTGAATTCACTTAAATGCAAAATTCAAGGATGAATAGAAAGAGCAGATGCATTGATTTAAACACCTCGCTTTCTACAAAATTAAGTAAGTTCTTTAATTTCCTGAGATCTAGTACCGCCGGCCTCTTCATCCTTTTAATGCTTCTCAACCTCTTCGTCCCTTCATTTACAACGGATCCACCGCACTTGACATAGAAGCTGTTAAGAAATTGTGGAAAATTTCGTTTTAAGTGTATTAATGTTAATCACCTTTATATCATTTTACAAAAAACATATCCACTGTTTTGCTATACGTCATAAGATAGTCTGTCAAATTTGATTACATGTTATGCATGCAATTGCAACGGGCAGAAGACTACAACATGGTAAATACAAGCCAGTTTGATCGAGGTGGATCGATCAGAGAGGATCCGGAATTCAAAATTTATGGATTTCTATAATAGCCTTAAGTTAATGTATAATAATGGTTCAGTTAATTTAGGTGTCGCACACCGAGCGAGAAGGGAAGAAAGTAGAAGATAAAAGAAAAAGGAAAACTAGTGAGTGGTGAGGAAAGATCAATGAAAAACTTTGTAGTGTACGTTGATCTATGGACCAGTAATTGGCTTAAATACATCATGACCAGCAGTTAGTGTAAAGAGAAAAACAACTTAGATCAGATTCAGATGGAAACTTGACAATTCCTTCATCGTACTCTATTATTAATTTAACTTTCTCACTCCAATAAATAGCTGCAAATGTGTAAGAAGATGAAGATACTGCGATTTAGTATCAGATTCATTTTTGTTTTTCTCGTTTAAATTAATTTTATTCCCCACCCCCCACCCCCACCCCCGTCACCTTTTTTTTTTTTTTTGTTGGTTAACGTACAACTAGATCTAATTAGTTGATTAAAAAAAGAAGAACAAGAGGACGAGTAGGTTTTTGTATCATGAGTATACCAAAATTTGTTGCCGTTTGTATCTACGTTTTGAAAGAAATTCAGTATTTTCTTATCGTGAATATTTAAACTGATAATTATTTGATGTTCAAGAATTCTTATTTAAACAATCGATAGTGTTTTGTTTTATGATTTCAAATCGAGATTTACATATTAAAATAATAATGCACATTACCTAACCACGGTAAAGTGATAATAGAATTTACATACAATATACCGGTATGATATTTATTAATTTGATATAAGCATCTAAAACAATTAATTTTTCTTTTTATGTACAGTCAGGCGACATAATAAGAGTAGATGAGAAGGTCGATCACAGTAATGCCCCGATCGATATGATCCCCTGGAGTATTTATAAGCGCCACGTAAGTGCTTTTAAAACTTTAATTAAGTATCACCGGCTTCAACATAGGACAACTTTTTATTAATTAGGCCCAGAATTAAGATTATGTCACTCTCAAATGTTTGAGATGGATAAAAAATTTCCTATCTCAAGTCTCAACAATACAATAATCATCAATTCCATATATATCTTGGCGTACACCATCAACTAATTGATGGACTAAAAGATCCAGACGGACTATTCTGGATCATCCTTTCCGTTCCTTTTTTGTTTTTTTTTTCAATTTCTAATATAATAGAATTAAAATACAAAAAGAACCCAAATCCCAATCTAAAAGGGTACTGAAAAGTGAAATCCCCAATCTCAAACTCCCTGCTCGTCTCTCTCAAGTCTCAGCTGAAGCAAATTTCATCATCAAGTTCGGCTCTTGCATCAACACAACACCAAGCATCGATCAAGTTCGCCTCTTTGTCCTTTACTCTGTACTTCCATATAAATAAAATTATTGTGGCTGTTTTTTATTTCTTCACTTGAGAAAAACCCTACCACTTAAAATTGAAGAAAATTGATTTTGGGATTTTGGATGCTAAATATAAGCATGTAATGGAAGGAATAGGTAGAATGAAAACAAAGTTTTCATAATAAAATAGTTCTCAAGCATGATGCCATTTTTTCTACAGTTACAATAAAACTCTATAATAGAATAGAAGAGTTAATGATAATGAGCCTTTTTCCTATGTCTTAGCTTTTTGTTGCTGCCTTTCTATTCTGTTATATTATTGTTCTAACTTCTAATTAGAATTTTAATTTTGTAATCCAGTTTCAAAGTCCAATGAAGAGATATTTCTTTACGGTATCGTCCAAGTTTCCATAACCAAGTTCATCCGCTCAAAATGTTCCTCGTGTGGAAGAAAACTTGAACCAGCTAGAAGAAAATCATCATTCTGCTGAAAAACAAAAGCAAGGAGTAGATTTGGATTCTCTACCAGCGGATCCAAATAAAAGAATACCCATTCTGGACTATCATCCAGATGAACGTGATGAGATTAGACGAGCATATATCCAAAGGGGTCCTCATCAACCTCGACTTCCTAGGTTTCCTCAAACAGATTTTTACGGATATAAACGTCGCTTTAATCGTAAATGGTATAAAAAATATCATGATTGGTTGGAGTATAGTGTGGTAGAAGATGCTGCTTATCGTTTGTGTTGTTATTTATTTAAAGATGAAAGCATTCATCAAGGTAGAGGCGAAGCATTTTCAAGTATAGGGTTCAAGAGTTGGCACAAAAAGAAAGATTAGATACGCACGTTGGTGAGTTGAACAGTGATCACAACCTGGCAAAGAAGAAGTGTGAAGATCTAATGCGACAAGAACAGTCAATTCAAGTTGCGTTTGTAAAGCCGGATAATAAAGCTAAGCTTCAACACAAAATTCGTTTAAAGGCTTCAATTGAGGTGGTGAGACTCCTCTTGAATCAAGGATTGGCATTTCGTGGACATCGTGAAGATGAATCATCATTAAACAAGGGTAACTTTCTTGAAATTCTTTCATGGTATGCAAAGCGGTGTGATAAAATTAGTGATCTTGTGTTGAAGAAGGCTCCAAAAAACAATCAGTTGACTTCTCATAAAATTCAAAAAGATATTAACACCGCATGTAAGTTGGAAACAATTAAAGCTATTATGGAGGACCTAAATGGTGACTATTTCTCACTGCTAGTTGACGAATCTTGTGATGTGTCACGTAAGGAGCAAATGGCAATTGTTTTGCGATATGTTGATAGATGGGGATCCGTGGTGGAACGCTTTATTGGGATTGTTCATGTTCGTAATACTAGTGCTCTATGTTTAAAAGAAGCAATTGTTAACTACCTTGCTCAACATTCTTCGAGTTTATCTAATATACATGGACAATGCTATGATGGAGCAAGCAATATGCAAGGGCGTCTAAGTGGCCTTAAAATTTTGATTCAACAGGAAAGTAGATCAGCTCATGCGATTCATTGTTTTGCTCATCAACTTCAATTGACTCTGGTCGTGGTATCTAAAAAAATGTCTTCCGGTTGGAGAACTTGTATTGTTGGTTTCTAATGTCTTAAATGTCGTGGGAGGTTCTTTTAAATGCATGGATGAACTTCGAGCATCTCAAGCAGAAAAAGTTCAAGAGGCACTAGATATGGGCATGGTTGAAACTGGTAAGGGCTTGAATCAAGAGCTTGGTCTTGCTAGAGCTGCTGATACTCGTTGGGGTTCACACTATAAATCATTTAAGAACTCCATTAGTATGTTTGGCTCTATTACTGATGTTCTTGATACTATTGTTGTTGATTCCGAATGTGTTGAAGATAGTTGTAAGGCAACAGGATATTTTAGAGTTTGTCAAACATTTGAAATTGCTTTCATATTGCACTTAATGAGAGATATTTTGGTGATTACAAATGAGCTTAATGAATCCTTACAAAAGAAAGAACGAGATATTGCAAATGCCATGTTACTTGTTAAAGTGGCGAAGAAACGATTGCAAGATCTGAGAGAGGAAGGATGGGATCCACTTATCGAGAATGTGTCCGAATGTTGTGTCAAGTATGATATTTTGATACCTAATTTTGATGAGTTCTATATTAATTTTGGAAGATCTCGACGTAAAGTTGCGGAGCATACTTTCTCACATCACTATCATGTCGATATATTTTTTAAGATTATTGATTGGCAACTTCAAGAACTCAATGATCGTTTTAATGAGGAGAGAACGGATTTGCTTATTGGAGTTGCTTGCTTGAATCCAGTTGACCATTTTCTAGTTTTGACATCAATAAAATATTGAGAATGGCTGAATTATATCCTGATGATTTTGGTGAAGATATAATGGTTACTCTTAAAAATCAGCTTGAGACTTATATTGTTGATGTCCGTGATGTTGATGAAAGGTTCTCCAACCTGAAAGGACTTGGTGATCTTTCTAAAAAGCTAGTTAAGGCAAAAAAACATTTAAATTATCCCCTTGTGTTTCTCCTTGTAAAATTTGCATTGCTCCTACCGGTCGCCGCCTCTACAGTTGAAAGAGGTTTTTCGGCGATGAAGTTGATAAAGAGTGAATTGTGAAATCGAATGGATGACGACTTCATGAGCGGTTGTATGGTGCCTTATGTAGAAAAAAAAATATTTAAGACCGTTTCTGATGAGAGTATTATGAATAGGTTTCAAAAAATTAAAACTCGTAGAATACAATTGTAATAACACATTTTAATTAATCACACTTTATTTTGGTGCTATTATCAATCTTATGCTCAAGAATTTGGAATTCTCTGTAACTTTCTATAGCTGTCTGTATGGAAGTGGAGAGCCTGCTAACAATTCTCAGACTACTCGCAACCAGGAAAAGGCTCCAACTAATGATCGTGCCCCAAAGTCAGCTGCTTTAACTACAATGGAGGCATCCTATTTGATGGACAAACAAGGAAGGAAGAGTCTGCTGCTCATAAGCTTTACTAGAATGGTATGTCATTTTTACTTTTTTAGTCCTTGATGGAGTTTGTTATGTGAAAATATAATACAACTTGGTGAACTGCACACATCTTTTTAGTTTGCTCTATAATGACTTATTCGCTTCCTTTGTTTCTTTTATTTTTTTTGTATTGATTTGAATTGCTTGTCGTTGTGCCGAGGGTCTACCGCAAAATAATATCTCTACCTCCCATTTGAATGTTTTTGTCCACTCTATTTTTTTCATATATTGAACCCGTTTAGTGAAAATCCTGGGTCCGCCACTGCTTGTTAGGAACGTGTATTTGGGTCAGGTTCATCTCTTTTTAGTTTATTCTGGTCAACTTGATAGGCTTTTTTTTTTTATTTGCAAATATGAAAATTACATCTCAAAAATCAAGAAACGAACAAAATTAGCATCTTAAACAAGGAATCACACTCATTAACACCCATTAACAACATAAGTAAAATCAACATTTTCACCAAGGAACTTGCATCTCTTATGTATATTAAAAAATGAATTTGCACAAGTAAAATAACATCTTTAATAAGGGAATTACACCAATCAAAATAAGAAAAATAACAGAAAAACTCTTTAATAGGTAAATACATCTCATAAGTAAATGTAGAATTAGATAAACTACAAGTTCTCAAAAATAAATCATAAATTTCATGTTTTTTTCTAAGCAGTGCTTACGAAATTTCCATCACAATTTAAGTAGCAAAGTGATTTATATTGAATTTAACAATTATAGAATAACATAAATTTTTAAAATACACTCCTCCGTCTATTTTTATTTGTCCATTATACTAAAAAGGGAAAAGGTGCAAATATACCCCTCAACTTTGCGATTTAGAGCAGATATACCCCTTGATGTATATGTACCCATGTCGTTACAAAATGGTGCAAATATACCCCTGCCGTTATAAAATGGTTCAAATATATCATTTTCACTGATGATATTTTTTTTAAAATCATTTAGGTTATTTTTTAATTTTAAGAAAAAGGCCACGTGACTTTTAAAAAAAGTCTATCTATATTTTTTTCAGTAGACATATTTTTTAAAGCCACATGGTAATTTTTTTTTTTCTGGTGCGTCAGGTCTGGTAAGTTTAAAAAAATGGGTAGACTTATTTTTTTAAAGTCACAAAGATACATTTTAAAACTTACCAGACCCGACACACCAGAAAAAAAAAATTACCTTGTGGGTTTAAAGAAATATGTCTACTAAAAAAATATAGGGAGACTTTTTTTTTAAAGTCACGTGACCTTTTTTAAATTAAAAAATAAGCTAAATTATTTTAAGAAATAAATCCCGTAAGTGAAAAGGGTATATTTGCACCATTTTATAACGGCAGTGGTATGTTTGCATCATTTTATAACGGCAGGGGTATATTTGCACCATTTTGTAACGGCAGGGGTACATATACACCACTTTTGTAACGAGGGATATATCTGCTCTAAATCGCAAAGTTGAAGGGTATATTTGCACCTTTTCCCTACTAAAACTATATGTCCTCTTTTACTTGTAAGTTATATAGTTTGAAAAATCAAGACATAATTTACCATTTTATACCTAGTTTACCCTTATTATTAAGTACTCCAATTCATTTCTCATTTTACTTATTGCTTATTAAGAGTGTCCCAAGTCAAATATAGACGAGTAAACATGGACGGAGGGAGTAATAAACAAAAGAAATTATAAAAAAATGAATTTTGATCTCAATCGAAAATTCCCATTGAAATCCAAGTTTTTCGATTTAAATACTAACAGATTTGAGATTAAGATAAATGCTTAATTTAAGAGATTTTGAAGTTTCTATTTGTGTATTCTCGCTAGAGATCACGGATAAAATATTAGAAAAGAGGAAAGGCAATATAAATAATAAAAAGATAAATAGAAAATTGGGAGAGCCGAAAAGGAAATTACTGGTACAAAGGAAAAAAAAAAGCGCAAAGAAAAACGGGAGTCAGAGAATGTTCAACATAGATTCAAACTTGTGTCTACCAGTCGTGGCAACTTTGTC
Organism: Lycium barbarum; assembly: GCF_019175385.1. Classification (NCBI taxonomy): domain Eukaryota; kingdom Viridiplantae; phylum Streptophyta; class Magnoliopsida; order Solanales; family Solanaceae; genus Lycium; species Lycium barbarum. The sequence goes on along the minus strand of NC_083338.1, from coordinate 137,643,445 downwards.
TAATTTACAACTGGGGGTAGCAGGATCAAATATTTAACCTAATTTGAGCAAGTTACAACATAAGTATATAAAAAAATTATTAATCGAGGGGGTGCCATGCCACCCCCACCCTGAAGGGTGGATCCGCCCCTGCTTGTGTTAGCGGAAACGTAAAAGAAAGAACATAAGATTTAACGTGGTTCGGATCAAAATGATCCTACGTCCACTAGAGAACAATTGCCTTTATATTACTAACAAAGAAAGGGGAGAGATCCCAATTACACCTAAGAGAATTGCTCTCTCAACTCTCTACTCGCTACAAAGGATTATAAACTTTTGGGATGATGAACAAAGAAGAATTGCCTGTTCTTTTATAGGCAAACAATGATTTGGGCTCCGAGTGTACTACATGGGCATTTCAATTATCCTCCAAATCTTAGCATCCTTTGGCTCCAAGTAATTGGGCATTCTTTGGCTCCAAGTAATAGAAAGTCATCCAAGTAAAATTGGCACATGATTTTTCTATCACATAAAAAAAAACAACTCTTTCAGCTTGTTGTAGAGAAAAGAGATAATTACAAGCAATACCTTTGAGTGATCTAATTTACAAAATATCCAACAAATTTCGTATAAATATATACTTAGATATACATATACTATACATATAATATACGTGCAATATACATATCAGTGTATAGGTTTTGTATATGTGGCCTACAGCCGGTAATTAAGTTTGTTTGAAGGGACATAAGTGAAAGATTCTCTAGAAAAAATTTATACATGTCAGTATACAGAACTTAAACTCATCAACTAATTATTTATGGTGAGTTTTATCTTGGAATTTTTATGTGCATAACGAGTTGTGCTAGTTATATATCTAGTTAGAGCATGCACCTGGCAGAACAACATCTATACTCCACCATGTATGAAGAGAAATCTCCGACCAAATCGATCAACAATACCAGTAGACACAAGGATTGAACCAAGATTGACTATTCCAAGAATCACAGCACTCAGAAGAGCCGAGTTATTTCCTAAACCCACCGATCGAAAAAGGACAGGTGCATAGAATGCAATGATATTAATACCACTCATTTGCTGGAAAAATGGTATGGCAATGGACATGACCAAATGAGGCCGGTGTTGTCTCTTAAAGATAGTCACAAAAGGTTCTTCCTTTGAAGCTCTTGTAATTTCACAAGACTTAATAAGATCAGCTAAAGAATCTTTGGCCATAATTTTTTATATTTAATTGTAACCTTATAATAATATAAGCAACTAGTGATGAATAATTTATTGTCTCTAATCAACATGAGATTTAGTGAAAATAAAGTTTTGTCACAAAATATGTAATGTTCTAAATAGCGACGACTTAAATTTTGTAGTTGAATAATCCAACTATTTGTGACAAAAAAAATGTTCGTAGCTAAATATAAAGTATCTTTGGCTACGATTGTTTATAATGACAAGTGATAATTGACAAACATTTTTTACCCGCTCTTCATAAGAACAAGAAATACCAAACCATCGAACAAGCTGGTAACGCCCAACTACATCTTATGAAAAGGCAAGTGTCAAAGAAAACATAAAATCAACTTGCAAGTCTAGACTTTGTAAAGGTGTTGGTGTTTTAAATATTTACCATTAATGTGAAAATTGAAATATCAAAAATGAATGAGATTAACCAACTAGGATTTCAAATAATTATGATAAAAGCACAGCAATGTTAAAAAATTGTACATGTTTGGCGCGTTCATGAAAATATAATTATTAAAAGATAACTTATAAATAAAAAGCTTTTTATGTAATTTTAAGATAGTTTTGAAGCGAAAGAATAAATAAATAAATAAACAAACTAAAATAACAATTATTTAATAATATATTATACTTAATAAAAATACAAATAACATACATGTTAAAGTTTACGAAAGTTATTATTAATAGCTAGTACATATTATTAAGTAATCAATTTGTGTTCATTTTTTATTTATAAAGATATATGTTTTAAAAAATTTGTTGTGCGGTTAAAGATATCCCACAAAAATATTTGTCTTTTTTTATTATATTTCATAAGAATAATTACATAAAAACTTCTTATTTTGTAGTTTGATTTTCTTTTCAGTGTGATATATTTAACTAAAGTTAAACCTCATAGGGGTGTAAGTGTATAATTTCTATAGTATAGGAGGTGTAAGTGTTTAAATTTTAAAATTCAGGGAGTGTATCCGAAACGAGACATATTATAGAAATGTTATTACTAATAATTGATATATCTTATTAAGTAATTAATTCATGTACATTTCTTATTTATAAATATACATGTTTCAAAATTCGTTGCTTTAATTAAATGCATGAATAAAGATATCCGACAAAAATGTTTATGTTCTTTATTAAATTTCATAAAATAAATACATAAAATTTCATATTATTAATTTTAATTATCTTTTTATAACTATATTTTAATATATTTAGTTACAGATATACCTTATAAGGGGTGTAAGTGTATGATTTCTATAGTATAGGGGGTGCAAGTGTTTAAATTTTAAAATTTAAGGAGTGTATCATAAACTGAGTTATATTATATGAAAGTTATTACTAATATAAGCTATATCTTATTAGGTAATCAATTTGTGTTCATTTCTTATTTATAAAAATACATGTTTCAAAAAATTCATTGTTTTAATAAAATTCTTGAATAAGTTACCAAAAAAAATGCTTGAATAAATATATCGCACAAAAAGTTTCTCTTTATTTATTATATTTCATTAAATAAATACATACAAACTTCTTATTCATAATTTTATTGTGATATATTTAGTTACGGATGTACCTCATAGGGGGTGTATGTGTATGATTTTATATTATAGGGGGTATAGAAAATTTTAAATTTAGGAAGTGTATCAGAAACTGAGTCATATTATAGAAAGTTATTACTAGTAGTCGATATATCTTATTAAGAATTAGTTTGTGATCATTCTTATTAATAGTCGGTGTATCTTACTTATAAAGATACATGTTTAAAAAATATTGCTGTTTTAATTAAATGTGTGAATAAGGATATCCATAAAAATGTTTATCTTCTTTATTAAATTTCACAAAAACAAATACATATAAACTTCACATTGTAATTTTAAATTTTCGTTTGAATAATTATATTTTAATATATTTAGTTATAGATATACCTCCTAAGGGGTGAAAGTGTATGATTTCTATAGTATGGGGGTATAAGTGTTTAAATTTTAAAATTTAGGAAGTGTATCCGAAATTGAGTCATATTATATGAAATTTATTACTATAGTCGGTATATCTTACTAAGTAATTAATAAGTGTTCATTTCTTATTTATAAAGATACATGTTTCAAAAAAAAAAATGTTTTAATCAAATGCATGAATAAACATACCCAACAAAAATGTTTATCTTCTTTATTACATTTTAGAAAAATAAATACATGAAAATTTATTATTTATAATTTTAATTTACTCTAAATAGTTTTATTTTAATATATTTAGTTAAAGATAAACCTCATATGGGTGTAAGTGTAGGGTTGTTATAGCATAGGAAGTATAAGTGTTTAAATTTTAAAATTTAGGGAGTGTGTATCCGAAACTTAATCCTATTATTTATAAATTACATAATTTTCTCAACATCCTTTTGTTTTTTACTCTTTTTTAGATTAGCACGAAATATTAGGCGGCAAAGTTTCCCCCTTTTCTTTTCACAAATCCCTCTTTGAAACAAATACTTCAACAGTGCCGTGTCCCATCCCATTTTCTCCCCCCATATCTCCACTTTCCATCTCATCTATGTAATATAACCTCCAATCTTAACCTCTGTAGAGCAAACCTCTATTTGATACTAAAATATAATCATGGGATGCCAAAGGCTATATCCTCATAGTAAGTAAAATGAAACCTTCCTTCTCTTTACTTTTTTAATGGTTCAGAAAATCTTTTTGAAGGTAAATTCTTTTTTGTGTGCACTATATGCAAACGGTTTCAAAAGTCAGTGATTTTGTTCAATCAGCAATGACGGGTCTTCGACCATGAAGAGGTATTTTCTGGGCTGAAAATTCTAGGATTTATATATGGCTTTTCAATTGAACACTGAAATATAGGGTAATAAACTAATTTACTGTGCAACTTTGATGAGTATCCTTACTCGTACTTGTTTCTTACTTATTATTTGTTTCAGAAATTAATATTAATCTTGTGATTAAAATTTGAAATATATTTTAGTTGGATTTTGATATCAAAAAGTGCCTAACAGTGAATGTATATTATTAAAGATAAAATACATACTTGCTTAATTTATACAATGAATTCTAATTCTTTTAATCCTTAAAGTTAATTCTTAAATAATGAATGTATTATACTTTTTTAGGCAAATCACATTTTCGTCACCAACGTTCGTTGCAAATGATTATATTTAGCGACACTAATTTGTCCTAAAATCGCTTTATTGAGTACGATTTTTTTTTTTTCACAATCAAACGCATAACGATCAATTAAATTCAGATTTTGATGAGCACTATTATAATACCAAGAATCATCTTAAATGTTATACAACATAAAAGAAATGTATGGTTTCGTGACTTGTATTTTGCTCATAACTATTGTAAAATGTAAAATGTCCAAGATGTCGTTCTTGATCTTACTATCTTATCCGCACCTACTCTGCTACTTCCCCCCGAAGGAGCCGTGCAGCTGCCTCCCCATTCCACAAATTCTTCGGCTTCTAAGATGCCTAATTTTGTTACTTTCTTAAGAATTTCGTGCAAACAAATACAGTGGTTGAGGATAGGTTCTTTCATTTCGGGGAGAGAAGAGGCTATTTGCAAAAGCTGAAACATAACTTTTACCAAAAAAATATTATCGGTCCACGTACATGTAATTCCTTATTTGGAACTCCATGTTCATCTTTATTGAGTACGAATTAAATTTGTATTTGACGATAATTATAACTGTCACCAATAATCACAATTTATAGTGACAATTTTGTTTTGTTGGTGAAAACAATATTTTTAGCGATGACATGATAGTTTTTTAACTATAAGATTTTTTTAGGTCACAAACTTATGTATTTAATGACGAATCTTTTTTTTTTGTATATGAAAGATTGTTTTTAGTGACGAAATTATATTTTTTTCAGCTACAAATTACATATTACTTTAAAGACGATTATGATCGTCACTGATTAAAACAGTAGTTAGTGACTAGATTATTTCGTTGGCATTAATTGTCTTTTTAGTGACAAAAACACACTATCAATCACAAAATTTATACTTTTTTTGACGAAAAAGTTCATCATAGATAGTATGCATTTAAGGATGAAATTGTTTTTTTGTAGCAAATAAACTTTATTTAGCGACGAAATACTAAATTGTCTTTGTATATTTTTAGTGACCCATGGTTTAGGGACGAATGTTTGATGATTTTTTTTGTCACAAAATATTTTTTTGACGAAATATGAATTTTAAGTGACAAAATAGTTCGTCACTAATAATCAAATTATGTGTCCTTTGTCCCTTTACGGCTTTACATGATGATCAAACATACAGATGATAAATACTTTTTTTTGTCAAAATATAAAGCTCGCATGTTCTTGAATCTCTTCATTTTAATGTTAAGAAATCCTTACATTGAAGTTTCAATTTTATCAGTAAGTTAATTTGAATCAAAGTAATGATTTTAACTGAAATAATGACTGGCGATGTAAATTCACACTACGTCAGATTATTTGTTGTACTTACCAAAATAAGATTACTAGACTCTATGTTTTGCTACCTGGTTAGTAAAGCCGACACCAAAGCCTAGCAAAATGCGACCCAAGATGAGCATAGAAATGTTTTGAGCAGCACCATTGATAAAAGCACCAGCAAAGAAAGTGAAGCCTTCCATTACCATTATGTTTCTTCGTCCTATGGCTGCAGTGAGACGACCAACTACGAGAGACGCAACCAAGCCAGCTATATAGATCTAGTGAAGTGAAGGCTGTTAAAACCTCACTGTCGTATACACAATACACGTTTGCTTCAGATGCTGCCTTCCCCAACCAATGTGGTACTCCAACAGGTTCATGTGATCATACGTGAAATTAACCCTCACAAAGTCCTTTTTGTTCATTTATTTATTTACGATTTGTACATCAGTCTGAATTTCACAAACGAATGAGACAATGTCTAGCCAATGGTTTCGATAATATCCTAGAAATTTTCTTTCCAAAAATAAATAGTATATATTCTTTCCTTGGACACGAAAGATAGCATAATATAAGTCACTTCATCCCTGTTAATAGACAATTTTCTATGACTCTCATAAATTCACAATTTCGGATTCACTAGCTCGAAAAGAAATCCTCAGAGAGTTCCTTTTCAAACTGCTTATCGGAAAACAAAATAAGTTTTTGAGTGCAAGTATATTCTACGATTACAAGTTGTATCAATGCTAGAAAACTGGAACTCGATTAGTCTAATAAAATGGACAATGAAAAAGAAAAGAAGTATATTTACCTGAAATTCCAATATCAAATCCGAAAATGAGGCCGCCTAATGTAGCAACAATGCTAGTGATGACAACCGCAAATGTTATCTTCCTATTAAAGCGGTTATCGCTAACTTGTTTATCAACAGCCATGCCATCAATTTCCATTTTTCCTACTCAGTCCTCAGCTACTTGAAGAGATCTAAAACTAAGTATTATACTTCCAATATTGGTCTATATATAGAGTAGCTTCACAAATCTGAACACAAAGTTATCCACTAAAGTAGGCACGAAATTGCCAATTAATGGCGTATAGATCAGAACATGTGCAACCTCAATAAATAACTAGTTACAAGTCTAGACATTTTCAACTTTGTTATAAATGGAAGGGATTAAAGAATTTTAGCTCTTCAGAGAAGGAAAGGCTTAATTAATATTTCAATTCTTAGTGGTTCTTACAGTTGGAATATCTGGGACGAATGGTCTAAGGTTAATTATCCAATTTCTGAAATTATAAAAAAAAGGGATAAATTTAAGTTGTTTTAAATGCGAAAGAAATTTTGTTAGTACGTTGTTGAATAACAGAAGATACACAAGCGGAAAAAGTTCAGGCTTGTTGTGGAAATAGATGTCTAGTTATTATCAAACTATTCTCTTGATGTCCTTTTTTTCTAAAATTGGGTAATTGGTTTTATTGTATTCAAAACAGTATTTAATTTGGAGAACTCAACTAACTCAAAAAAATAATGGCAGCACGAATTTGATGTCCTTTTTTTCTAAAATTGACTCTTTCGTCACTTGGCTTGAAGCAATTATTCCATCCCTTAACATCAGTATTTATCAAATATGAAGCTTGTTTTCATTACTTATTGGCACAAGGAACAGTTACCTTCTACGTTATACACTCTAATACAATAAACCAGATAAGCACCCTGACAATACAACAATACTAGTCCCAGTAATAATTTTGGCATGGACCGTCTCATCAAATAACTTACTTCACAACCACTTGGTTTCAAAGTTTGCTCATTATCATACAAAGACAACTCACATCTCAGGGATTATATAGCTCGCCTTACATGAGTAGATGGACGTGGATTCATTGATGATAACCTGTTGGCCTTGATTTTGGAGTTTCAAGCAAACAAGAACTTGCTAGCTTGATAATAAAAACCAAAACCTCTTTTACTCTATCTTCAGGATATGGAAGGCGTTCGTCTAGCAAATCGCTAAGCTGCACATAATCTCTAATCGACGAATTTGCTAGCACAGTAATGTATTCCCCAAGATGATTTCCTTTGATTATCTCCAATGCTAATACTCCAAAGCTATAGATATCACACATTTGGTTAGCCTTCATTGTATATGCAAGCTCTGAAACAATACAATTTCCAAAAGTTATAACAATTTAAACGTGTAAATGAGATAAGAACAGTGTAGAGAGTGTTTGGCTATAGTTCATTTTGTTTTAAAACAAGGATGATAAATAAAGTTAGACCTTACCAGGTGCAACATATCCATATGTGCCAGCAAGAGAAGTGCAATTAGATGAGTCTGGCTTGAGAAGCTTAGCTATGCCAAAATCTGAAGCACGAGCTTCATACTCGGAATCAAGCAAAACATTACTGCTTGATAAGTCACGATGAAGAATGGGTGGTGAGAAATCCTGGTGCATGTAAGATAAAGCAAAAGCAACACCCTTGATGATATTCACCCTTTTAAGCCAATCCAATTTCTTGGACTCAACTTCATTGCTCAAGATATGAGACAAACTCCCCCTCTCCACATACTCGTAAACCAACAATAAGTTTTTTGCATTCGAATAATAGCCGTAGAGGTTCACGATGTTCCGGTGCTTAATTCCAATCAATGCCCTTACTTCATTCATAAAGATTTTGGGATGTGTATTCTCAAATGAAGAATGAAGTCTCTTCACAACTATATTCCCTAATGATGGAAGGTTTACCTTGTAAACGTTTCCATGCCCTCCTTGCCCGATGCAAAATGTTGCATCAAACTCCTTTGTGGCGTTTAAGATATCTCTGTATAATGCCTTTCCATCTAACATGGATATCGAAATCCAACCATCATCACGTCTTTCAACGTCTCTAACTTTTCTTCTTTTATCACACATAAAGAGAACACCAATGAAAGCACAGAGTAGTACTAGTGCTCCCATAACAGGAAGTATAATGATGAGGATGAGTTTACATCTCTTCGCCGCTGATTGCTTCTTCACCAAAGAAGATGGCCTTTCGCAAGGCTGGAGTCCTGTTACATTGCCGCAAAGACCTTTATTTCCCTCCAATGAGGCATTGATAAAAGCTTTATTATTAGGGATTGGACCTTCCAACTCATTGTATGACAACACGACATCCTCCAAACCAGTCAAACTTTCAAGTTCTTCAGGAATGCAAATAGAGAGGCCATTGTAGGAAAGATTTAAACTTACCAAGCTCTTCAAATTGGCTAGATAAGGGGGTATTTCTCTAACAAGATGATTATGGCTCAAATCAAGTGCATTAAGCTGAGTTATCCTCTCTATCTCCATTGGAATTTTTTGCACATATTTGTTGTTGCTCAGGTTCAACGGAAACAAGTGCACGTAATCTCTTACAAAAATTGGGATCGACCCATTTAATCTATTGCCTGATAGATTAAGGGATTCTAATTTAGTCAGTGACCCAAGTTCCCCAGGTATATTGCCAGAAATGTTGTTGTTTTGCACAAAAAGCTTAACTAGAGAGGTTAAATCTGCAATTTCCTTAGGAATCTGCCCAATCAAATTATTCGATGAAAGATCAAGTCCAAGAAGCCCTTTGACATTTACAATCTCTGGTAGTATGCTACCACTTATGTTATTTCTGGCTACCTGCAAATTAGTCAAATTCTTGCATTTCCCCTAATTGTTGTTGAGTTCACCATGAAAATCATTGTCACTCAAATCAATGAACTGAAGCTCGGGATAGATGCCAAAAGCTTCATATAAATTCCCAGTGAAACTATTGTTATCAAAGCAAACCCTTTTGAAACTAGAGCACTTCCTCAAGCTAATTGGTATTGGCCCTGTTAGCTTGTTGCTATCCACGGTGAAGTTCTCAAGTTTCCCAACTTGGCAAAGTTGGTCTGGCTAATGGCCTGAAAGATGGTTTTGTGATAATTCCAGTACAATGAGGTTTTTCAAAGTCCCCAATTTACTAGGAATGAGACCAGAAAGTTGGTTAGAAGGAAGATACAAAAATTTGAGCTCAGGTAAGTCACCTAAAGTAATTGGAATTGAACCACTAAGCTAATTATCGAATAAATCCAAATCAATGAGGTTTTTCAAATTCCCCAACTCACTAGAATGGGACCAGAAAGTTGGTTAGAATAAAGATACAAATTTTTTTAGCTCAGTTAAGTCACCTAAAGTAATTGGAGTTGAACCACTAAGCTGATTATTGGATAAATCCAAATCAGTGAGGTTTATCAAAAACCCCAATTCACTAGGAATGGGATCAGAAAGTTGGTTAGAATAAAGATACAAAATTTTGAGCTCAGTTAAGTCACCTAGAGTAATTGGAATTGAACCACTAAGTTGATTATTGGATAATCGCAGATCAGTGAGGTTTTTCAGATTCCCCAACTCACTAGGAATGGGACCAGAAAGTTAGTTCGAATGAAGATGCAAAAATTTGAGCTCAGTTAAGTCACCTAGAGTAATTGAAATTGACCCGATAAGCTGATTATTGGGATAATTCCATATGAGTGAGGTTTTTCAGATTCCCCAACTCACTAGGAATAGGACCAGAAAGTTGGTTAGAATAAAGATACAAAAATTTGAGCTCAGTTAAGTCACCTAGAGTAATTGAAATTGAACCGATAAGCTGATTATGGGATAATTCCATATGAGTGAGGTTTTTCAGATTCCCCAACTCACTAGGAATGGGACCAGAAAGTTGGTTAGAATAAATATACAAAATTTTGAGCTCAGTTAAGTCACCTAAAGTAATTGGAATTGAACCAATAAGCTGGTTACTGTATAATGCCAAATCAGTGAGGTTTTTCAAATTCCCCAACTCACTAGGAATGGGACCAGAAAGTTGGTTCGAATGAAGATACAAAAATTTGAGCTCAGTTAAGTCACCTAGAGTAATTGAAATTGACCCGGTAAGCTGATTATGGGATAATTCTAAATGAGTGAGGTTTTTCAAATTCCCCAACTCACTAGGAATGGGACCAGAAAGTTGGTTAGAATCAAGATACAAAAATTTGAGCTCAGGTAAGTCACCTAGAGTAATTAGAATTGAACCACTAAGTTGGTTATCGGATAAATCCAAACCAGTGAGGTTTTTTAGATTCCCCAACTCACTAGGAATGGGACCAGAAAGTTGGTTAGAATAAAGATACAAAAATTTGAGCTCAGTTAAGTCACCTAGAGTAATTGGAATTGAACCACTAAGTTGATTATTGGATAATTCCAAATCAGTGAGGTTTTTCAAATTCCCCAACTCACTAGGAATGGGACCAGAAAGTTGGTTCGAATGAAGATACAAAAATTTGAGCTCAGTTAAGTCACCTAGAGTAATTGAAATTGACCCGGTAAGCTGATTATGGGATAATTCCAGATGAGTGAGGTTTTTCAGATTCCCCAACTCACTAGGAATGAGACCAGAAAGTTGGTTAGAATAAAGATACAAAAATTTGAGCTCAGTTAAGTCACCTAGAGTAATTGAAATTGAATCGATAAACTGATTATAGGATAATTCCATATGAGTGAGGTTTTTCAGATTCCCCAACTCACTAGGAATGGGACCAGAAAGTTGGTTAGAATAAAGATACAAAATTTTGAGCTAAGTTAAGTCACCTAAAGTAATTGGAATTGAACCAATAAGCTAGTTACTGTATAATACGAAATCAGTGAGGTTTTTCAAATTCCCCAACTCACTAGGAATGGGACCAGAAAGTTGGTTAGAATAAAGATACAATATTCTGAGCTCAGTTAAGTCACCTAGAGTAATTGAAATTGACCCGGTAAGCTGATTATGGGATAATTCCATATGAGTGAGGTTTTTCAGATTCCCCAACTCACTAGGAATGGGACCAGAAAGTTGATTAGAACAAAGATACAAAAATTTGAGCTCAGTTAAGTCACCTAGAATAATTGAAATTGAATCGGTAAGCTGATTATGGGATAATTCCAGATGAGTGAGGTTTTTCAGATTCCCCAACTCACTAGGAATGGGACCAGAAAGTTGGTTAGAATAAAGATACAAAAATTTGAGCTCAGTTAAGTCACCTAGAGTAATTGGAATTGAACCACTAAGCTGATTATTGGATAATTCCAAATCAGTGAGGTTTTTCAAATTCCCCAACTCACTAGGAATGGGACCAGAAAGTTGGTTCAAATGAAGATACAAAAATTTGAGCTCAGTTAAGTCACCTAGAGTAATTGAAATTGACCCGGTAAGCTGATTATGGGATAATTCCAAATGAGTGAGGTTTTTCAAATTCCCCAACTCACTAGGAATGGGACCAGAAAGTTGGTTAGAATCAAGATACAAAAATTTGAGCTCAGTTAAGTCTCCTAGAGTAATTGAAATTGAATCGATAAGCTGATTATAGGATAATTCCATATGAGTGAGGTTTTTCAGATTCCCCAACTGATACGCTCAAATTACACCTATTAACGATGTAAAGCGGACGTTGTCAAATATAGTAACCCAACAAGGTTGGGGTCGAATCCCACAGGGAATATGGAGAGAAAAGAGGACTAATCGTATGCGATACCAGTCTTTAAATGCTTTAATCCTATTCCGGATAGTTTGAATTGATTGTTGAATAATGTAATTGAATACTTTGACTTAAAATGTAATTAAGGTGAGAGAGAGAGAGACTAAGGTTATGTTCCCTAATTTGATTAGATATTATGCTTCAGGTTTCGATGTGATATACTTCTAATGGTTGTTCTATGAATATGCACTTGGTCTCTTAAGGACTTCTTAATGTTTCCCAACAGTTAAGTCGTATTTTCTCTTTATGATTCTTCCGAATATAAAAGAGTTACAATCGAAGAGCGACCAATAATGCCAATTTAAACTTATTCTTATTCCTAAGTTAGTCCATTAAACGAGGGTTAACGCCTCGAGTCATTGTCATTCAATCTTACCAATACTAACCTTCTTTCCCAAGAACAGTTAATATAATGGCTTAGGATAATGCTTGCAATCATCACCCAACACTAAAGTATAAAACTGAATGAATACCAACAACCATTATGCATATATCAATAATAGAAACCCATTCACATAATATCCATCATGGGTTCCACAACCTTAGCTTTAAAATTAGTTACTCATAATTCTGGATAACAAAGAAAGCTTACAAGTAAACATAATGAACTTACAATACAAAATACAAGATGGAATGAGAGTGAAGTTGTTTCCTTAAATGCTTCAACAACCAAGAGAAAATGACTCCACAAGAATCTATGCCAAAAACTGCAGGATAAAATAAACCAAAACCCTAGCAAATCTATTTATAGCATGTCCAAAACGGGAACAATTTCCGGACAAAAATGTCCCTGCGCATAGGGTGCGATTCGCACCTAATGTCGCATGTTCAACCCGCGAATCGCGGATTTCACCAGACCATCGCAGGTGTCGCATCTTCAGTTAATTGTTGAGCAGCATCCGCGACACAACACGCGATTCGCATGTTACACATGCGACTCGCAGGTGGTGCCACATGTGGTGTCTTATTTGTCCTCTCTGTCAACAGGTGCTGCACCACCTGCGACTCGCTGGTGGTACCTGCGATTCGCAGGTGGTGCCATTGTTCAGTTCTGCTGGGTTTTTTTTTGCTTCATTTTGCTTCGTTTTGCTTCAAGTTGCTTCCGGCACATGTTATTCTACAAATTGACACAAAAACACGAGAAACGACATCAAAAGCACTTGGGGATTTACAAAAGACTAAGTAATTGGCGTCGAATGAGCCGTAATTTCATGACTCATCAACACCCCCAAACTTATACTTTTGCTTGTCCTCAAGCATTTAAAACAGAACAACCATATATGCCAATTGCTAGGTACTACAATGATGATCGAAATCAGCCAAAACATTAATTGTTCAAAATACGAGTTCCCCTCCCTCTTGTTGCGAGACATGGTGCCTTTCCTCAATAGGCGAGCATTAACCAACTGATGCACTTGATGACACAATGTTATTCTATCTTTAAAAGAAACGGCTTTGAATGAGGCGTCAAGAAGTAATTCTTTCATTGAGCCTAGTAATCCACATGCCCTCACAATAAGACCAAAGAAAGTCCCACACACACATATTCATGAATAGAAACTGGGACAAAAGACGAGTAAGGAGAGAACCACTCACACTCAGAAAAGAAAATGTACAAGTACAAAAAATGCGGTGCCATAAGCTTGCCCTTTAAGTATTTCTCCACTAATATAAACACACTTTGTTCAAAATCAATTAGGACTTGCGGGTCATAGCTAAGGTTCTGGGTTAAGGTGGGGTGAAATTTGGTTAAGAGTGACTTGACGTCTCCCTACGCATTTTCGAGCACGCTTCTTTCACCTAATTCGTCCCTTCTTTAGCATTTAAGCATTTTTCGCCAATTCGTGCCTCCTTTTGCCAATGTCGTTATTGGTTCTCTAGTTCCCCACTTCTTCCTTACGTCACAACCATTATTCACACACTTGAGTTCACTGCTAACCCTACGATTTATGTGTACATCTACACATTTTTTTTTATTTTTTTTTAAGCTACCACCCCCCAACTTATGCGTTTTAGCCTATTGTAGCGTATTTGATTTGCTTAGGGAGATAGGGTGCTAAAACGTGGATGTGGTTGTAATGAAAGAAAAGAAAAATAAAGTTACGGCTCGAAAATGGGTTAACTAGGATATCAATGCAATGGGTAGGGGTTTTTAGGTTTAGTGGCGGTCCAAAGAGTGCCTAATATCCTTTTTCAAACAAGTGTAGTTTAGTATTTCGCCTTGAGGTACTTTCCGGGCAAGTTCTAGATCACAATTATGCACAAGACTAGAACAATAACCTTTCACACACATGGCACATGGATTACTTTGCTAACTTCTAACTACTTCTCAACCCATCATTTTAGACTTGCAAAACATTTGTGTATCACCAAATGAGTCATGTTAGTGTTATTCCTCCCCTCTGAGTACGTATGCAAGAATTTTGGGAGGGGTGTTATCAAAATACGATGGAAAAAACGAAACAAGAAAAGTTTATAAACCGATCAACCATCACTATTATACTTGGCAATGACAAAGTACAAGTGTACAAACTTAAACATGAGATATCCAAAAACAATAAAAACAAACATATGCCGCGTGAGTTGTCCTACCCCCAACAAAAGGAATATGCAGTGTCCCCAATGCATCAAATGTAGTACAAGGGATGAGTAACTCACGATGGACGCTTGGCGTCCGATGGTGTCTGATTAGCAGGGAGGACCTCCAACGGAGGTATGATCAATGGAAGCATGGCAGTGTCACCCTCCAGCCCGGGTGTCAGTATCTCAGGCCCCACCGGCGGGGGCAATGGTGTGTCAGCTGGAGGAGCGGTGGATGAACTAGCCTCACCCGCCCTCGGGGGTCGAGATGCCCCCCTGGATTTCCTGCTTGCCTCTAGGGACTGCTGCATCGCCACATATGTGTCGATCTCATCCTCAGCGATACCAGCAGCGCGGGCGGAAGTACGTGCCTTCTCAACAGCTGGGTCAACCTCCAGCTCCTCATCAAACTCTTCATCACTTTCTTCCTCCTCTTCGTCCTCAGTGTCTTCTTCCTCCCCAGTTGGCTCCACCACCCCTTTTTCCCGAAGGCATGGCAGGCGCTGTGGGCCTAGTGGAGAACAAGGAAGCACCGGAAGGTAGAATGGGTGCACTCAGCTCAATGTCGGGGACCTGTAATAGTCGAATGTCCTCCTTGACCTTAGTGAGGTCCGCCCGAATGGCCGGAAGGCCGCATACACTGCCCCCCTCAATCTGCTCCAATCGACGATCAATGTGGCGAACATGCTCCTTAATTTTGTCCTGCTCCGCCCTAATTTCTGTGATCTCCTGAGTGTAGAGTGCCATGGCTGCCTCAATTGCCTCTTTCACAAAATTGGGAAGCCTCTCAACCAACCAATTAACTTTAGCATCTTCTTCCCGGAGTACTCGCATACCCTCAGTAGACACTCCACGGGCTGCTGTGGTGGATGGCGGAACCGTGTCAGTGGGAACTGTAGTGGAAGAACTTGGAGGGTCAGACCTCGGTACTGGAGGGGCAGTGGTGGGAGTTGTCTCCTCATCATCAGTGGCCAAGTCTTCGGGCTCAAGAATATGAGCATCAAGTGTTGTTCCCGAAGCTCTTGGCTCTGTCCTCACCTGCTTTCGCTTCCTAGTCCCCGGTTCTAATTTTGTGTAATCAATCATTTGATCAGCCAGTAAATTCCTGTCCACCCGAGGAATATCACGAACCTCTTTCCGACGGCATAGTGTAGTGATAAAACAAGGAAACGGGAGTGATGTGTTCTTTTGAGTGGACCGATTCTTGATCTCGTCTCGGATAATTACCCCCACATCGACAAGGTACCCGGACATGAGTGAAGCAATGAGAATACACTTGGCAATAGGTATGTCAGTGCTATGCTTGGAAGGACTCACCCGCGATGTTACTGATGATAACCAAAACTTGGCTTCGCGGTTGAAAGTGTTCTTCTCAATCGGGACAGATGGATCCAGCCATGGTGGAGTCCCTGAGGCAATCACTGAAGCAACCCACTCGCGTTGCTCCTCCGGGTTTTCCATCTTCAATTCATATTCAGAACTAACCGGAGGCCAACCTTCAACAGGGTCTGTTTCGCTGCGTTGCTTATATAGGATCGATGTTATGGTATTGGCAGCACAATCAATCTCCTTCCCCCGAACCGGAACCCAACAGAGGTGCTCCAAGTTTTTCTTTGGTGTGCGGCGCGTCCTCTTTGCATTCAATGTAGCCGCATAAGCTGCATAGAATTCCATTACCAGGGTCGGGCAGTATTCAGCAGGCTGCATGTAATAGGTCCATCTCAAGGCCTCAAGCTTGCTAATGATGCCCGAGCATTGATCTTGCAGCCCTTGTAGAGTGACCCTTTTCTCGACAATGAGGCCCCGGACTGGATTCCCATCAGACTTAATTGTATTCCAAGTCTTATACAGCTCCCTGGATCCAGGCACGGTGAATCGTTGCTCCATTGCCTCTCTTCGCTGACCTCTAGTGACAGCATCCTCGGGCTCAGGGGAGGAAGCTCTATGTGTCCCCTCTTCAGACTGGGGGATGGGCTCGGGCTCAGCCGGTGCCTTTTCTTTTCTCCTAGAGGTGGAGGTTTATCGTGTTGCTCGTCTTCCTCCACTTTGAGGTTGATTTGATCGAACCATCCTACACAACATACAAAAATATACCCATTATTTATGGTGTTCGTTTAGCAACAATAAAAAGGTATATATAAGAAAAACAAAAACAAAGCATTTAAGGATGGCACCACCCGCGAAACATCACATGCGAGTCGCATGTGTGACCTGCGACTCGCTGATGGTGTCGCGGATGATGCCAGTAAACTTGTTCTTCACTGTCAACACCTGCGACATAAGGTCCGATTCGCATGTCAAACATGCGAATCGCGGATTATGCTCGCAGGTGAGACAGTTGATACCTCTTTTTTTTTTTTTTTACGCAACACAGATGCACACACACAAGAACATATTTACGTAAATTTCTCCCTTAAGAGCGTTGTCACCCCATCAATCATTGGGAAAATCTATTCAATTACTCGCACCTATGTTCGATGGTTGTTCCTCACAAACGACAATGACGTTTTGTGACTCAGAAGGTATCACGGGTCCTATTTTACAGGTAATGTGCCATGGGTACTCAAGAATTCCCCATTTTGGGCAACTGATCATATTTCCACAACATTTAAACACTCACATAGTCTTTTAGGCATTTCGTCAAACACGTGGCGAGCGTGCGTCAACTATTAGTTCTTACAACAAATGGGTACTCAAGAATTCCCCAGTCGCTATCTAATTCATCATCAACAATCAATTCCTAGAAGGACTACACAAGCATGGGTACTCAAGAATTCCCCATTGTTCATCAATTTCCAACAACCAATTTAACACATAAGATAAATCTACCCAAATAACTAATTACAACAAGTGGTATGGCATGATAATGACATGTAATTGAGCAATTAGTAGATACCACTTAATGTAGAGAAGATAAAAGTCAACATACCTTGAGAGTAGATGAAAGTAGGAAACCTTGAAATCCTTTGTTTTTAAATAAGAGGGAAGTTAGGGTTTTGATGTGTGATTAAGGATGATTGTAGTGAAAGCAATTATGGGGTGATATAGGAGTATTGAAAGAGAAGGGGGAGAGGGAAAGTGAAGATTATAACTGATGAAAATCAGTTACAATCTTTTATTTAAAAAGAAACGAATCGCGTCGGGTCGGGTTGACCCGCGACTTTTCACTTACCTGCACAACATGCGACTCGCGGATGACGTCGCGTGTGACATGCGAGTCGCATGTTGTGCCATTCCATCGCATGTGCTGACAGAGAGTTTGGATCTTATGGACTGAATTTTGGCATAACCTGCGATTCGCAGGTGAGTTCGCGGACATGACATGCGAATCGCGGATGATGTCGCATGTCATGCCAATTTGCATTTTTCTAACTCTTCTTCGTTGTGCACACACTTTATTCCTACACACTTGGACACACATCAAAAAGATCACAAAAGTAAAAAAACAATATAACAATACATGAAAATGAAACTTGTGTTGCCTCCCAAAGAGCGCTTGATTTTACGTCGCAGCTCGACGTGATACCTCATTGGATGCTAAGGTCCGGTGCCATGTTTTAACCGGTGAGCATCAACAATTTTGTCACCATCAACCATCCAATGGTAGTGCTTGACCCGATGACCATTGACTCTGAAAGTACGCGTCCCGTCATCAGACTTTAACTCCATTGATCCATTGGGTGACACACTCACCAAGGTGAAAGGGCCGGACCACTTCGATTTCAACTTGCCCGGAAAGAGTTTCAACCTTGAATTGAACAGTAACACCGAATCACCCGGATGAAAATCTCGCTTCAGAAGTTTGACATCATGATAGTGTTTCATCCTTTCCTTGTACAAACTAGCACTCTCATAGGCATGATGCCGAAACTCATCCATTTCATTCATTTGAAACAACCGCAGCTTGGTTGTTTCGTCCCAATTCATGTTTAATTTTTTTAATGCCCACAAAGCCTTGTGTTCTAATTCAACAGGTAAATGACAAGCTTTACCGAATACCAGCTGATAAGGGGAAGTACCAATGGGTGTCTTGAAAGCTGTTCTATAAGCCCAAAGAGCGTCATCAAGCTTAAATGACCAATCAGTTCGGTTTGCATTAACCGTCTTTGCTAAAATGCTCTTAATCTCCCGATTTGAGACTTCAACTTGCCCGCTAGTTTGGGGGTGGTAAGGAGTTGCCACCCTGTGCTGCACTCCATACTTCTCTAAGAGATTAGCGAACTGCCTGTTGCAAAAGTGAGTGCCACCATCACTGATGATTGCCCGTGGAGTGCCAAACCTCGTGAATATGTTTCTTTTGAGAAATTGGGTGACACTCTTGCTATCATTGTTAGGCAATGCTACAGCTTCAACCCACTTGGACACATAATCAACCGCGACCAGGATGTATCGCATACCACGAGAACTTACAAAGGGGCCCATAAAGTCGACGCCCAACACATCAAACAGTTCAACCTCCATGAAAAAATTCATGGGCATTTCGTGCTTCCTCCCAATTGATGCTTGGCGTTGACATTGGTCACAAGATTTCACCATTAAATTAGCATCATGATAAATGGTGGGCCAATAATAGCAACATTCAAGCACTTTGGCTGCTGTGCGGTTCCCACTGTGATGACCGCCCACGGGGGAGTCATGGCACGCCTTCAAGATGTCCATGGTCTCAGATTCGGCCACACATCGCCGAATGATGTTGTCGGCACAAGTACTGAATAAATAGGGCTCATCCCAATAGTATTGACGACTATCTCTCAAGAATTTCTTCTTTTGGTAAGCTTTGACATCGTCAGGGATAAGACCTGTCACCAAAAAGTTGGCGATATCTGCATACCAAGGGGAAACATCACAGGTTACAGCCAAGAGCCTCTCATCCGGGAAAGCATCATTCAACTCAAGATTTCCACTTGGTTCCCAGCTTCCTCAAGTCGAGATAGATGATCCGCAACTTGGTTTTCACAACCCCTTCGATCTTTGACCTCAAAATCAAACTCTTGCAATAACAAGACCCAACGAATCAACCTTGGTTTTTCATCTTTCTTTGTCATCAAGTATCGCAAAGTCGCATGGTCTGTATGAACAACCACATTGGACCCAAGTAGATAGGCCCGGAACTTCTCAAACGCATAGACAATGGCTAGAAGCTCTTGTTTGGTGACAGTGTAATTCATTTGAGCTCCATTGAGGGTCTTGCTAGCATAGTAAATTGGGTGCATGATTTTGTTGTGCATTTGCCCAAGCACCGCACCAATAGCAAATCCGCTTGCATCACACATGAGCTCAAACGGCATTGACTAATCCGGAGATACAATAATTGGAGTAGATGTGAGCATTTCCTTCAACTCATTAAACGCCTTAAGGCATTTCTCATCAAATGCAAACTTAGCTTCTTTTTCAAGGAGCTTACACATAGGGTTGGCGATCTTGGAGAAATCCTTGATGAATCGCCGATAGAAACCGGCATGTCCCAAGAAACTGCAAACCCCCTTTACAGAGATTGGTGGAGGGAGTTTGGCTATTACATCAACTTTTGCTCGATCTACCTCAATGCCCTTTTCGGAGATCTTATGGCCCAAGACAATCCCTTCTGTCACCATGAAATGACATTTCTCAATTAAGTACAAGGTTGGTTTCCTCGCATCGCTTCAATACCTTGCCTAGATTGGCAAGACACTCATCAATGGAATCACCAACAACCGAAAAATCATCCATGAAGACTTCTAAGAAATCTTCCACCATATCTGAGAAAATAGACATCATACACCGTTGTAAAGTAGCTGGGGCATTACATAAGCCGAAAGGCATGCGGCTAAAAGCAAAAATGCCATAAGGACGGGTGAAAGTGGTCTTTTCCTGGTCCTCTAGTGCAATGTTGATTTGATTGTACCCCGAGTACCCATCCAAAAAGCAGTAATACGCTCTTCCAGCTAGCCGATCAAGCATTTGATCAATAAAAGGCATAGGGAAGTGGTTTTTACACGTTGCGGTGTTCAGCTTTCGGTAGTCCATACATACTCTCCATCCGGTAACTGTCCGTGTAGGAATCAGCTCATTCTTGGAGTTAGGAACAACGGTAATGCCTCCCTTCTTTGGCACACATTGTACCGGACTAACCCATGTACTGTTTGCAATTGGGTATACAACACCCGCATCTAACCATTTGATTATCTCTTTCTTGACCACTTCTTGCATAGGAGGGTTTAGCCTCCTTTGATACTCAACACTGGATGAACTATCCTCTTCAAGCTCAATTCTATGTTCGCAAATACCCGAGGGAATTCCCCTAATATCTGCAATAGTCCACCCGATGGATCTGCGATACACCCGCAATACTTCAAGCACCTTTTGAGTTTAATCCTCATTCAGCAAAGATGAAAGAATAACCGGTAAAGTATTATCTGGGCAAAGAAAAGCATACTTCAAATGAGAAGGAAGTAGCTTGAGCTCAAGTTTTGGAGGCTCAATAATCGAAGGCTTAGCTGGAGGAATGGTTCTTTTATCAAGATCGAGAGATAATTTCTTCGGCTCATAAGAATACGAACCCCGGCCAATGAGAGAATTAACTGTTTCGATATATCCCATCATGTCATCCCCCTCAAAGTTCACCAAAATAGTTGAAAGTGCCTCATCAAAGTGCTCCTCTTCTAGCTAATGCTCCACCGCTTCGTCTATCTCATCGAATGAATCGATGACAGAAATGCTTTCATAAGCACCAGGCAACTTTAACCCTTTGCTAGCTTGGAAAGTTACTTCTTCATCATTGACCCGAAATTTTATTTCATTCCTTTCCGAGTCCATTAAGGCTCTTCCGGTAGCAAGAAATGGCCTCCCCAAAATATTTGGGACTTCTTTGTCAACCGCACAATCAAGGATGACAAAATCTGCCGGTAATAAGAATTTCCCCACTCGAACAAGGATATCATCAACAACCCCCACCGGTCTTTTGATTGTTCTATCGGCCATTTGGAGACGCATGCTTGTTGGTTTAGGTGTTCCTAACCCGGATTGCTTATATATGGCTAGTGGCATCAAATTAATACTAGCTCCATTGTCACATAAAGCACGAGCAAAATTATGATGACTGATGGTGCAAGGGATCGTGAAAGCCCCAGGATCTCCCTTCTTCTCAACATTTGATGACGAAATAATAGAACTCACACGGTGGGTGACTCCCACCGTATCATGCTTGACTGTCCTTTTCTTTGTCAACAAATCTTTCAAGTATTTGGCAAATCCCGGCATCTCCTGGAATGCGTCTAGGAATGGAACATTCATTGACAACCCCTTTAATTGGTCGTAGAATCATTGGCACTTGGCATCCTCCGTTCTTTTCATCAATCTTTGTGGGAACGGAGGAGGAGACTTATAAGTTTGAGTCAAGGGTTTGATTGCCCCCGTGACCTTACTATTTTGAAAGCTCTCTCCGGTGGCTTTTTCAACACTTGGCTCCTCGTCACCCTTTTGAACACTAGGGTGTGCTTCCTTATCTTTTTCCACAACAATAGGCACTTCAACTGGTGCCTCTATTTCTTCCTCGACCTCTTCTGCAATAATCTCATCAATAGTCGGCTCGACACTGATAGGTTCAACCATTTTCTATTTTACCGCATCAAGGATGTTTCCACTTCTAGTGGAAATAGCTTTGCATGAGGCAATGTGATCGCCTCCATTACCCCTTGGGTTCGGAACTGTGTCGCTAGGAAGGCCTCCTCTTTGCGGTGGATGTTGTTCACGAGACAGATCTCTCATTTGTGACTCGAGTTTATGGATCGAAGCGGTGTGAAATCCTACCACCTCAGTCAAATTTTCCATCTTCTTGTCACTTTTGAGCTGGTTGTCCAATATCTTTTCAAGCATGGATTCCATCCGAGAGGTCTCTTGATCATTGGAAGGACTTTCTAGCCAATTCTGAGAGTTAGACGTACGACCCTTTGGTGGAACATAGGCATTGGAATTCCGATTACCGTAGTTGTTGTTGTTGTAATCCCTTCTGTCTGAACCACCATATTCATTTCTACCATATTGATTGCTTTGTTGTTGTGGTCTCCATGGCTTTTGATAACCCCCTTGATTGTGATCGATATAATTTGCATCCTCACGTTGTGGCTGCCCCTCTAGATAAGCTTCCTCCGAGACTTGGTACATTCTGGGAGCATGAGGTGGCATCTCCTCGATAACATTCACGCTTTTGGCTTCTTTCTCCATAATCCTCTTCGATAATAAATCCACGGTGGTTTGCAATTGAGCAAAAGCATGATCTCGCTCATGATTTTCTTTGGCCACCGCGGTAGCAGAGGGACTACCATAAGATAGGATTTCACTATCACTAGAATGCCAAGCTTGATTGTGGGTAGTAAGCTTGTCGAGCAACCTGGTGATGTTAACAAATGATTTGTCCATGAAGCATCCCCCAGCTGCAGTGTTGACAGCAATTTGATTCATGGTATCTAACCCCTTGTAGAATTTCTCGGTGAGGATAGCATCCGGAAATCCATGAGTCGGAGATTAAGCTAGATAATATTTGAAACGCTCCCATGCTGCATATAATTGTTCCCCCGAAAGTTGTTTGAACTCAAAGATCTTATCCCTAAGCTTAGCCTTTTTGCTTGGTGGAAACCACTTTTTCAAGAATATATTGGCTAACTCGTTCCAGGTATGAATAGTATTGCTGGGGAGCTTTTCATACCATTCCCTTGCTTGGTCAGCCAAGGAATATTTGAAAACCCGTAACCGCAGTGCATCAACAGGAACAGCACCTTGAGATTGTTGAGAACATACATGCACGAAATTCTTCAGGTGTCGAAGTGGACAATCCTCCGAAGAATTTCGGAAATAGCCTTCAAGTTTCAATAGCTGATAGATAGAACTATCAATTTTGAAATTAGCATTTCCCGTTCTAGGAGGAACTACAGCAGAAGCATAATCAGTTTCGTCGATAAATTCCGCAAATACATTCTCATCATCCTCTTCTTCTGGTGCAGGATGGTTCACTTGGATTCCCCAATGGTTTCCTTGATTGCGATTATGTCCTCCTGCCATGTTCACCTGGTTTACTAAAACAGCAAACAAGGTGTGATGGAATAGAAAAAGTTTTAAAGAAGAGTACACAACAATTAGTAATTTCTAAACCGTATTCCCTGGCAACGGCGCCAAAGTTTGATACGCTCAAATTACACCTATTAACGATGTAAAGCGGACGTTGTCAAATATAGTAACCCAACAAGGTTGGGGTCGAATCCCACAGGGAATATGGAGAGAAAAGAGTACTAATCGTATGCGATACCAGTCTTTAAATGCTTTAATCCTATTCCGGATAGTTTGAATTGATTGTTGAATAATGTAATTGAATACTTTGACTTAAAATGTAATTAAGGTGAGAGAGAGAGAGAGACTAAGGTTGTGTTCCCCAATTTGATTAGATATTATGCTTCAGGTTTCGATGTGATATACTTCTAATGGTTGTTCTATGAATATGCACTTGGTCTCTTAAGGACTTCTTAATGTTTCCCAACAGTTAAGTCGTATTTTCGCTTTATGATTCTTCCGAATATAAAAGAGTTACAATCGAAGAGCGACCAATAATGCCAATTTAAACTTATTCTTATTCCTAAGTTAGTCCATTAAATGAGGGTTAACGCCTCGAGTCATTGTCATTCAATCTTACCAATACTAACCTTCTTTCCCAAGAACAGTTAATATAATGGCTTAGGATAATGCTTGCAATCATCACCCAACACTAAAGTATAAAAACTGAATGAATACCAACAACCATTATGCATATATCAATAATAGAAACCCATTCACATAATATCCATCATGGGTTCCACAACCTTAGCTTTAAAATTAGCTACTCATAATTCTGGATAACAAAGAAAGCTTACAAGTAAACATAATGAACTTACAATACAAAATACAAGATGGAATGAGAGTGAAGTTGTTGCCTTAAAAGCTTCAACAACCAAGAGAAAATGACTCCACAAGAATCTATGCCAAAAACTGCAGGATAAAATAAACCAAAACCCTAGCAAATCTATTTATAGCATGTCCAAAACGGGAACAATTTCCGGACAAAAATGCCCTTGCGCATAGGGTGCAATTCGCACCTAATGTCGCATGTTCAACCCGCGAATCGCGGATTTCACCAAACCATCGCAGGTGTCGCATCTTCAGTTAATTGTTGAGCAGCATCCGCGACACAACACGCGATTCGCATGTTACACCTGCGACTCGCAGGTGGTGTCGCATGTGGTGCCACATGTGGTGTCTTATTTGTCCTCTCTGTCAACAGGTGCTGCACCACCTGCGACTCGCTGGTGGTACCTGCGATTCGCAGGTGGTGCCATTGTTCAGTTCTGCTGGTTTTTTTTTGCTTCATTTTGCTTCGTTTTGCTTCAAGTTGCTTCCGGCACATGTTATTCTACAAATTGACACAAAAACACGAGAAACGACATCAAAAGCACTTGGGGATTTACAAAAGACTAAGTAATTGGCGTCGAATGAGCCGTAATTTCACGACTCATCACCAACTCACTAGGAATAGGACCAGAAAGTTGGTTAGAATAAAGATACAAAATTTTGAGCTCAGTTAAGTCACCTAAAGTAATTGGAATTGAACCAATAAGCTGGTTACTGTATAATGCGAAATCAGTGAGGTTTTTCAAATTCCCCAACTCACTAGGAATGGGACCTGAAAGTTGGTTAGAATAAAGATACAAAATTATGAGCTCAGTTAAGTCACCTAAAGTAATTGAAATTGAACCGGTAAGTTGATTATGGGATAATTCCAGATGAGTGAGGTTTTTCAGATTCCCCAACTCACTAGGAATGGGACCAGAAAGTTGATAACGTCCAAATACACTCCTCAAAGAGAAAGTGTACACGGTCGTATGCAATATATTTACCCAACTATGAGTCGGGGTCGATCCCACAGGGAACAATATGCTAGGCGATTAAGAAAGTAAGGAACTTTCACCAACTAAGCTAAAGCCAAACGATAAATGATATTTTGGGTTTTTGGAAAAGATTATAACTAATGCGGAAATGTAAACTAACCTAGAAAGCAAGTAAAATGATCAATGGCCACAAGCATGGATGATAGGATATTACACTCAAGTAACGATCCAATGTATTTTACGATTTTACAACTAAGAACGGGTTATGTTAATAGATAATGGTTTCTACAATCTCATTGAAAGTCTTCCAACCAAATCAATGAATTTCACTCTAAGCTTTTCCAAGCCTTAGAGTGTGATATCAAGCACAACCAATTTAACCTCAAGTAACTATCCTCTTCCGAGCTCAAGTTATTAGATGAGTTTTATTACCCAAATTCTTGTTAATCAATCTTTCCCAACCTAGATTTCCTCTTCCGAGCTCAATCTAAGCAAATGGGTGAGTCCTAGGGTTAGCTAATCCCTTTGGAAACATTCAAGAACGAGATTAATTAAAGAAACAATAACCCACTTCATTAGGAGTAAAAATCATTCAATACATAAGCAAAACAAGAGTTTCAATCCAAACTTTAATCAAGGATATTTTCATACACAAGGTTAAATTATAGAAATGAAATACTACACACTAAAATATTCAATACAAAACAAGGAATTGAAGAAAGGTTTAAGAATTATCTCATTAAAGTGTTCCAATCTTCTCTTCCAATGGTGTAGGTGAAACCCTAGCCTCCAAAACTTGCAAAATGACCAAAGATGATAATGTTTTGCCCCAAGCCTCTCTTTTGTAGCTCCCCAATTTTCCCAAGTCCAAACAAATGACAAAATATGCCCCAACTTTCAGTTTTTACAGTTCTGCCCGTTTTTTGCAGTTCTGTCCCGTATTTGCAAAACTGTCCACTTTTGACAGTTTTGCAAATCTGTCCCGTTTTTGCAAAACTGTCCGGTTTTGACAGTTTTGCAAAAATGTCCAGTTTGGCCTCTTTTTGACTTTCTTTTCACTTGGTTTCTTCCGATCACTCATTTCAGCTACTTGGCTTGTTTTGCTCTATTTTGTTCCATTTTGGTCCATTTTGATCCATTTTGCTCTTTTATGCTCTTCGGGCATCTTTTCCTACAAAACAACATAAAAACACAAAAAGTAACAACAAAAGTGCTTAAAGAGTCGCGAAAACTTAAGGAATTAGCATCGAATATCGCGTAATTTCACGACTCATCAAAAGTTGATTAGAATAAAGATACAAAAATTTGAGCTCAGTTAAGTCACCCAGAGTAATTGAAATTGAACCGGTAAGCTGATTATAGGATAATTCCAGATGAGTGAGGTTTTTCAGATTCCCCAACTCACTAGGAATGGGACCAGAAAGTTGGTTAGAATAAAGATAGAAAAATTTGAGCTCAGTTAAGTCACCTAGAGTAATTGGAATTGAATCACTAAGTTGATTACTGTATAATGCCAAATCAGTGAGGTTTTTCAAATTTCCCAACTCACTAGGAATGGGACCAGAAAGTTGGTTGGAAAAAAGATACAAAATTTTGAGTTCAGTTAAGTCACCTAGAGTAATTGGAATTGATCCGGTAAGTTGATTATGGGATAATTTCATATGAGTGAGGTTTTCCAAATTTCCCAACTCACTAGGAATTGGACCAGAAAGTTGGTTAGAATAAAGAAATAAAATTTTAAGCTCAGCTAAGTCGCCTATAGTTTTGGGAATTGAACTAGAAAAATTGTTCACCGACAAGTCAAGATAGACAAGACTAGTGAGCTTTCCAATTTATAGTGGGATGGTGTCAGAGAGCTGGTTCATGCTAAGATCAACATATTCAAGAAAACGGAGAGATGAAAGTGGAAAATCATAGAGTTTGCCAATGACACTAGCATTTGTAATATTCAGCATGTTTACCCTACCATTTAAGCATTTAACTCCATACCAAGTCCCTGCATGCATCAGTACTTAATGTGCAAGAAGCCAATAATGAATTATTCTGGTTTAGGAAAGTTTCTTTCCATTTGAGGAGAGCAGTTGCTTCCTCAGTGGAAGCAAAAGTAACTATAAAGAGATATAAGAGAGTGGAAAACTGAAGGAAAAAAAAATACTCTGGGAACCATCATCATGGCTAAAAGAATTCAGTCAATTGTTTTGGTTTGTGCAGGACAGGGTTTTATATTGTAGAGAATCATTACAAGACTTGTGAGTCAATGGAATTTATTTCCAGCTTGTAAAATACGGGTAGAATTAGAACAACATGGAAGTCAATAAGTCAATGTGTCACTGTCCATGGAAGTATACCAACGAATTAAAAGGGTGTTTCCATTGTGGCCCACCTTAAAGTTGGGAGATTTCTGCAGAATTAGTCTAAAGTCATTTCGTAATTGACGAGCTAATGGACATGTGGGCCATGACTTGACTCTACTTTTATAAAGTATAAAAAAGAATATTAAAAGACTATACATGAATATAGAATTTTAACGGTGGAACTCAAAAGATCAAACAAATGAAAGAAATATGAAACAGAGATATTTTAAAATTTTAAAACGTTTTGCACAACAACCGCCTACCATAATGAATGGTAGAGGAGAAATAAGTTTTAGTAGTGAAAGAACAAATAAAGGGAGGGTAAAATGGGTTAGAGGCGCTGAGGTGGCCTGCCACGTGGCATCCACCTCATCAAATGACAGTGCCACGTAGGACTAGATGTCCACCTTGGACAAACTTAATGAAGGAGGGGTATATTTGAACCTATAGTATAACGGCAGGGGTATATTTGGACTCAAAGTATAATGAGGGTATATTTAAACCTTTTCTCATAGTACAACGGTATATTTGGCCCTTTTTCCGTTGATTATTGGATAATTCCAGAGTAGTGAGGTTTTTCAGATTCCCCAACTCACTAGGAATGGGACCAGAAAGTTGGTTAGAAAAAAAAGGAACAAAATTTTGAGCTCAAGTAAGTCACCTAGAGTAATTGGAATTGAACCACTAAGCTGATTATTGGATAAATCCAGATTAATGAGATTTTTCAGATTCCCCAACTCACTAGGAATGGAGCCAGAAAGTTGGTTAGAATAAAAATACAAAATTTTGAGCTCGGTTAAGTCACCTAGAGTAATTGGAATAACCACTAAGTTGATTCTGTGATAAAGACAAATCAGCGAGGTTTTTCAGATTCCCCAACTCACTAGGAATGGAGCCAGAAAGTTAGTTAGAATAAAAATACCAAATTTTGAGCTCGGTTAAGTCACCTAGAGTAATTGGAATTGAACCGCTAAGTTGATTATTAGATAATTGCAGATCAACGAGGTTTTTCAGATTCCCCAACTCACTAGGAATGGAGCCATAAACTTGGTTAGAATAAAAATACAAAATTTTGAGCTTAGTTAAGTCACATAGAGTAATTGGAATTGAACCACTAAGTTGATTATTGGATAATGACAAATCAGTGAGGTTTTTCAGATACCCCAACTCACTAGGAATGGAGTCAGAAAGTTGGTAAGGATAAAAATACAAAATTTTGAGCTCAGTTAAGTCACCTTGAGTAATTGGAATTGAACCAATAAGTTGATTATGTGATAATTCCAGTACAGTGAGGTTTTTCAGATTCCCCAATTCACTAGGAATGAGACCAGAAAGTTGGTTAGAAGGAAGATACAAAAATTTGAGCTCAGTTAAGTCACCTAGAGTAATTGGAATTGAATCACTAAGTTGATTATTGGATAAATCCAGATCGGTGAGGTTTTTCAGATTCCCCAACTCACTAGGAATGGAGCCAGAAAGTTGGTTAGAATAAAAATATAAAATTTTGAGCTCAGTTAAGTCGCCTAGAGTAATTGGAATTGAGCCAGTAAGTTTATTTTTGCCTAATTCCAATTCAGTGAGATTTTTCAGATTCCCCAACTAACTAGGAATAGGATCAGAAAGTTGGTTAGAATGAAAGTACAGAATTTTGAGCTCAGTTAAGTCGCCTATAGATTTGGGAATTGAACTAGCAAGATTGTTCATCGACAAGTCAAGATAAACAAGATTAGTGAGCTTTCCAATTTCTGGTGGGATGGTACCAAAGAGCTGGTTCATGCTAAGATCAACAAATTCAAGAAAATGGAGTGATGAAAATGAAAAAAACATAGAGTGTGCCAATGACACTAGCATTTGTAATATTCAACATGTTTACCCTACCATTTAAGCATTTAACTCCATACCAATCCCTGCATGCATCAGTACTTAATGTCCAAGAATCCAATAAGGAATTATTCTGGTTTAGGAGAGTTGCTTTCCATTTGAGGAGAGCAGTTGCTTCCTCAGTGGAAGCAAAAGTAACTATGAAGAAGAAATATAAGAGAGTGGAAAACTGAAGGAAAGAAAATACTCTGGGAACCATCATCATGGCTAAAAGAATTCAGTTGTTTTTGGTTTGTGAAGAACTTGTGCAGAAGAGAGTTTTATACTGTAGAGAATCATTATAAGTAGGGGTCTCAAATGGGCGAGTTGGGCTAAAATTGGCTCAATCAAAATGGGCTGAGGTAATAAATGGATTGGGCTAACATTGGCCCAAAAGTTACTTGGGTTGAAATGGGCTAAAAATGGGCTCGGTCATGACCGCCCAACCTCACCCAGTTTTTTTGAAGGGTCTATTTTTTAGAAAAACATTTTCTAGATATACATTTTTTGCGAAAACTATTTTTCGTGGAAAAAAAATTTTTGTGAAAAATATTTTCCTTCATATGAAACATAAGATATAGGATACAAGAAAAGTGAATACATAGAAAAAACAAATAAAGTAAATCTCAAGCAATCAACTCAATTTAAGTAAATCTTAAAAATGGGCTGGAATTGGACTATTATTAGGCTAGGTTGAAAATCACTTTAAATTGAATTATATTGAGTTGGGCTAAAATCAGTCCAATGTGAAATCATCTTGAACCCAACCATAAAATTTTCGGCAGGCTGAGCGGGCTATCATCTTTTGGGCTATGTTTAACACTCCTAATTATAAGACTAGTGAGTCAATGAGTCAATGAATCATTATACAACGAATTAAAAGGATGTTGTGGAAATTTATTGGGAGATTTCTGCATACATATTAAAAAATCATTTCTTAATTGACGGGCTAATAGACATGCGGGCCATATAGGAGTCCGGAACCAAAATGCCCCTCAAAAAACCATTTTGAACCAAAATACCCCAACAAAAAAAAGTTACCAAAGTACCTATAGCGCAGTAAAATGATGCGCTATAGCACTTCACGGAGACGGAGCCGTTAAGTGCTATAGCGCAGTATTTTACTGCGCTATACAAAACTACCTCTCACCTATAATGCAGTAAAATACTGTGCTATAGGAGTCCGTCATTTTCATTAACTTTACATTTTCACTCATCTTTACGTAGTTTATCTTTTTTACGTAGTTTAGCCGTATATTAATCATGATTTGAGATTCCGGAACTTAAATATTTTATATAGAACTCCAGTTATATTTGTACAATTAATAAAATAGGCTCAACACATCAAGAATACGCAATACTTTGGATTGTCATTTTAGTGGTTGAAAAGTGCTCGAAGTCCTTTTTTATTTGAAGACTTGTAGTCATTAGCTTTAAGTTATTTATCTTTTAGGATTTCGTCTTAGTTTAAAATTAATGCTTAACTTTATTTGGAATGTGTCACGTTTTTTTTTATTATCAATTTAGGATGTGAAACTATAAACAATAATAAAGACTAAGATAATATTTATAAATATGCAAAAAATATATAATATTTACGATAAATTGTACAACACTAATGTATATGCACTATCGAGGATGGATCCCACATGTAGTATGCCGGAGACCATCCCTAGGCCTAAGGCTCATACCATCCCCACCGCCCTCGCCCTCGCCATCGTCTCCATCGCCCTTTTTCCTCTTAATAACCGGGCGCTCCAAGTCATGATCATCTCCTCTTCCCCTAGCCCTTGCGCCCTTAACTAGAACGTGCTTCTTCTTGGGATCTAGGCCCGCTGGCAAGCTCAGAACCTCAGGCTGAGCTGGGTCTAGAAACTCGACCTCTTCCTCGTCGGGAGTCGCCACCGCAGGCGCCGAAGGATGAACCTGAAAAGTATATAAATATTAGTACCATTTCTTATTTATATTGAATACATTAACGTTATTTATTTAATCAAACATGTGTGTCAACGGGCGCCTGAGTAGGCTCATGAGATGGGTGTGGTGGTGAATATGAGGTAGTCTCCTGGACGAGATGCTGTTCGAAGTCCAAGTAAAGGTTATAAAAATTAAATAAATATTTACCTTATATTGAATAAAATTAGTTTTAAGTAAAAAACTTACATGCGCCTCGGTAGTTTCATGAGAAGACACCTCTGCCTCGGCAGGCTGATGAGAATGCTACGGAATGGGCAGCTCCTGTGGACCCACTGGCACCGAATCCTAAAATATTGAAAAAAAAATGAAATAATAAGTACTTTAAATGATCAAATATGTATATTAAATATTGACCTTATATTGAATAAAATTAATTTTAATTAAAAGCTTACACGTGGCTCGACAGTCACATGGGAAGACATCGCTGGCTCGGCAGGCCCATGAGAAAATACCTGAGTGGGTGGCTCTGGTGGACCCGCTGGCGCTGAATCCTAAAATATAAAAAAAATGAAATAATAAGTACTTTAAATTATCAAATATGTATATTAAATATTGACCTTATATTGAATAAAATTAATTTTAATTAAAAGCTTACATGTGGCTCGACAGTCACATGGGAAGACATCGCTGGCTCGGCAGGCCCATGAGAAAATGCCTGAGTGGGTGGCTCTGGTGGACCCGCTGGCGCCGAATCCTAAAATATAAAATAGTACTAAATAATGAGTAACATATATATATTTAAAATAAATAATTTAAATGAACAAATAAGTATTTTAAATACTAACCGGGATCAAAAACTCATCGAAGTCAAGTATCCGGGCTCCCTCTAAATTCCTCACAGGCCGCTCATCAGCTAATGAAGCGTGTAACGCCGCCCAATCAACGTTATCACGCTCCTCCATGTATGTATTCTGGCTCGACTGTGATGAAGACCCTGGTATCTCAGCAAGTAAGAGCGCCGGCGTAAACGTAGGTGAGTCCCCAGGTGAGCTGCCACCGGCCTGGAACGGCTGCGGATGGACTAGACCGTGAACGCCCTCTGGAATGGGATCGGCCTCATCCGCCTCATCTACCAGATGGTGTCCTCCACCACCAGGTCCTCTACGCGCACGGCGTCCTCCGGCAGCACGGCGTCCTCTGCCAGCACGGCCTCCTCCTCTGGGAGCACCCGGTGCTGCCTGATACTCAGCCTCCGGAACAGGCTCCGCCATGCGCCTAATCTCGCCTGCTTGCCAGATACCATCCTCGGATATCCTAACCATCTCCGCGGCAAGCCCCGCAAGCCCAAGGTAAGGCATATGCTCTAACCCCAAGATACGTAAACGTTGTACGGCCACCAGCTGCATTTGTGTTTAACAGAAACAAAAAAGTTTATTTTTAAAACGTAACAATTAATGCAATTAAATAAATCTAAATACGATAAACTTACTAATGCCTCATATGCCCCGCGAGTGCTGAGTATCCTACATCCCTAGGGGGTCGCAAAGCTGGGTTGCCGATTAATCGGCGTGTGATCTGATGATACCAGCGCATGTAATGCTCAATGGGAGTCAAATGGCCGACCACCGCTAAAGTGCCCAACCTGTTCTCCCAACGGTGGAGCTGGACATCCATGAAAGCCAAAAAATCATCATCAACGACAGCCCGATTGTCCCGCTGGTAGTGTCGGAGCTCATGACGGACATCAGGGGGTATACTCTGTGTATGCCCAAACTGTCGTAAGACACGCTCGGGCATGTGATCCTCTACGATTTCCAAGTGTATCAATGGACACCGCGACCTCCAAACCCCCTGACCTGCGCTACAGAAGGGTGGCAAACCATCTAATATGGCAGCGTACGGCGTCCATACAAATAGTTGCATAACATATAAATACAAATCAGTGATTACCAAGTAGAAAAGACATTTAATTAAATTATTAATGTAAATTTAAATAGTTTTACCGCATCGTCCATCATGTGATCAAGCTGGTCCCGGAATGGAAGAATATTGTGGTGCGTATCCACATCCCGGTCAAAACCCACTGTCCACCTCCTCGCATAAGGCATGTCAATCTCGAGGTGATGCCTAGGTACGAGCTGAAAAGGCAGCATCCTCTCCCACGCCCATAACTGTAAGCGATATTAGAAAAATACGATTTTTTAGTCGTCCTTTCAAGAGGTTTGTTGACATTAAAGGAACGCACACTTAAAATATTACCTGGAGAAGATCAAAAAATCCACACACATCTCTGACAGCACCAATAGACGCTCAGCACAGGCATCTGTAAAGATACGCCAAAACAGCACCGCCCCAGCTATAGTCTCCCAAGCGGTCTAGATGCTCTAAGAAAACCAAGTAACGTAAACTGACAAAGGCACCCGATGAATTCGGGAACAAGATGCCCCCGAATATAATAAGCAGGTACAAACGGGCATGACGATCAACATCGTCCTGCGGGGTGCCGTCCACAACCGGATCCAGACCCTCAAAATAAGTGCAGAGTGCACTAAGCTGAACCCGACTCTGTCCCGATATCTGGGCCGCGGCATTAGGCACGAAGTGGGTGAGCCTAGTCAACTCTATCACCCACGTCTGACCAGGAGATGGCTCGTACCAAGTGTACAGTGGCTCTCCATCTACCCGCAATCCAAAGAGGACCTCCACATCCTAAAGTGTAATCGTGGCCTCACCAGTGCGAAGATGAAAGGTATGTGTCTCTGGCCTCCACCGCTCAACCATGGCCGTGATGAGCGCCCAATCATGCCGTATCCGACCAACGGACACGCAACGGTAGATGCCGCCCCGAAACAATATCTCCAACACGCGAGGGTGTGGAGGGTGCTCGCGTAAAAGAGGTCACGCTCTCTGCAGCCTACGGGGACGGAGCCTAGTAGATATCCCTATAGTACCGGCCCATAATAACTCTGACCTATGATTGTCTTGCAAAGACAATACTAATCTATCAGCGGGCCCCGGGTGAACAGCGGGCCCCGGGTGACCATCGGGCGCCGGGGGAACATCGGGCCCAGGGGGAACATTCAGATCCATGAAAGAGTCCGGTCTATACAAACTAAATTAGTCATTATTCTTGAAATGAAAGATAAATTATATTAACTAATTAATAATTTGTAGGGAATATGTGAATTATGTAGTATTATATCTTGTGAATAATTAACATGGGATATGCAGTAAATTTAATATGTGATAGTAAGGACACATATGGGATGACAAAGATTTTTAAGTTAATTACTTTTGAATTATGTGATGGCAAAGACTTGTTAAGTTAATTAGTTTGGGAATCGAAATTCAGCAGTAATATTTGTTTGGAACTCTATTTTGAATATGTGATATATTTTTAGTTGACCAAATAGCCAACACAACTACGATAAAATTAAACTAAAAGAGTATATTCATCGACCACATATTTTCCTACAAACTTTACATTTTTTTCGTTAGATTATGTATTTATGAAAAGAAGAACTTTAACTATTCTTTTTAAGATAATCTTTTTTTATTTAACATATATATTCACGCTTTTAAAATTATATAGATTAACATTTCATAATCATTTACAACTTGTTTGGATGGTTGTTACCTATTGCATTATATAATGTTGTTAGTTTAAATAAAATGTTTGCTTTGATTGCTACTTTAATTTTATTGTTATGTAACGACGAAAGGTCCTATTTTATGTAACCACTGATTTGGTCCTATACAATACAACTCAATACGATAAATGTCAAAACAATACATAACAATCATCCAAACAAAGTGTTAACAACATAATAATTCATTACCAATCAACTTCTTTCAATTCATAAAGAATATTTAACAAATACTCAATTAACAAAATAATAATTCATTAACAATTCATAAATAATTAACAAATTAACAACTCATAAACATATAACAAATTAACAATTCATAAACATTTAACAAATAATGAATTAAACAAAACAAAAAACGAAACAGTGGCATAAGCCACTGCCCAGCCCGATCAAACAAAAAAAAATGAAATTTGATTATTTTTTTTATTTTATTTTTGGAAATTAACGACGATTAAATGTTAAACATGCATGCAATATAATGTATATAACAAAATAATAACAAAAGTTCATAGCAGAAAACCTTAATCGAAGATTGTTTGTAGAGTTATTTTAATCGAGTTGTACGCCGCTTTTTCTTAAAATTCGAACTTAGAATCTTGCTCCTTGACTTGAATGTATTTAGAATCTAAACTTTCCGGACGAAATTTAATAGAAAATCACGTTTTTTGGATGTGGGGACCACCTTGGCTCGCCTCCAATGGCGTTTTCAATTTTTTATTTTTTTTTTGCCACTGGAGGGACCAGTGGTGGAACCCGATCGGGTTTTAGTGGGGTGATATAGCGCAGTAAAATACTGCGCTATAGGTGAGAGAACAAGTCCTATAGCGCAGTAATTTACTGCGTTATAGGTGAGAGAAAGTTTTGCATAGCGCAGTAAAATACTGCGCTATAGCACTTAACGGCTCCGTTTCCGTGAAGTGCTATAGCGCATTATTTTACTGCGCTATAGGTACTTTGGTAACTTTTTTTTTTGTTGGGATATTTTGGTTCAAAATGTTTTTTTGAGGCATTTTGGTTTGCCATGTAGCTTGGAATAATTCCAATATTTGCTCAGATGGCCCACCCAAGAAGGAGAAAAGTCTCACACACTTCCTTTCCCTTTAATCTCCAATTATATTTTATTGTTCTTTAACAGTTAGTGGTCGTTTGGTTTAAGGTATAACATGGGTTATGCCGGTATTAATTTTTATACCACGTTTGGTATAAGGTATACATTTATCCCGGGATTATTTTATACCTTGTACCAAACGTGGTATAAAAATTAGTGCTGGAATAACTCAACTTATACCTTCTTAACCCACTTATACTGGTATTATTTTATACCATCTTTCAAATGGTATAAAATAATACCAACAGATGGTATAAATTAGTCCCGGGATTGTAATCCCGGGACTATTTTGACCTCAAACCAAACGACCACTTAGGGGTCGTTTGGTTTAAGGTATAAGCTGGGTTATCCCAGCACTAATTTTTATACCATGTTTGGTATAAGGTATAAATTAGTGCTGGGATAAATTTATACCTTGTACCAAACATGGTATAAAAATTAGTGCTGGGATAACCCAGCTTATACCTTCTTAACCCACTTATACTGGGATTATTTTATACCATCTTTTAGATGGTATAAAATAATCCCAATAGATGGGATAAATTAGTCCCGGGATTATAATCCCGGGACTAATGAGTCCTTAAACCAAACGACCCCTTAAAGTATTGCCATAAAGAAAAAAGAAGTGTGTAATTGAGAAAGCAAAAGCACTTGTTTGAACGGAGTTTTAGATAAAGCGCTTATTGGTCTATGTCTACATTTATACTTATCCTAGATACCTTGTAATTTAATCAAATACTCCCTTGGTTTTCCCTCTATATAACTTTACTGAGTGCCAAATATGAATGTATTATTATTACCATAAACTATGAAACTAACACACTAGCAAGTAAAGCTTAACTTGGACCAATTATAGGTGCATTTTTCTATTTATACGTCAAGTTAAGGAATACACATTATTGGGCAAGAGTTTCAGAAAAAATTCACTGTTCGCTCAGTTGCTGAAAGATAGAGATCAAATTCTCAAAAATAAGATCCGAGTGCCAGCTTTATAAGCTAGGCAAGCCAGGCACTATACTAGGGCATGTAAGCCTTAAAGAGCCTCTTAACTCTCAAGGCAATCGGGATATTAATAATCAATCACCGTTAAAAGAAAAGTGTATGTAAACACAATACACATTTATTGGTTTATTGTACACACCAGGTATGAAGTATTCTTAGCGGTAAATTTTATACAGGGAAATTGTTCAATTGGCAAGTTATTATGGTCGGATCACAATTTTGTTTTAAAAAAGACTAAAGAAAGAATAATAAATGGCCCCACTACATGACCCGCAAAGCTGATTGGCACTTGGCAGGACAGTCCATTGGTTTGTCGATACAGAATGAAATTGAAGGATTGTTCTTTCTGCTGCAATATGGAACTCTGGCAACAGGCACGGCAAAGTAATTTGTAAGAACTATCTTCAACATGCACGGAGATGGAATGACTGCATAGATCGGTAAAATAATTTTTGCTTTTGAACTTCTTATCACAGCCTCATCAACCCAAAAAAAAAAACATAACAAAGCAACCCTGCAAAGTATTGTGCAACAAGGAAAAACCAAATGCTCCCTAAGCAATATCTTGTTACCTTTCCCAACTTCCTCATCAAGCTTGTCAAATCCATATCCATCTAGCAAAAAGGTACAAAGTCATAGGGAGAGAGCACCCTTAACACAGTAATTTACCCCCCTACTTGCATCAATCAACCAGAGTTCAAATGAAAGTACCCTAGCTATCCCATAACCACACTTAAAAGGTGGTGGTACTTAAACCATTACGACCTCAGAGGTCAAAAGCTCCAATTCCCCTTCTACTGTCATAAGGAAAGTTCTACCGTGTTTTGTGTAAACTAATTTGCACATATGCAAATAAGGAAGGAGAGAATATAAGCATGGATTTCTTTCATTAAGGAGATCACAACTAACACCTTCCCAGGGTAGAATATGAAGTTAAGAGAGAAACGAAATGGTTGTCAGGCCAAAGGCATAAACCTAGCGTGACTTCAGTAATTCAGGAGTTTCTTATCCTTACCGATCATGAGCATCCTGAACATTGGTATAGAACGGTAATTTCTCACCGGCAACATAATTACCACAGCAAAGCTAAAACAGCACCAACAGCTGCAGCATCTGCTTGCCATTCAACCAACAAGCAGTAGTATGTCACCAGCAACAAATTATTATCAGCCAAGTTAAAAACAGCATTCTACAGCTGCTGCATCTCCTTGCCATTCAGCGAACAAACCAGCAACAAAATTACAACCAACAGCAAATATAACAGCATCAACAACTGCTGCATCGTCTTGTGATTCAGCCACACTGACTTTTCACGGAGCTATAGAAGGCCAATAATTCCCATCATAAGTAAATTACAACAAGGTATACCATCACAATATTCCATGCAAGTATACTTTGAATTAGGAATGAATTAAGAAACCAAATAATGCCAAAAAGAAAATCCACAGAAGCGTAATTATAAACCAAAAGTAGAAATCTTAAAATATCACAACACCAATCCATAATACCAAAATGCAGAGGGCAACATCAAAAGAAGTTCTGAGATGGATTAAGTACAACAAAAGGAGTTGAACCTTATAAATAAGTCGGGCCAATCAGTTCTAGCAAGCAGAATACAGATGAAAGGATCATTCATTCGGGAATGTCCTGATACGCAGCATCAACCAAAGCCAGATTACAACAGTGGCCTCCTCCCTTGCTTCTTAATCCTGCAAAAGCAAAATAATACTTTTTCATCAAGTTTATACTATAACAAAACAACCTATGACAGCCACAACTTACATCAGCATCAGAATGCGGCAAGGGGCTGCGAGAACCAGCACGTCTACCCCGCGGTGAGATACTCTTTGGAGTAGGAGACCGGCCCTTGTGATTACGTCCATCTGGACTAGCATCTCTAGAAGGGGTTGTTCTACGTGGAGAAGGGCTCCTTCGAGGAATGGGGCTGCGGCGAGCGGGGGAGGGGCTTCGGCGTGCAGGGGAGGCACTTAAATTTAAAATGAAACGTTAGACAAAGCTTATGAAAATAGTTTTCCATGGGGAAGAAAGAGATAGAAGCAAAATATTAACCAAAAAAAATTCTACCTTCCATGAGACCGACTTTGGCTGCGCCTCTCCTCATCATATTTACCTCTCCCACGACCTTTGTGGTAATCAGGGCTGCGGCTTCTGCTCCGATGACGGTAATCTTTGTCTCTCCCACGGTACTGATCACGGTCATACCTCCCCCTACTTCTACTTCGGCTTCTCCTTTTAGAATCCCTGTCCCTATAATGATCTCGATGCCTAAAATAATTTAAAAAAGGGTGAAGTTCAGATTGTGGATACAACTCTTCAACATCTCTTAGCTCAAAGCAAAATGTCAATCATTAGACTCAAGTACAACACAAAAGGGAAGCAAGATTCTGTGACCACTTCCACCTAGTTTTGGAGAGAGAATGGGTGATAGCATAAGAATATCAACAAAGGGAGGACAAGGAAGAGTTAAGAGACTATTCATTTTAACATCAGTATACATTCCAACACTAAAATATGCTTATCCACAGAAGCTCAAATTTAATTATGCCTTGATGGGATCACCACATTCCACACCCATAATAGGTTTTGAAGTTATAGGTTGTTCTGTACACAATCCCAAGCCCAAGATAGTTTACTTAGAATTCAGAATACATTCTCTGAAAATTCAAATAAAAAAATATAGAAAAATTCAAGCATCACCGTTTCCCTTCCATTCCTTACTCCAGATCATCTACATTTCATTAAGACGGAAAGAACAGGGAATTTCAAGAAAACCAATTCAACAGCATTTTTTACATGTTTTGATTGCAAACGGTCATGAGATCCGAAATAGCATCTCTCAAACAGGTAGTAGAATTTTCTACCAGTAAATCCTGCACATTTGAGTTACAGAAGAAGATTTTGGATAACTCTTTTAATATCAAAATCAATTAGAAATCAAAAATTGTAAAACTGAATATAAGAAATATTTGCCAACAGTATAATAATATGAGAAATTGGGGGAAGGCTCGCGAAAGAGGAACTTGTATGTTCACTTCCATAAGGTTGGAGTATTCTGACATTGTACTCCTAGTTGATTAGTACTGACAAGTAAAACCATAGATAAACCTTTCCTTATTTCGGTCTAATTTTTAAAGGGTTTGCCAAAAGAAAAGAAAAAAAAAACCAGGGAACGCTATCAAACCCTCTACTTCAACTTCCACTAGTGTTATACTTACTTACCAGATACGGAAAAGGCTCTACTTTTTTGTCCCCCCCCCCCCCCAAACAAAAGCTCTCTGTCCACCCCAACTAAAGACAGTGTTAACCAGTTCTTTGAGAACTTTCAAGATCATTTCTCTTGACCATTGTTATTAATTGTGAAGCGAAACAAAGGTTATCGCTTCAAGGAAGTGTGTGCTTCGAATAATGACGTGCAAAGTGATTAAAAGAAAAGCAACGAGTTTTGAATCTTTTTTTTTTTACAGGGTAAGAACGTTTTTTTGAATCGCAACTTGGAGTTGGATAAATTTTGGTGTGTATTGGATGCTAAAATTAGTTTTTTTAATGTAATTTGATTATTAGTATAATACTAAATTCATATATGCCATTTTTTGTTTTCTTATATATTGTATGCTTCAAAGAAAAATAAATAAATTGTGTGCTTTGCTTGAAAGAAGTGGTGCACTTCACTTCTCACTTTTCAATTCAAGTCCCATGGACCTTGCTGCTTCTTTTTCCTTTTCGCTTTTAAAAACATTGCCCTTGACGTAGAAAGAACGTATGATCACAAATTCCCTTGAACTTCCCTATAGGAAATATCCCCAATGCTTGATGATGACTAATCAACAGACAATGAGCAAGATTACATTAACACAAACAATTCTATTCTAATGTAAATCCTAACATCCACGATAGCGCTTTAAGTGGCATAATTAAATAAATAAGCTCTTACCTTGGTCTTGGACTGCGGCTTCTTGACTTTCCTTTTGTCCTATCTACAGGCTCCAAAATTCTACCTTTGTCACTGATCACAAAAACAATCCTAGTCTCTATTAAACATTTGTTTTATTCCACAAAACAAAAGGTTATTACAACTCAGTTTATAGGATAAAAATGCAACTAAAAATACAAGAATGAAAATCACAATTTTAAACAAGGAAAGCTCAGCAACTTAATGAATACTTGCATCAAATAAAACTTACATTCTCTCAGCATTTGGGCCGTACTTTGCAAATCGAACCATTATTTCCCGCCCATCTACAACTCTTCCTGTGACCAAATATTAGCGTGATCAACGGCAACATAAGGCTAACACCCATATATTAGTATGACCCCTTACCATCGAGCTTTTCCACTGCCTTTTGAGCCTCATCCTGATACTTGTAGCGCACAAATGCAAAACCCCTAGAATCTCCAGTCCTAAAGCACCAAATAAATATTGTATGTGTCAAAGAATAGGGACACGGGCTACATCTTTGTCTATCTCCATATC
This sequence comes from Lycium barbarum, assembly GCF_019175385.1. Classification (NCBI taxonomy): domain Eukaryota; kingdom Viridiplantae; phylum Streptophyta; class Magnoliopsida; order Solanales; family Solanaceae; genus Lycium; species Lycium barbarum. Next base: position 137,601,362 of record NC_083338.1, on the reverse strand, counting down.
AAGATAACACCAAGACATCATATACACGTCTCAGTTCATAAGTCATGTAAAATAATCAGAAGTAACACTTGAAAAGGAGAAACCATTTCCTTCCCATCCCATTTCATATTTATATAATGGTCGGTCACCAAGGTGTAGGCAAATGGGAAGAAATATTACAGAAGTTCAAAATATTAATTTGACTTACGTATTATTAATCGTATTTAAATAAATTTTCAGGATAATGTTTGAAAAGTTTGTTTGATAAAGAATATATCAAATGAATTTAAATTTGCAAAGTAAATGAATTTGAACTCATCAAAGTTAGAAGTAAAGTATAGGATGATTTTATTAGTTTAATGATGTTAAACATTTCAGATCGCCCTACAATAAAATGCATCATATTAATTGAGACATGATATAACCAAGTAGTTGATAAATAAACAAATAAATAAAAAGACAACAAATTGCTTACAAGTTTGCTCAATGACCCAAGGAAAATACATATTACAAGCAAAAGGTTAAAGAAAAAAAGGTACTCTGGCCGTCTCAATTTAAGTGTCTTGCTTTCCTTTTAAGTCTGTCCCAAAAAGAGTGCCCTCTTTCTATATTTAGTAAGTTGACCGTTCAAACACCATACTCCCTCCGGTTCAAAAAGAGTGTCCGCTTACCCTTTTATTTTTTTGTTCGAAAAGAGTGTCCACTTACCAAGTTGAGAAAGAATTAACCTATTTTTTCAGATTTGCCCTTATTAAGTGCTAAGTGACCAAATCCTAATACCTATTTAATTAGGGATAGTTTAGTCAAATTACCATTTTTTTTAGCAGTTAGTATTTTGTTAAGGCTGTGCAACTAACTAAGTGGTCACTCTTTTTGAACCAGAGGGAGTACATGGCAAGTTTAAAACTTGCCAAAATTCAAAGGATATTTTAGACTTCACATCTTTAATTTAGAACCACAATATTGAAAAGTCACCCTATATTTTTTAAATTCCGTGTCCAATCAAATTAAGACACTTAGGACCCGTTTAGCCATGAAAATTTTCATTTTTTCCCGGAAAAATTGCACTTTATTTGAACATCAGACATGAAAATTCCAAATAGAATTTGGAAAACACCTAAAATTCCCGTTTTCGCTTTTTCTTCACATTTTTCACTTTTAGTACATTCAAACAACCAAATATTCTTTGCACAAAAGTATACTGACTTCAAAAATTCCAAATAAAGTGAAAAAAATATTTGGTTTTCATGGCCAAACGCCTACTAAGACACTTAAATTGGGACACGGAAAGAGTAAAACAAATAAATCGAAACAACAAGTTCATAAACACAGCCAAATATGTAAATAAAATTACAGTAATTAACCTTCGGTCTCTAGGGATAAAGACATCAACGACTTTCCCATACTTATCGAATAACGGAAACAAATCATCAGCAGTGGTACCTGTAAATGGACTATCAGATTCAACAACTTTACAAACAAAAAAAAAACAAAAAAATAGCTAATTTGTAAATATAAGGAAAGAGAAAGGGTAATTACGGAAAGTAACGTTGAGAACTAGCAAAGAGAATGTGTCTTTGATGTCCGGTGGACCAGATCTACCGAAATGAGACATCGCCGTTTGCCGGAAGTGATAAATGATAAGGTTGTTTGAATGGCTAGGGTTTGAGTTTTTTGATTATGTTGTATGTTTGGTTCTTTGTAGTACCAAATTGTCCTCGACTTGTTTTGATAAAGTTGAGTTTTATGCCTTCCTATTTGGGGAAAATGACTAGAATAGTTCCTTTATGTTTTTGGGTTGGTCTGAATTGGTCTTTTTAATGTAAAAATACGAGCAGTTTTAGTCCTTTGATTATATTAGAATTGAGCACTTTTTTAAGTCTCTGTTAATATTTACAACATAGGATGATAGTTATTTTTTAAGCCAATAACGTATGTTTGATTCTTTCTGTACCAAATGGTCCTTAGCTTATTTTGCCAAAGTTCAGTTTATGCATCCTATTCGGAGATAATGACAAGAATATTCCCTTTATGTTTTTGGATCGGTCTAAATTTAAATATATATATATATATATAAACACGAGCGACTTTAGTCCTTTCATGATATTAGAATGGAGCACTTCTGTTAATATTTACAACACGTGATGATAGTTCTTTTTTACCAAAATATTCTTGAAAAGCACGTGAATCGTTTAAGCTGGAGAAATCATTAGGAGGATCTTTTATAGATTCATTTTTCCTAAATTTGCACCTTAAGAATAAACATAAGTTTAGATTCATTCGTCGTTCATCGTTCACCGGAGTGATGACTGATAAGGTTGTTGAATGGTTAGGGTTTGAGCTTTGATTATATGGATGTTGCTGATAGGAGGAAAGCCAATGTCGTGTGTTTGGTTCTTTCTACACCAAATTGTCCTCAACTTATTTTGCTAAAGTTGAGTTTTGCATCCTACTTAGAGATAATGAAAAGAATAATCCCTTTATGTTTTTAGATTGGTCTAAATTGGTTTTGTAAATATAAACACGAGCAGCTTTAGTCCTGATATTAGAATTGAGCCCTCTTTAGTCTCTGTTAATATTTACAACACACGATGATAGTTATTTTTTACCGAATTGATTGTTAAAAAGCACGTGAATCGTTTACGCTGAAGAAATCATTAAGAGAATTTTTTATAGATTCATTTTTCCTAATTTTGCACCTTAAGAATAAACATAAGTTTAGGATTTCGATAGCAAAGGTGTCAGTGAAGGTCTGAGGAAGTCAAACACTCATTCATTCGTCGTTCACCTTTCACCGTAGTCAATGGCGGAGCTAGGATTTTCACTATGGGAGTTCAAAATATGAAGAAGTAAACACACGAAGAAGTCAAGAGGTTTAACATCTACTATATATGTATAAAAAATAATAATTTTCACCTTCAATATGCAATGTAATTTTCTGCTAAAGGGGGTTCGCCCCTTGGTTATCCTTGGCTCCGCCCCTGATTGTAGCGATGACTGATAAGGTTGTTGAATGGTTAAGGTTTGAGCTTTGATTATATGGATGCTGCTGATAGGAGGAAAGCCAGTGTCGTATGTTTGGTTCTTTCTGTACCAAATTGTCCTCAACTTATTTTGCTAAAGTTCAGTTTATGCATCCTATTTGGAGAAATTGACAAGAATATTTCCTATGTTTTTGGATTGGTTTAAATTAGTCTTTTAAATATAATCACGAATAGTTTTAGTCCTTTAATTATTTAAAATTGAGCACTTTTTTAGCCTCTGTTAATATTTACAACACACTACGATAGTTGTTTTGTACCGAATTTATTGTTGAAAAGCACGTGAACCATTTAAGCTGAAGAAATCATCAATAGAATCTTTTATAGAATCATTTTTCCTAATTTTGCACCTTAAGAATAAACATAAGTTTAGGATTTCGACAGCAAAGTGTTAGCGAAGGTCCGAGGAAGACAAACACTCATTGATTCGTCGTTCACTGTTCACTGGAGTGATGACTGATAAGGTTGTCGAATGGTTAGGGTTTGAGCTTTGATTATGGATCACTTGTACGAGGAAGGCAATGTCGTATGTTTGGTTCTTCGTACCGAATTGCCATAGAATTATTTGTCAAAGTTCGGTCTATGCCTCATATACGGAGGAATTGACAAGAATAGTTCCTTATGTTTTTGGATTGGTTTAAATTAGTCTTTTAAATATAAACACGAGCAGTTTTAGTTCTTTAATTATATTAGAATTGAGCGTTTTTTAGTCTCTATTAATATTTACGACATACAGTGATAGTTATTTTTTACCGAATTGATTCTTGAAAAGCACATGAAACGTTTAAGCTTAAGAAATCATTAGGAGGATCTTCTCCAGATTCATTTCTCCTAATTTTGCACCTTAAGAAAAAATATAAGTTCAGAATTTCGACAGCAAAGGTGTTAGTGTCTTAGTGAAGGTGTGAGGAAGACAAACATTCTTTCATTCATTATTTCATATAATTGAGGGTAAAAGGTAGCAAGTATGAATGGGCTCAGTTACCTTGAATAGGTTTTTTCTTCTTAAGATAAGAATGGGGGAATTAAATGAATCTGAAAATGTCTATTTCAATGGTTTCTTTAGCATAAAATAGTCACGTGCTTCTCACGAGCAAATTCCATCAAAGATCATTATCAAGATATAATGGAGATTGTATGTGCTCAATGTTGATAAACTTAAAGGACTAAAGTAGCTCAAGTTTGCATTAAATGATCTCAAATCAACCCCATAAGGCCTAAACATAAGGGATTACTTTTGTTATTTTCTCCTCGTATCTGTTTGAATAATTTCCAACCGTGAAAGCGTGAACACTCAGTTAGTCAGTTTTTCATTGTTTAGTTTCAAGGCACAATTTTAACAAAATCTTAGATGGTCAACAAATTTTGACATCTAAAGGCAAGGCTATGCACGTTTTCTTTCCATTTTTCATACTTTTTATTGCAAGTTGTGCTTTTGTTGCATTATCTAACTTCAAAATTAGGTTATATTGGTAGAGAAGATACCTTTATTTTTGGAACAAGTTTATGTTAAAAAATTCTCTATTTAGTGGACTCACACATTTAATATAATTGTACATAGATAAGCTATCAATTAAAGACGCCCATTTTTCTGATCTAATAAAGTGTTATTTTTATGGGTCATATATAAATCTTATGTTATAAGGTAATGGTTTTTATTGCGTAGAAACCTAGTTAATTATTCAGTTATAATTGATGCGTTCATAATTGAAAAGTTACACCTTTTCTGAAAGGTTACCTTTGAAGAGTCATGTCTCTTCTGAAGAGTTAAATTGGGTGTGGTCCCTGTGCCACACACATTATCATTATTATCTCTCCCCATCATAGAAAAGAACCAGAAAACATTAACGTGTGAAAGCTCAGAAGATCATAACTTTCTTCTATCGATTCTTACAATGAATAAAAAAAAGTGCCCTTGCTATTCTTCTAAGAATTCATATCTCTGTCTAATGATTTGCTTGCGATCCTGTGTGGAGTGTATAAAGTTTTCCAACTAGTGGTATTCAAGCACGGTCTAGTTAGATCATTAGACGTGATATTTGTTTATCGGAATAAAAGTTAGTGTTTTGGTTGAGAACCTATTCTGTGTACGTTTTACCTTATGGTATGATTCAACTTCATGACTGGTAGTAAAAGGATAATTTAATTTGATAGGACCTGACGTAATGAATATTTATTGGTTTTGACAATTGAAGGCAAAACGCGATTATATGGTATTTGTCCGTAATTTTTTATGTCGGAACGTTTTATTCCCCGAAGTCTGTTCGTGTCCTCTTAATCCTTCTTCATTGGTATTGCTTAACTGGAATTAAGATACCATCTAGTAGTCAAGTACTAATTGAAGACTTTGAGTACATGAGAAAAGTGCTAGCGAAAAAGGTTCATCATATTATTTGGTGGGTGTTTTAGTTTTTGTTAGACAAGGGTATTGCAAAAGAGTATTTTATCATTTGAGATATAGATGCACATGGATGTAACTTCTCTACACACTGTGCCATTTCTATACATAAATATTGATTGATGAATTAGATCAAAGGGTGTGATCCCACTACGTGAGTTATGTTCTTGTAATTTGTTTCCTTACAAGTCTTTGTTTCAACTTCTCTGTAAGAAATAAGTTGCACTAATATAACCAGATGAGTTCAGTTTGCCTTAACTTTAAAATAGGTATTCATATATTCCTTATGGAAAATTTGAATTTGGATATAAAGTTAAATATATTTTGACCATATAATTCCTTGCGGCACTATAGATAGGTTACAGAAAACCTATTCCCCGTTTTCTTCAGGTCTTTCAGAAGTTTTGGTCAGTATATTAAGGAAATTATATCATTCTTAAAGTATTGTATTGCTTATCTAATTTCAAATAAATTATAATTTTTGTAATACGATTCCTATGTTATGCAATAGATGCAGTTTGGTCCTCATTTGTGCATATTCAGTTCTGCATATTTGTTTTAAGTTTATGCAATTTTAAGTGTTATTTTGGTTTAAGTTATTAATCTTTATTTGACTGTTTTTTTGAGATTAATATTTTAAAGGGCAAACCAAAATATATTAAAGGATAATTTAGTGTCAATTTTGCAAAATCTAATGAGGTTTCAGGAGTTGCTAAAGCACCCTAAGACCATAAAGTATTAAGCTCAGAAGATTTCATATGGATTATGGCATTAAAACAATATCATTAATACCAAAGGTTATAGTCTACAAATTTGAGAGTAGCCAAAGCATCTTAAATTTGATAGTCAAGATGTGTCAACCTTATAAAGGTATGGTATTAATATTGCAATCAATTCATTAGGAAATTAGCCGGTCGCCCAAAGGTTCGGTTAATATGGAGAATTGGTTGGGGTAGAATGAGACATTTAAATATTAAGAACAAACTTTTCCGGTTGCCCAAAGGTACGGTAAAGTTCGAAGGATTTTTGTATTTAAGTTTTAGTTCTATAGTTAGTAAGTTTCATGTGGTTTGCAAACTCCAGGTGATATTGGAATTTACTAGTATCAAGTTTATTTGTCTTTAACACAAAAGTAACTTTGAATTTTTTGACAGCATTATTCTGCGAGAACTTTATGTAGATTTTTATAGTGCTTTTTGGATTTCTAAAGTAGTCTTGCATAAAGTGAATATTGATCTACATTTTCCCAGTTGCATTTTGGGGATGTCTTTTTTTTTTTTTTTTTTTTTTTTGCTATGTTTCCGCTGCACATAAAAGAAATAGTTATTTGTACTGGGAATGGAATTATACCATGTGCTTCTTGTTTCAAATGGAATATATTAGTCTAATATGTTGTCAAAGTAACCTCTATCAGATAAAATTCATTCCTGTTGAACATTAAGCATGTTTTGTCTATGCGAAATAATTATCTATAACAACCCATTTGGTCGTTTAGCACTTTTAGAGCTAATATTCCTAAAACACTTTTCCGTGGTCTGATTTTAGTGTTTATAGCTTGCGGTAATGGGTGACTCGGTCATTTAATTGACAGGTAAATTTTTGTATATATATTTATTTACCGTGTGCGAATAGTTTATTCATAGGAATATTATTTGCACCCATATAAGGTATAAGTTGGTAAATATATTATTTGACGGAGCGGGTAAATTTTAAAGTAGACAAAGTGGTTACCGAAATAAATGAATTAAGGAAGCTACTGTGATAAATAATCAGACTAGACCCACATATCTTTTCCTAGGTGGCCCATCTGTGGAAGACCTAATATATAGAGTCTTAGTTCATTAATTGTATAGAAAAGAAAGGTCTAGGGGCAGTTGGAAATACTCTACGCACGAACTTTGCACAGCAAGGGAAAACATAACTGTTTGCAGGTATATTATTTAACCCAAGTCACGTGATCATTGAATTGAATGGTTGTACTAGTAGTAATTTAAATAAGGTAATCATTAGGTTAATGATTAGGATACATGTTTGGCTAATAATTGAGAAAATAGTAGGGGAATGTTGAATTGTTATGTCTATTACGTAGGTTGCAGTGTATTGTTGAGGGATACTATTTTAATATTATTTAGGGGATTGAAGTCATTATCTACTTTGGGTTCTACTGATTTCTAATTTTTATGGAGGGAGTAATAATTTTGGGTCAATAATGGATAGTACTATGTCTGTGTGTAACGTAGTAAACCCATATATGGTGTTTTGTGTTACATAGTCTTGCATATCCTACAAAATCCATTTCTTGCTTATATTATCGTAGCACTATACTTCAGTGACCATATTTTCGTTTAGCCATAAAATTGTGTACACATGTTTTGCTTATGTATTTGAATATAATACTATTGATAGTCAGTGTATAATGCATTATATGTAGTTAAGTACCAGATGTATTGAATAGTATGTACACCTTTAAATTCATGGTATTTGAGTTGTGGAAGTTAGATTTTAATCCGAAGTTAAGATTTTGGGGTAATTAAAGGTTTCGAGTCCTAGTCTTAAGAATTGAGAATTTATGATTTGAGAGTTCATTATGGATGAAATTGGCTAATTTTCAGGATATATGACCCTTAAGTTATGAATGAAACTATTTTCTTTTTCTTTTTTTTAAAGAAAATTCTAGTTTTACCCTTGTGGGTCCGTGGTCACTTTTGGGGTGTACTTTTGGGTTTTGGATATAAGTATAGCAATATGGGTGTCTTTAGATTCGTATTATAACGTAGATCGCATATTTGATAGATTTTAATCGTTCAGAGACTCTACGCAAAGGAAAGGCATTGGTTTGATTGTTCGTGGCACTCGTTCGGCATTGAGGTAGGTTATGACTTACCTTTTTGGTTAGACTTCGATTAGCGAAACATATGTATAGTTAGATACTGTCGGAGAAAGCATGTACGCTTTCGTGTATGAAGTTGAGATGGACTAGGTTAGTATTGTTGACTGATTTGTGGGCTTGTAGCCTTATATGGTTATGTTGTGACTTGATTAGAAGTGATGATAAGGCAGAGAGTATACGAGGCTTGAGGTCCTTACAGGGATCGTGAGAGTATACGAGGCCCGAGGTCTTTACCGGGATCGTGAGAGTAAACGAGGCCCGAGGTCCTTACCGGGATCGTGAGAGTGGTACATGGACTTCGCGGGTCCCCCATGGGTCATGGCTATTGGGCGACGATCTACACCGCCATAGCATGTGTGTACGGGCATTGCATTGCATTGTATCGTATTGCCTTGCGTTGCATATTCATTCTTCATATCACCCTTTTATGCCTTGGATTCTGTATATGTCTTTTTATATTTGGACTGATATATTGGATTGTGATTTTTACTTGTACTTGATTGCGAGCATGTCTATTCTTCAGTTTCTCCCTGTGGATATGTTAGCTAATTGTTGTCGGCCTGTGATACCTACCAATACTTGTGTTTGTACTGACCCTACCTTGTTGCATTCCTTTTGAGTGCAGAGTACGAGATTGGTACCACTTCTGCACCTCGACACTAATCCCGAGGCTATCTACGGAGTTTGCTAGGGTGAGCTTATTGGACGAGTCGGCCGCCCCTGGGACTCCTTCTTTACTACTTGTCTTACTTTGATCCTTAGACAGTATTTCTAGTTTTGAGACTCATGTATTATTGATGTGGCGTGATTTTACACCACAATCGATGCTTTTTAACTATAAGTTTTACTTGTTTTTAAGCAAGTCTATGTCATTTTACGTAGTTTTTGTCATGTTTCAGGTAATACGAGGTCCCTAGAGCCTAAGTGTGGAAAACAAGCAAAAAAGTTGCAAAACTGGAAATAACTGGAGGTTCTGGAAAAATTCGTGGAAAAATACTCTGCGCGTTCGCGCAGGTATCCCACGCGATCGCGGCTACGGGCGATATTAATTATATGCGTTCGCGCAGGTATCCCACGCGATCGCGCACACGCGCGATATTAAGTCCACGCGTTCGCGCTGAAAGTTCACGCGATCGCGCTGAAGGAAGCGAGTAGAGATGACGTCATCCACGCGATCGCGCAGACACATGGCGCGATCGCGTTGAAGGATTTTCTGCATTTTCGACCAGAACTCGGATTTTGACGATGTCTTCCATTCCAGTTCATATAAATAGAAAACTAGGGCAAAATATTAGAGATCTTTGGCTCAACACAAGTCCTTGGAGGCTAGGGTTTCACACCAACACATTGGAGGAGAAGATTGGAAGCACTTTAATGAGATATTCTTAATCCTTTCTTCAATTTCTTGTTTGGTATTGAATATTTATGTGTGTAGTATTTCATCTCAATACTTGAACCTTGTTTATGGAAGTATATATTGTTTAAGTTTGGATTGAATCTCTTGTTTTGCTTATGTGTTAAATGATTTTATTCCTAATGAAGTGAGCTATTGTTTCTTTAATTAATCCCATTTTGAATGATTCTTAAGGGAGTAGCTAACCCTAAGACTTGCCCATTTATTTCGGTTTAAACTTGGAAGAGGCAAACTCGGGATTGGGAAAGATTAATTAACAAGAATTTGGGGCGTTAACCCTCATCTAATGGAAATCGACCTAGGAATAGGCGACACCACTTGTAGCCATATTCGGGTGTTCTTAATGCTCCTAATTGCTTTAGGGATATTCAATTAGGTAGTCTAGTTAGTCTTTGGAAGAAGCTAATTTAGAGTCATTATCCGAGGCTAAGTAATATAAACTCACCATTATTTGTAAATCATGAAATACATTGGATCGTTACTTGAGCGTAGTTTCCCTTGTATCCATGCTTGTGGCCATTGATCATTTTACTTGCTTTCTAGGTTAGTTTACATTTTTGCATTAGTTATAATTTTCTCTCAAACAAAACCAAAATATTATTCATCGTTTGGCTTTAGCGTAGTTGGTGAAATTCCTACTTTTCCTACTCGCCTACATATTGTTCTCTGTGGGATTCGACCCCGACTCATAGTTGGGTAAATATATTTGCATACGACCGTGCCCATTCTAATTAATAAGGTGGATTTGGACGTTATCAAAAATGGCGCCGTTGTCGGGGAACAATTGGTGTATTTTGGCTAATCTAGGAAATAAGCTAACTTGCTTTGAACCGAACCCGTAAATATTTGTGTAGTTGTTTTCTGTGTTTTATTTTTATTTAAAAATAAATAAAAAAAAAATAAAAAATAATGGCATCTTGGAATGAAAATGGGTTTGATGGTTGTAATTCATATTTTGATGACCCATGTCCATATTGTGGAGGACCCCACTTTTGGCAAGATTGTGAATATGCTCCCGGCAGAGAGATGTGTGCACCGTCTCAATCCTATGATGAGAGTATTTGTAATATATGTGGTGGTCAAGGTGGACATTGGGGTGATTGTCCCAATTATTTCACTTCCCCTCCCCCTAGTTGTTCTAACGAAAATGCTAGGTATGCTTTTGAGTTTGACAGGGACAACAACATGACAAATGAAGGACAAAGCGCCGGATATGAAGGCATCATGGCAATGCTCCAAACATACTTAGATCGAGAAGCTAAGATGGAGGAAAAACGAAAGCTCCTCCAACAATCCGTTTTAGAAAATGGAGAAGCCATAAAAAGACTGAATGATTCATTTGAGGATGCAAATCCTCAATTGTCATGGAAGTGTCGACTCCTCAAAATGAAATGGTTGAAGAAGAGATTTCAAGTTTACAAGATGAACCCGAAAATTCTTGTGACCATGACGAGAGTTGTGAAATTGAAGAAACGGTTCAACTTGAAGAAAATGAGCTAAGTCATGAAGAAGAAATCTCCAATTCTCGAAAAGAGGAAATTGAGGAAATGTTGAATGGCATTATGGCGAGAAATGAAGAATATGGGAAGATTGTGGCCAATTGGTGGGAAGTAGTTCAACATGGAGATGATGAAACTATCCAAAACATGGATTTCACCATGTTAGGATTTTTACAAGCTTTGGATGATTCTCACCATGAAGAAAAACTTGACAAAGAGGAAATTTTGAGCCAAGATTGGCTAATGAATCAAGCTCAACAACTTGAAGCCTATGGAAATCACCGTGAAGGCTTTTCACAGATGATGGAAGAATATCTAAAAATACATGTTGAGCAAAGTCAAGAAATAGAGTCACTTGAAATTGCTATCCAAAAATTAGAGGCCGAATTGAATGCAAAGATTGAGGAATGCAACGCTCAATATCAAAAGGCCATGGATAGTAGTTTTAAGTTGGTTTCCAATGAAGAAGTGGTCACTATTGATTTTCAAGAGCTAATGATAAATTACCAACCAACAAATCCTAAAATAGTGAATGATGCCGAGATTGAAGAAATGATACTAGAGTTGAATAAAAAAGTTCATGAAATCGTTTTTGAAGACTCTAGTTCATTTATGGGTAAGAATGTCAAAATTCATGCAAATTTGAAATTTGAGCGCGTTGGACCACATTCGAACCATTTTTCAACGTTGTGCTTGAGTGATGATATGGAAGTTGAACCAAACAAGCCAATGGAGAATTGTGGATACGACGAAGAAAGCGTTTTTATTTTGAAGTTTGCTATGCCAAGAAGACAAAATGGCATTCCTCACTCAAAGGCCAAAAAGTGCAAAATGCGACATCCGAGAGTTGGCCTCTTTATTTTTTTTTCACCGCCTCATGAGCATCACCGGAATCTTGATTCAAAGTTGGGGCGCAAATTCATATGCTCTAAATGGCGAGAAAAGCGGTAAAGTTGGTATCCGTCGTGCCGCGACGTTAACTTAAGCGCTTGGTGGGAGGCAACCCATCGTTTTTAAAAATTTTAATCATTTTTGAAATTTGATTTTTTAGAATTGTTTAGTTTATGATTTGTGACAAATCTGCAAAATTTCACAATTTTTGGAATTTTTTTGAATAGGTTGAGTTTTCAGAACAACCACAAATCAGTAGCTGCTGGTTTCTGCTTATTTTCTGAATCTGGAAAAACAGGGCCGAATTTATCCCTTCGCGATCGCGCCGAGAACCCACGCGATCGCGCCGAGAACCCACGCGATCGCGTTAAAATAAAAAACAAAAACAAAAAAAGAGTAAGTTTACTCTGCGCGATCGCGCCACATCGCCACGCGATCGCGCAGAGGCGCGTTTTTAAGTTAAAAAACAGACCTGGGGGTTAAAATCCCCCATTTTCCTCCCATTTCCCTAATTCTCTCTCAAACACAATTTTAATTTTTTTTGAAAAAAAATTCTTCAACTTGCAACTACAAGGTATGTGATTCTTTCATTGTCTTGTTCATAGGGTTGTTTTTATCATCATTCCATGTTAGAAATTGTGAAAGAATTTTTTTTTCTTTTACTTGTTTAAGCATGAATATATGATGAAATTGTTGAATTTGTTGTTATATAAATTGTTGTTTGTTGTTGAGTGATGTGAGTTGAGTGTTGGGTGCTGATATAAGAAAAAAAATGGGGCAAAATACGTGCTTAGAATCATTGAATTGAAGCCCCAAAAATGATGCCCATAACCTGTTTGTGAAAATGTTTCTGAGAATCTGAAATGACTCAGCGCGATCGCGCTGATAATAGACGCGATCGCGCTGAATAATGGCTAAAAATTACGCGATCGCGGTGAAGAACATTCTCAAAATGACGCGATCGCGACTCTTTGTCATGCGATCGCGCTGAAGGGAAATTCCCAGTGCGCAAACAGAGTGCTCGCACAAGAGCTGCTCAAAACTTGGGTGGCCAATTTCCTTAACTCAACTCCTCATTATACATCATTGTAGGTATTCATATGCATTGTGTTTGTTTTGTAGGTACTTAAACTCAAAAAAATGGCTTCATCATCCAGTGCTGCCCAAGTACCCTTGATTGAATATTATGACACCACCACCTTCCAGTCAGCAAAATGTTCGAAGCTATATGATAGACTGCTGGGAAAGAGCTTCATTGAAGAGAGGGGCTTTGTAACAGAAAGTTTGGAAGAAAAGATGCCCGAGTTCTATGGAAGGTTGGTAACAAGCGGCTGGATACGCTTTGCAGATGAACCAATCAGGGCAAATCATACCCTGGTGCGGGAATTCTACGCAAATGCTGCAGAGGCAGACATTACACATAGGGCAATTGTCAAAGTCAGAGGTGTGGATGTCCTGTGCAATGCCTCAAGAATCAATGCCTATTATAATCTGCAGGATGGTGACAACAGCGAGATGGCACAGATGTACGAAAACCTGCGGCAACAATGGTTTGTGACCCACCTTCACGGTGGGGAACAACCAAAGTGGCTAAACACAATGCAGAAAAGGATTGACTCTGCAGAGTTCACCGCTGAAGCCAAAACTTGGCTTGATATTGTCACATCCAGGGTGCTACCTTCAAAACATGATTCAGAGGTGCCGCTTGAGAGGGCTAAAGTAATTTGTGCTGTGATGGAAGGATTGCCTGTTGACGTGGGGAGGCTCATTATGCAGGAAATCCGGGAGGTGGTGCTTGAACGGACTAAAAGCTTATTCTTCCCATCATTGATCACTTACTTGTGCTCCACTGATGGAGTGCCCACAAGACCAGGCGACAAAGAAAAAGGGCCTGGTGGACCGATTTATCCGTTGAAAAAAAGAGGGCCCGGTAATGTACAGAAGAAAAGAAAGATTGATATAGCAGCCTCATCATTTGAGCAGTTCACATCTACTGCATCAGATTCTATTGGTGGGCATCTGCTCCTCCCATGGCTATACCAATCTTGCCACCACTGCAAGAAGCCGCCAGGCCTTTCCAATATATCTCCACCCAGGTCCATGGGGTGGACAATCGGATTCAGCAGCTAGTGGCTAGTCTCCCTTCGGGCCCACATGGAGAAGGCACATCTACAGCTCCTTCTGTTCCTATTGGTCCGACATTAGCAGGTGTGGTGGAGGACATGAAGCATATCAAAGAAAAGCAGGGAAAAATAGAGAGGAGGCAGAAAAAGGCAAGAGAGCACGCCAAGAAGCAAAGCAAATTTCTGAACAAAATGATGAGCATTCTGAGGAGTGTATGCGGAGCACAACATGAAGAGGAGGAAAATGAGGACGATTTTGTCCTGCCAGAGCCCAACAGCTCCAGTTCAGATGGTGAGCAGAGATGACCATAGCACGCAGTGCTAGGAGGTATGAAAAAAAAAAAGTTTTTCTGTGTTGATGTACTGCAGTGAGGACACTGCAAGTTTTTTAGTTAGGGGTAGGAACCTCCTCGGCTTTTCTTTGCCAGAGTTCTTTTCCTGAAGGGGGTTTTTATTTTGTTGAAACTGACATGTTTAGGATGTTACTTAGGTTGAATAGAGTAATTTTGTTTTATTTGGTACTACTTGGTAACTAATGGCATGTATTGTGTTTTGTTGAAATTTTTAGACCCCTCGAAATTTTGAAAAATGCATACTTAGAACAGTTATTGTCTGACATGATTGATTCTTTATATGACATTATGATTGTTGGGGTGTTGTGTGTGATGAATTACTACTTAGGAGGTCACAAGTGTAAAAATTATTGTCCTTATGCCGATGTGTGTGTGAGTTGTTAGTTTGATTCTGTTTATGCATGTATAATCTAGAACTTGCCCGGTTGGTCTTGTATGAAATCCGAAAGTTAGTTTGGTTGTGAGATGATCTTAGGCTTTCTTTGTTGAAATAGTCACTTTGCCTAAATAAGCCTTACCAAAAGTGTTAAATACCCTTAGTTTCCCTTTTGAGCCTTTTTGACCTTTTTCTTGGCTAGCCAATTATGAAACCTTACCCTTTGTGAAATTAATTCATCTTCGCACCCGTTCCCTCCTTGATGCTACTAGTTAGATGAGGCAAAATGCCTAAGTTGGGGGTGAACTAAATGTGGAGTACATGTTAAAAACATAAGTTGGGGGTGGTGGAGTTTGCTAGTGGAGATTCGATGTGGTAGTTGCGTATATATATATATATATATAAAATAAAAAAACAAAAAAAAATCAGAAAAGAAAATAAAGAAAATAAAGGGGTGAAAAGAAAAGAGGCGAATTAAGGTGACAAGATGTTGTAGTGTTCAAGGAGGGTGAGTCACTAATATCCAAAAAGTATCCGACCCGTCCCTAAACCTACATTACAAGCCGAAACAAGTCCTAATGTGATCACAACCGAACGAGCCTAGGATGAGAACATCGAAAATAAGGGCAAGCCTATGGTATTTGCATGTGTAGATATGAATTTCTTTGTGAGTGTGAGTGTTTTTCTCTTCTCTTTTGTCTTCGTCCCATTTTTGTCGTATATATGTGTGTTGCGACATTCTTTGGTCTATGTGAGGGCATAAGGATGAAAATTGAACAAAATAAAGTGACAGCCTAAAGTAGCGTTTGTGTGCACCATAATATGTTCGATAATATGATGTCATTCATTGAAGCTTCATGGTTAGTCGTAGTGTTCTTGAGTTGTGTATGTTGCTTTAAAACAGAAATTGGGGTGGTCCTTGGAAGAAAAACATGCATGCCGGTAGTTCAGAGTCATAACCAATGTAGACATTGTTATTCTATAATATCTAGGTGTTAGATTGAGTCGTGGTTTGTATGGCTTACTTGAGGACAAGCAAATACTTTAAGTTGGGGGTGTTGATGTGGCATGATTTTACACCACAATCGATGCTTTTTAACTATAGGTTTTACTTATTTTTAAGCAAGTCTATGTCATTTTACGTAGTTTTTGTCATGTTTCAGGTAATACGAGGTCCCTAGAGCCTAAGTGTGGAAAACAAGCAAAAAAGTTGCAAAACTGGAAATAACTGGAGGTTCTGAAAAAATTCGTGGAAAAATACTCTGCGCGTTCGCGCAGGTATCCCACGCGATCGCGGCTACGGGCAATATTAATTATACGCGTTCGGGCAGGTATCCCACGCGATCGCGCACACGCGCGATATTAAGTCCACGCGTTCGCGCTGAAAGTTCACGCGATCGCGCTGAAGGAAGAGAGTAGAGATGACGTCATCCACGCGATCGCGCAGACACATGGCGCGATCGCGTTGAAGGATTTTCTGCATTTTCGACCAGAACTCGGATTTTGACGATGTCTTCCATTCCAGTTCATATAAATAGAAAACTAGGGCAAAATATTAGAGATCTTTGGCTCAACACAAGTCCTTGGAGGCTAGGGTTTCACACCAACACATTGGAGGAGAAGATTGGAAGCACTTTAATGAGATATTCTTAATCCTTTCTTCAATTTCTTGTTTGGTATTGAATATTTATGTGTGTAGTATTTCATTTCAATACTTGAACCTTGTTTATGGAAGTATATATTGTTTAAGTTGGATTGAATCTCTTGTTTTGCTTATGTGTTAAATGATTTTATTCCTAATGAAGTGAGCTATTGTTTCTTTAATTAATCCCATTTTGAATGATTCTTAAGGGAGTAGCTAACCCTAAGACTTGCCCATTTATTTCGGTTTAAACTTGGAAGAGGCAAACTCGGGATTGGGAAAGATTAATTAACAAGAATTTGGGGCGTTAACCCTCATCTAATGGAAATCGACCTAGGAATAGGCGACACCACTTGTAGCCATATTCGGGTGTTCTTAATGCTCCTAATTGCTTTAGGGATATTCAATTAGGTAGTCTAGTTAGTCTTTGGAAGAAGCTAATTTAGAGTCATTATCCGAGGCTAAGTAATATAAACTCACCATTATTTGTAAATCATGAAATACATTGGATCGTTACTTGAGCGTAGTTTCCCTTGTATCCATGCTTGTGGCCATTGATCATTTTACTTGCTTTCTAGGTTAGTTTACATTTTTGCATTAGTTATAATTTTCTCTCAAACAAAACCAAAATATTATTCATCGTTTGGCTTTAGCGTAGTTGGTGAAAATTCCTACTTTTCCTACTCGCCTACATATTGTTCTCTGTGGGATTCGACCCCGACTCATAGTTGGGTAAATATATTTGCATACGACCGTGCCCATTCTAATTAATAGGGTGGATTTGGACGTTATCAATTATTCAGACACGTTGATTAGTGGCTCTTGTACTATTTCTGACCATTTTCCTTGGGTTGTTTTTAGAATTGGAAATTCCGTACTTGGTATTTATAATATATGTTAGATTCTTAATTAATTCCGCGTTATTTATTAATTATTATTGTATAATTGAATAAGGGAAGGGTTCTCCTACCAAGGTGGGAAATGGTAGGTGCCCGCACGATTTAGTGGTATTTGGGTCGTGACATTATCCCAAAGGAAGATTATTTTGGTCAGATTATAAATAGTCATGAATATGTGATGCATTTAGTAATATCATGCTGGTAATGTGTCGGTCCAAAGAAAGACATATTACTAGGCCGGTTTGGTAGTCAATATTTATGAACTATGTATAAGAGTACCACTTACAAATTATTATTTATTTCCAAAGATTAAATAATAATGTTGTGTTAGGTATCTTGAGACGAGCCCTTTTTTAGGATATATATTTGTTTGGAATATGTATATCCGAAGTTCATCGAAACTAAAGCATATACACATTAAATTTCCGATTGTGAAGAAAAGAGTTCAGAGGCTTCTTGTGTCAATATAGCATATTAGTACAAACTACATTATTGCGGATCCGCTCATGAAAGGTTGCAACCTAAAGTTTTTTTTTATGAGCCTGTAGCTTATATTGTCGTTGGACTCTGATAACAACACGATTAGCAGAAGACTTTAGAATTGAAAATTAGAAAGGAGGAAGGATTGATTCTTGAGAAAGAAGAACACATGTTCAATTATTTGATACTTAAAACGTTGTTTAATAGTGAAAGAAGGAGTTGAATCAATTAAGAAGAAGAAATGGAGGGAGGGAACTCAAACATGGAATCTTACTATCGAAGAATCCGAGTTGTGGTTCAAAGTAGAACAAAAAGGGCATAACCCAAAAGAGAACCCCAAAGGTCTCCACGAGCACAAGGCTAATATTATTAATATTCAAACTTAGTTACAATGAAAAAGAAAACACCCATTTATATACGAGAAATGGTGGCTGCCACCCTAAAGAAAATAAAGAACATTCTAGACTTCAAAGTTGGTCAAACTAAATTAATTAAGGTGCAATTTCCAAGCTGCATAGAAGACCACCAATTCTTTGTTCCAAAGTGCATAGAAGACCACCAATATTTGTTCCAATGTGCATAGAAGACCACCAAACATTTGTTCCAATGTGCATAGAAGACCACCAACACTTTGTTCAATAAAAACATTAAATGTAGTCAACATAGCATTAAATGATCTTCTAGAAACACAAGTATGGGCTGCTCAACTCATCTTGGTCTTCAATTTGGGTCTCCAATTAGTATTAAAACTTTCCCAAAAGATCTACTTTGGGCTGGAGCTATTCCTCCATTACAAGACATGTTTTCATTATCAAATGAAGCCCATTAAAACATCTTGATATTTTTTAGTCTTCAACGAAAATTAAGCTTCCTTGGTTGCTATCATTCTCCCCCTCTTATAGAAGATTCATCCCGAATCTTGGTGGTGACCTTTTTTGCTCCTTAATGCATTTAAGCCTCCATGGTTGCTATCAGACTCTATGATGAGTCACTTCATTGGGAGCTTTAAGTTTAATTTTTGTACAGATTAAAGTTTTATGAAATTTATGAATTTCGTGTGTTTATTGAAAACTCTAAAACTAAATTTATTGACTTTCTACTGCGGTTTTGCATAAAGTGTAAGAAAGTGATTTTGGAGTATTTAAAGTCATAAAGCAGGACCAGTTGGAAATAGGCATGACTGAGATCAATTTTACATGCAATTTCCATGCTATGAATCCATACTTGATCTATGTCATTGATTTTGCTGATATTGTGACCATTGATGGGTTTAGTGACGAATATATTTTATGAAAACCGCTTTGATCCGATATTAGTACGATTAATGGACCAGATTGCTTTGAGATAGCAAATTGTGCGTACTATAAAATTTTAGGTTGTGTACAATATTTTCAGAAATATACGTGGTCCAAGTGGGAGATTGTTAGAAATTTTTTATTTAGTGGACTCACATATTTAATATAATTGTACATAGATATGCTATCAATTAAAGACACCCATTTTTCTGATCTAATAAAGTGTTATTTTTATGGGTCATATATAAATCTTATGTTATAAGGTAATGGTTTTTATTGCGTAGAAACCTAGTTAACTATTCAATTATAATTGATGGGTTCATAACTGAAAAGTTACACCTCTTCTGGAAGGTTAACTTTGGAGTCATGTCTCTTTTGAAGTGTTAAATTGGTTGTGGTCCCTGTGCCACACACGTTACCATTCTTCTGTCTCCCCATCATAGAAAAGAACTAGAAAACATTAACGTGTGAAGACTCAGAAAATCATAACTTTCTTCTATCGATTCTTACAATGGATCAAGGTAAGTGCCCTTGCTATTCTTCTAAAAATTAATATCTTTGTTTAATGATTTACTTACGATCGTATTTGGAGTGTATAAAGTTTTCCAACAGTTTATGCATGATGGAAAATTTTACTTATTCAAGGCATAAATTCTTTAGAAATAAGTGACAAAATTTCGAATACGAAGGTCAAATCATTTAAATATTTGAAGTAGTTATTTGCATATTGATGTTTGGGGTCATCAATATTTCAATTTTTGTAACACTAATATCAATACAAAAACTTATTTGAGTAATATTACAAATAATAATTTTCTCTCGTAAAATTACAATTTTTAAAGACATGTTCCTAAAGTCCTGCATTCAAAGACATACTCTTAAAAGTTAAAAGGACATATAAAACCACATGGAGACAACCGCCTAACCATATTCTATAAACTATCTCATATCCTTTAATCGGGTCTCCTCATTTTTTTTTTTTTTTTTCTTTGCAATTTATATGGTACTCTTACTATTTGAGAAGTGTAGGTCTTCAATAGATATTTAACAGATAAAAAACCATAATTTTCCATCCGTTGAAAGATACATTTTCCCTATGTGAATATTGTCCAGCATAGTTGGAGTAAAGACATAGTCTTATATATTAAGAACAGGGGCGTGCATATATATATATATATATGTTCTGCTGGATAATAAGAGGTTAAGGGTGTGTTCGGTATGAGGAAAATATTTTTTTGTAAAATGTGTTCTTGAAAAATAAGTAAATTTCTATTTATTTTCTCATATTCGGTTGAGTAGTGGAAAATAAGTAAATTTCTTACTTATTTTCTCATTTTCGGTTGGTTGGTATTTTTTGAAAAATACCAACCATGCCCAATCAAACCTACCACCCCATACCACACCAACCCCCACACCCGCGCCTCCCCTACCACACGCTCCACCACCTAACCAAATCCCACCCCCACCCTCCAACCGCTTCATCTTCACCCACCCCAACTCCAAACCACCACCCACCACCACTCTATCCAACCCTCCCACCCACCTACCCCCTCCCAAATTTTCTATTTCATATATATTATTTAACTTTTATAAAATATGTGCAATTTTTTCTTATCCGCCCAACCACCCCCAACTACAACCCATACCAAATTTAACCACACAAACTTTCCATTTTTATAAATTTTTTATAAGGGTAGAATTAAATATGAAGTAGAAAATTCGAGAGGGTGTAAGGGGTGCGGGCGGGTGGTGGTGTAGTAGAAAACCAAAATACAAAAAAAACTTTCCAAAGCTTTTTTAAAATTTATTTTTTGGGGGGAGGGGGGGAGGGGGGTGAGTGGTGTAAAAAATTAAAAAATAAAAACTAGTTAAAACTTTTCTTTAAGAAAAAAATAATATTCTTTGGAGGGGGAAAAGGGAGGGGGATGGGTGAAAATTGGGGTGGGGGTGGGGGGGGGGGGGGGGGGGGGAGGACCAAACTGTAAAAAAAAAAAAAAAGTTTGGTCCTTCCACGCATGAAATTCGTGCGTGAAAGAAGCCAACAAAACTCGCCCAGACCTTTGTTCTTTGGTCAATTTTTTAAAAAATTAATGTTTTTTCCGTACTTTGCTTGAAGATTAGTCATGTTTCAAAATGCCGGAATATCAATATTTTATATAGAACTTAATATCTTTTTTTGCGTACAATAATGTCGGCTCATTACATCAAGTACACCTAAACGTTTGGATCGTCGTTTTAGGGGTTCTAAAGTGCCCCGAAGTAAGTTTTCTTTGTTTGGAAACTTGTTATCTTTAGGTTTAAGTGTCATATTTTATAGGGTTTTGATTAATTTAGGACGTCGCACGAGTTATTATTAATCGACAATAAAGACTAAGATAACTAATTATCATTACAAAAATAATAACCAAAAATATATATAATATTAACATAAAATGTACACTTTATTTACAAATACACAGTCTCAGGTGCCACATGTGGGAGCCTTTAGAGTACGGCTAGGCCTAAGGCCAATCCCACCACCCCCACCACCCTCACCATCATCTCCATCCCCATTCTTCCTCTTAATAATAGGATGTTCTATATCATGATCATTCTTCCTTCCCTTCCGTGCGCCCTTGAGCATAACATGCTTCTTGTGGGGCCAATGTGGGATTTGTATGGTCGGAATCTCATCAACATCAGGAGATGGGTCAATCTCAACTGGAGATGGGTCCACAAGCGCAGAAGAATGAACCTGAAATAACATATAAACAATTTAGTTTAGATTTATTCTAAGCTAAACATGAAATAAACAATTAATTAATAAATTATTTAATTGTATTGTAAAAATCAAACATGTGTGTCAACGGCCTACTGAGATGGCCTTGGCTGGTGAGAGGTCGTCGACATACAGGTTTGATTTTTACAATACAATTAAATAATTTATTAATTAATTGTTTATTTCATGTTTAACTTAGAATAAATCTAAACTAAATTGTTTATATGTTATTTCAGGTTCATTCTTCTGCGCC
Source organism: Lycium barbarum (assembly GCF_019175385.1). Taxonomy (NCBI): domain Eukaryota; kingdom Viridiplantae; phylum Streptophyta; class Magnoliopsida; order Solanales; family Solanaceae; genus Lycium; species Lycium barbarum. Next base: position 137,579,071 of record NC_083338.1, on the reverse strand, counting down.
TGTGGACCCATCTCCAGCTGAGATTGACCCATCTCCTGATGGTGATGAGATTCCGACTATACAAATCTCACATCGGCCCCACATGAAGCATGCTATGTTCAAGGGCGCAAGGAAGGGAAGGAAAGATGATCATGACATAGAGCATCCTATTATTAAGAGGAAGAAGGGGGATGGAGATGATGGTGAGGGTGGTGGGGTTGGCCTTAGGCCTAGCCGTACTCTAAAGGCTCCCACATGTGGGACCTGAGATTGTGTATTTGTAAATAAAGTGTACATTTTATGTTAATATTATATATATTTTTTGTTATTATTTTCTTAATGATAATTAGTTATCTTAGTCTTTATTGTCGATTAATAATAACTCGTGCGACGTCCTAAATTAATCAAAACCCTATAAAATATGACACTTAAACTTAAAGATAACAAGTTTTCAAACAAAGAAAACTTACTTCGGGACACTTTAGAACCCCCAAAACGACGATCCAAACGTTTAGGTGTACTTGATATAATGAGCCGACATTATTGTATGCAAAAAAAGATATTAAGTTCTATATAAAATATTGATATTCCGGCATTTTGAAACATGACTAATCTTCTAGCAAAGTACGGAAAAAACGTTAATTTTTAAAAAAATTGGCCAAAGAACAAAGGTCTGGGCGAGTTTTGTTGGCTTCTTTCACGCACGAATTTCATGCGTGGAAGGACCAAACTTTTTTTTTTACAGTTTGGTCCTTTCACGCACGAAATTCGTGCGTGAAACTTAGTTATGTGTTTTTTTTTTGTGCTACTTTGGTTCAATTTTTTTTTAAACCCACAAAAGTCACGAATCCCATTTTAACTAAAGAATCTACAGAGTGTTAAAGCTATTGAATATAATGTGTGTTACTTTACGAATTTTGCCAAGTATTTACGCCAAATTAAAGAATGCCAGACAAACACATGTTTATTAGCGTGTCACTTAACAATAATTAACTAGTAATTTGTCAGTTTGTCTTTATTAGCGGTTAAAGTTAAATTACTTTTCTATTTTATATTTCTTTTCTATATTATAGAAATGAGAGTTTTGTGGGACCAACATGGACGAACAATGGCATATTAGTAATTGCAGAGCCAATGTTATGGCATTTCCCATAAGTTGTATGCTTTCCTGGCCCATTTTACCTCATCATTTTGGCCACTTGGTTATCATAGACAAAACTATTTGGTTATTATTTTATTTTATTTATATTTTACCTCCGTGCATTTTTACTTATTCACTTTTACCTTCTCACGTTGTTGCTGAATATTTATCTCTTCTCATGTATAGACGTATGCAGTTCAATTTTAATTCTCCCACACAAATTTATTTCGTGTACTTTTACTTGTTCACTTTTGACTTTTCATGCTCTTTAACCCTCTGTTTGGATGGTTGTTTCCCGTGGTTCATTAATGTACAGTATGGTATGGTACAGTATGGTGTCGTATTGTATTGTACTGTATTAATGAACACGATGTTTGGATAGACTGTATCGTTTGTTGTGGTTTAATAACATTTGTATTGTTTGGTTTGATTGTATGATACTGTATAATAACTTGTAAGTTTACTAAAATACTCTTAACTCTTAATTAGAAATTAATTTATATATATTAATAAAACAAAATAGAAACTATAAAAAATAAGTAGGTAGTGGGTGGGGGTGGTGGAGGGGTGGGTGGTGTGAGGTGGGTGGTTGTGGGATGAGGGTGGGGGTAGTGGGTGGTAGGGTGGGGGTGAGTGGTTATGGGGTTGGGTGGTGGTGAGGGGTAGTGGGTGAGGGTGGTGGAGGGGTGGGTGGTCTGAGGTGGGTGGGGGTGGGGGTGGGTTGTTGTGGGGTGGGGTTGGGTGGTGGTGAGGGGTAGTGGGTGATGATTGGGGTGGTGGGGATAGGTGGCAGAGGAGAGGGGTAGTTGGGGGTGGGGGTGAGTCGTAGAGTAGGGGTGGGTGGGGTGGATGGTGTAGGGTGGGGAGGGTTGAGGTGGGGTGGGGCAGGGGTGGGGTGGATGGTGGAGGGTGGGGTAGGGGTGGGTGGGGATGAGTGTGAGTGGTGGAGTGGGGGTGGGGTGGGATGGATGGTGGAGGGTGGGTATAATAGGAAAATAAAATACGTAACCACGGAAAAATCACCAAATCCGTGGTTACGAAAATTGGGACTTTTCATGGTTATATAACCATGGGATGAACCACGGGTTTACAACACTATACCACATAATTTTAAGAACAATAGAAACAAACATGGTTTCATACCAAACCATACATTAATGAACCACGGGAAACCACCATTCACTTTTGACTTTTCATGCTCTTTAAGAATTAATAAATCCCACGTGGATATATGTTAGAGTACTAAATATTTATTCTCTTCTCAGTGCACTATTACTTGTTCACTTTTGACTTTCCACGTTCTTGCTGAATATTTATTCTCTTCTCATGTATACATGTATGCACTTCAATTTAATTCTCTAACACATATATATTTCCTCCGTGTACTTCTGACTTTTCACGTTTTTTAAGAATTAATAAATAAAGTACTCCCTCCGTCCCATGTTACTTGACTTTTCACATTCTTTAAGAATTAATAAATGAAGTACTCTCTTCGTCTCATATTTCTTGACCATATTACTATATTTGACTTTTCACGTTCTTTAAGAATTAATAAATGAAATACTCCTTTCGTCCTATATTACTTGGCTACATTACTAAAAATATATGTCTATTTTTCTATTCTATATTTTTTTAATTATATTATTATATTTCTATTAGATAACGCCCAAAGTGGACGAATACAGCAACAATAAGTTCTACAAAAAGCAATTGAAATTGTACTCTAAGCAGGACTAACATGTATACATTTCAGAAGTTGAACATTAATTCTACATCTTATGTGTTTACTTTTTAAGTCCCCACGGGTCCGTAGTGTCTTAATTGTCCTTTCATTTCCTTCGTTTGGCCTATATTCCCTCTGTCTCAATTTAAGTGTCTGCGTTTGACTAGAGGAGTTTAAAAAATAAAGATAGACTTTCAAATCTTGTGGTTCTAAATTAACAATGTGTATAATATAATAAAATATCCTTTGAATCTTGTGATTATAAACTTGACATATAGGATATTTGAATTGTCAACTTATTAAATATAAAAAAAGGCAATAAGACAATTTTTTTTTTATTTAACAACAAACGTCCAAGGTGGACCAACATAGCAACAATAAGTTGTACAAAAAGCAACTGAAATTGTACTCTGAGCCGAGACTAACATGTGGACATTTCAAAAGTTTAACATTAATACTACCTCTTGTGTGTTTACTTTTTAAGTCTCACGTGTCCGCAATGTCTCAATTATACTTTCATTTCCTTCATTTGGCATATACTCCCTCTGTTCAATTTTAGTGTCTACGTTTGACTAAACACGGAGTATAAGAAAGAAAGATAGACTTTTGAATCTTGTGGTTCTAAATTAAAAATGTGTATGATATAATAAAATATCCTTTGAATCTTGTGATTATAAACTTGATATATAAGATATTTAAATTGTCAACTTACTGTATATAAAAAAAGGCGAACATAATTAAAATAAGATAAATTTTAACAACAATTGAGAAATTAAGGGGGAAAATAAGAGGAAAAGAAAAAAATATATGGACTCACTAAGAAGAATCGCAGTATCCTTTATAAAATATACAAGCCATAAAGACTAACTAAATTGAGTAATCAAATTAATCATATTGAGCCCCAACTAAATTGAGCGATAAATTAATCTTGGGCGCGTGCCGCATATGAAATAAACCCCAAAACTCAGAATCAGCCTTTGACACAACTCTCCTGCTTCGGTTCAACTCCAGAGGTCAAAACTATTTGCTGCGTCTGCTAATTTTCAATCTTTTTCCTTCTCTGTAATTTTTCAATTTCCTCCTTCGGTGTTCATCGTTCTAAGTGTGTGTGCTCTTTGTGTTGGTGAGTTTTTTCCGCAATCTCTTTGTAATTAGTGCACCTTCTTTGGTTGTAATGACCATTTATAATTTTGGATTGTTTCTTATTGTATTTTCTACATATCAATACTTTTTCTTATTTACTCATGCATTTTTGGGTTTAGATTTAGATACCCAGGTGCAAGAGTCTGAGAAGTACTGCAAATTCTATCTCAATGTATTGTATAAATTTCCAATTTTCTTGTGCCGTTAAAATTTAAGTTGATTGGATGTCTCCTTTTTCTTTTCCTGCTAACAAAGTGCACAAAGATGTACTCTGCAGTTGCAATACTATCTCAATTTAACTGAGGCACCTAAGATGTATGATAGTATGCTTGAAGCAACTGATTTTTTTTATTGCTTTTTCCCACAGATTTTCTGGAGAACTGTTGATAATACCAAGTTTATGTGTAGCTGTGTGTTTTCTTCAGTTAATATCTGATCTTGGAATATATTATGTTACAGTTCATGTTGTAAGTCCTTTTATTGATTACCATTTTGTTATATTAAATAGTTATAACTTATAACAGGGGACCTTAATCTGATGTGTAGGACTTGGAGATGAAAGATGAGTTCAACCATGATGGCATTGTGGTTGAAGTACAATACAAATGACCTGTACATGAGAAACTAACTAAAAAGAAGTATGCAGAAGAGCATTTCAAGCAACGTATCCTTCTAGCATCCACGTGAGTTGTTCTACTTGGAGTAACGTCATTAGGTGCAAAAGGAATGCCCGGGCCCAACATGAAAAGGTTTTTATGTACTCCGAGTCTCCGACTTTAGTTATAATTACACAAATTTAAGAGTATCAAAGACTAAAGATATCTTCTAAAATTAATGCAAGTCTACCATCTCAAAGTATTTTCCATGTGAAATCTCAAATGCAATCTTCGACGATGAAATAGTTGAACATTTTCTTCCATCTCGAAGTGATCTGCAAAAAAAAAGAAGTAAATTATAAGGTTTTAAAGCCGAATCCGAATGCCTTTTCCATACGGAAGACAAAGTAGAACCAAAATGATTCCAATTAGAAACATAGCTTAAAATGAAAAGAAATCAACACATGTAATAGAAAAAGTCTCTTATAAGATTCTGTTTAATTCTTCAATGTAAAAACTTGGGCAACAAAATAATGCCTTATGAGATCTAGTAATGTAAAATTATGATTAAGGGCTTGCATTTGAAAAACCAAATGCTAACATCATTTTTATTTCGTAGGATGGCTATATAGATTATGAGGAATGTGTAACAATGATGAGAGGGAAATCTATGAGAAAAGAGAACCTAATTAAATTAGCGATCACCAAAAATACATTGCTATTTAAAATTGCTTGGTCTAATTAGGTACATGAACAACCTCATTTATAATATGCCCCTCCTATCAGGATTTGCTTATTTGTCTAATGTCGTCATTGGTTATGCTTTCAGGTAATATGGAGGATTTACTACACCCCTTACATACTGTGCTTGGCTGGAATATCAAGTTCAGTAAGATTCTTTTGTTTAGCCTTTCAGGAATAAGTCGCACAATTACGATTTAGTATGATAGATTAAGGCGACATCTTGGATAGAGAATTATAGATGTTATGACTCTTAGTACTAGATTAGAAAGTATTTTGATGAATGTTTCTTGGCTTATACATGGAATAAATCTGTTTTAGCCATATATTAGGGGATTAGTTTTATGATCAAATTTTATCTACAATATCCATTAGCCCCTTAACCCCTTTGTCAATCATATCCACGAGACTTCTCTACATAAATGCAAATCTCATAAACATATAAATAGATTTCCTAATTTGGTCTTCTATAATTCCGGAGGCACATAATAAGGTATATATTGAGCTATCAGGGTGTGTAATCTTTTCAAATTTCTTTGAGCTTGGTTAATATGAAAGGAAATAATTTATCTTCTCGTGTTCATTGTAAATTAGTGTGTGTACTGATATATATAATCTTTTCACATGTTCTTTTCTTGCTCTTGGACCAGGTAATCTTAACAGGGTAATGACACTAGCTTGAGATATGACAATTTATTCGATGCAAGAAGAGATGCCATTAGGTTAGTTAGTCTATTTTGTGCTTCTCTCATATCATTATTTCATATATAATTGATACTACATTTTGAAAAGCATGGAAGAGACAACATATAGTAGATTGCTTTAGTTTAGTATAGGTTCTTTAATGGATATGATATACAGGTTGATAACCGAGTCATCTTTATACCAAAAGGCACTAGAAAACTTCTCCGTGTTCGCTATTCACAATTAAGTCACCTGAGAGTCCAGTAAATAAAAAGAAAAAAAATTGTATTCCCATATTTTGGTAACTGCATATTCTCCTCTGCTTCTGCCTTCTTTTATCACGTATTGTCGAATTCCAACTCATCATTTGAGAAGATCTTCATTTGCTTGTGAAAGGTTCAAGTTCAAACTAAAACGCACTTTAAATTTAAGCCAATCAGAAAAGGGATAATTGCTCCTCTCCTCTCTGTTGTTCAGCACAAATTAGTTTTATTGATGCATCAAATCTTTTCACATATTCTATTCTTCTATTCCTACTGGATCCTACAAAACTAAAAGGTTTATGTCCAAACTTTGTTCGCTATTCCTGCAAATATATTATCATTCAATTATGGATGCAATTCTGATGATGACTAAATTCCCTTTAATTTATCCTTCTTTTTTTTTTTTTTTTTTTTTGCTTTCAGGATTCAAACTCTAGATGTACTATTGGTACTCCAGCAGTCAAGACCTCCTACTTGAAGTCATCCCCTTAGATGCTATACGATCATTCTTTGTGGGATTGTTGATAAATTAGTTATTCCATGTAATTATTCATTTCTCTTTCTTTATGAAAATTTAATATGTCTAGCAACTCTTGGAAAGTATTTAGCGGATGATTTCCATGAAGAACCTATAGAAGGTTCTATAAAGATTTTTTCAAAGATGCTGACTCATAAAATTCACCCTTTTCACATTGTAAAGGTTAATGTTGGGCCATGCATTGCACGGGCTTCTGATGCTAGTTTACAATATATATAAGCGGCTTGGGGGGGGGGGGGGGGGGGGGGGGGGGGGGGGGGAACACGGCTCCCTAAGCTTGTACCAACAGCTTCACGAATTGTACGCGCACTAAATTCTTGTACCATGAGCTATATAATTTGTACACTTTATTCAACTATTTTTATATCCCATGTAGACATGTGTCATAGTACTTAATATTTATTCCCTTTTCATGTATAGACGTATGCACTTTAAATTTAATTCTCCGATACATTTATTTCCTTCATGCACTTTTACTTGTTCACTTTTGACTTTTCGTGTTCTAGTTGAATATTTATTCTCTTCTCATGTATAGACATATGCTGTTCAATTTTAATTCTCCTACACAAATTTATTTCCTTCATGCACTTTAATTTGTTCATTTTTGACTTTTCACATTCTTTGAGAATCAATAAATCCCACATGAATATATGTCATAGTACTGAATATTTATTCTCTTCTCATGTATACACGTGTGCACTTCTATTTTAATTTTCCGACACATATTTATTTCTCCGTGCACTTTTACTTGTTCATTTTGACTTTTCACGTTATTTAAGAATTAATAAATGAAGTACTCCTTCCGTCCCATATTACTTGGCCACATTACTACACTTGACTTTTCACGTTCTTAAGAATTAATAAAAATGAAGTACTCCCTTTGTCCATATTAACATAGACATGTGTCATAGTACTTAATATTTAATTCTCTTCTCATGTATAGACGTATGCACTTCAAATTTAATTCTCCGACACATTTATTTCCTCCGTGCACTTTTACTTGGTCACTTTTGATTTTTCGCGTTCTAGCTGAATATTTATTCTCTTCTCATGTATAGACATATGCAGTTTAATTTTAATTCTCCTACACAAATTTATTTCCTTCGTGCACTTTAATTTGTTCATTTTTTACTTTTCACATTCTTTGAGAATTAATAAATCTCACGTGTATATATGTCATAGTACTGAATATTTATTCTCTTCTCATGTATACACGTGTGCACTTCTGTTTTAATTCTCCAACATATATTTATTTCTTCCGTGCACTTTTACTTGTTCACTTTTGACTTTTCACGTTATTTAAGAATTAATAAATGAAGTACTCCTTCCGTCCCATATAAGTTGGCCACATTATTATACTTGACTTTTCACGTCCTTTAAGAATTAATAAAAATGAAGCACTCCTTTCGTCCATATTACTTGGCCACATTACTAAAAATATATGTCTATTTTTCTATTTGATATTTATCTTCTTTTCTATTTCTATATTCCCGTTTTCCTTTTTTATCAATACTTTAAACATGAAGAGAGGACGAACAATAGCAATGCAAACTTGTACCAAAAGTTATTTTAATGCTCCTACACATAACTTGTTCCCTTTTGACTTTCACGTTCTTTGAAAATTAATACATAAAGTATATATTTTATTATAATATCCATATTTATTGCTATATAGTCTCAATAGCCTCAGAAAATGATTTGAAAATGAATAATTAATGTGAAGGATAAAATAAGAAGAATTTTTTCCCCTTGATATGTTAACGTCGACAAGTAAAAGTAAAGGAAGGGAGTGACATTTATCCCCGTTTTCCTTCATTGTCAATACTTTACTTATTTACTCTCATTTTTAGTCTCTGATTATTGTTTCTTTACATTTATGAAATGTATTACTTTATATTTTCATTTCAGAATTAAAATTTGGTGATTAATGATCTAACATATATCTTTCTAATTTTGATTTCTTTGTAACAATTAATATAAAAAATTATAATATATTTTTTAATTAATTTAATAAAAATAATTTAATCCAATATATACAACAAAATGGTTCTTATGTTTGGATCTGAACAGTTACTTAATTGAAATGGATATCAACCTGTCGGTATACATATAAAATATTAAAGAATTTAAAAGAATTTTTTTAAAATCAAAATATTAGTTTTCCCTCATATTCTTACTAATTTTCTTTTACATCAATGAATAACTTTCATTATCATGATAATGATAAAAAAATCCGACTCTTTCCATCTCAAAGACTTTTAATTGCAACTAAAGTGATGATACATAAAATACATTTTGTATATATATTAACAATTAGAATATTTTTAAAAGTTATTTTCAAAATATAAACCTTCAAAATTGGCTAATTAAAGTGAATAGATATGCTCGTGCACGGGCTTCCGATGCTAGTATTTATTTTATATAAGCGGTGAAGGTGTTCTAACACTGCACTAAGTAATGGTAGAAAAAGCAATACAAACTGTACATTGAAATGGAACAAACGCAGTATTCTTGAAATTTCTGAATTTACTTAGGGATAAATTGGTACCTTTACCTCTCCTTGGAACACATGTACTGCGTACTATAAACAAACACGTGTACTGTTTTTCATTCCCTAAAACTTTATCATGTAAATGTAAATGTAGATTCGGAGCCCTATTCTTTCTCAATCAACAGCGAATTAGAAGAGGATTTCAATAATTTCTCTGCCATCTCCATTAGTGCAGGTGCATGTACTTACCAAAACCTTATTCATTAGCTTATTAATGAATTATAATATGTTACTCCCTCCCGTTCAAAATAAGTGTCCATTTAGCCTTTTTAGTTTGGTTCAAAATAAGTGTTCATTTACCTAATAAAAAGAAAATTAACTTTATTTTTCAGATTTGTCCCTATTTACTCAAGACATTAAATAGGTAGGAGTCTTAATAATCAAGAAGGAAATAACTTTATTTTTCTAAGAGTTTGTATTTTCTCATAGGAGTTAATATTTTCTTAAGGGGTGTGATAAAGGCTTGGGCACTTATTTTGGAATGGAGGGAGTATACAATAGAATTTTCTTGCTTGAATTGTATTGGAAATTGTGGACTAATTAATACTGAATTACCAAAATTCCTTACAGTGTATTATTATGTAGGGGTGGGCGTTCGGTTCTTCGGTTCGATTTTATCAAACTTCGGTTTGGCTATTTCGGTTTCGGTTTTTTGAAGGTGGACACCGAACACCAAACCAAACTAGTTCGGTTTGGTTCTTTCGGTTTCGGTTTTTTGAAGTTTGGTTCGGTTCGGTTTCGGTTTTTGCAATTCGTTTTTTTTTTAATATGATATTAGAAGCAATTCCATTTACACTAATTCATATTCTCAAAAGCAACAAAACATAAAACTAACAAATTAAAATCAAAATCAAACAAACAGGATATACAAGAACAGAAAAATCATAATCATAATATAGGATTACTATGTGTTATATACATACAGTAAGAATAATTAAGAAAACACATAAAGGACATACATTAATCCTAAAGACACATCCTAGTTATCTTTCTTTGTTAGGGATATTTGATTTTCTCAATTGAAGTGGAAAATTAGGGATACAAAAGCAAAAGAGAGCTTATTACAATTGGGCTTTTTTTTTTGGCTTAAACTTAATGGGTCTGGACTATTTTAATTTTTTTAGGTAATGTATAAATTTCGGTTCTTCGGTTCGGTTTCATCAAAGTTCGGTTCGGCTATTTCGGTTTCGGTTTTTTGAAGATGAACACCAAACACCGAACCAAACTAGTTCGGTTCGGTTCTTTCGGTTTCGGTTTCTTGAAGTTCGGTTCGGTTCGGTCCGATTTTTCGATTTTCAGTATTTATGTCCAGCCCTAATATTATGGTGCTATAAAGATGGGTATAATAGAAGAAGAAAAAAGTAGAGTTGTGGGGACACAACTAAAAATGTTGAAGCTACAGCTTTCCAAAAATGTAGGATAGTATAAGAGAGCGGTCAGTGGAGAAATGGCAATCTGGAATTTAATGACTTGATGTCAAACCTGAGAATAAATATTGTAAGGGTTAAGCACCACATATATCCTTGATGCTGGTGAGCTTTTGATGGTATGGCAATGCCATTTATGTAGCTCTACAATCAGTAGTCTAAGATTTTCCAAATTGTAGTGTTTTGTTAAATTCTTAACTCCATAGGATTTTCATATGGAGTTTCAATGTTATGCGGTTGGACAATAGAATGGATGCATACAAAACAGCTTAAAGTTGAACTTCTCTAGATTGATCTGCAGAAATTTATTCTGAGGCAAGGGATACTCAAGAATAACATAAAATAAGTCTCTCTAAGCATCAGACATAAGTGTTACTGTATTAGCTTTTCAGTAGTAAGTACCTTCTTCTTTTTTCAGTCCATCTTTCATTAGCATAAACATCATTGCTTTGAGCTTTCTAAGAAGTGTTTTTTCTACTGTAAGCACAACCGACCAACCCTGTACGGATACATAACAAGCATTTGAAAAATAAAATATTCCTTCAGCAATTAACCTTTACCACTCCCACCCCTATTTGTCCCTATAAAGAAAGAATGTAAAGAAAGAAAGAAACCAAGTCTAGAATCGTTATATGATGACTCATAATAACGAGTTATAATGATGTATGCTTCACGTTCTGTCCAAGTATAATTTGTTAAAATACAATTGTCATTCTATTGGACAGATTGGGGGAATGTGCAAAGCATAGGCTGGCAGAATTGCATTTCACCAATTGGGTTGTGTGCTGCTTGAAAGAAAAAGAGAAAGGATGCTGATAAGTTTGAGGCAGCTGTTGAAGCTGGTCATGGTTTTTCCTTAGCCGGCACTGCCATATGTGTGTGCAACTTTGTAAGCATTTGGGTTGCATGTAAAAAATACTAAGTTGATTATACATAAAAAAGGACTCACAATTGCTTAAATTATGCATATGTGATCGTGTCTTAATTATAACGTTTTGTGATCTAGGGAGTACATTAAATCTCACTCATATTTGGGGAAAACATACTCTGGGCCCCCGTCCTAGTAGTTTGGTATAAACACGTTTCGGTAATCTAGCTTGATGCTCCATTCTCAATCCTTCACCTACTAGAAACAGAGGCTTTTCCCACCGTTAATCAGTGATAAATTTGTATTATAATATATGATTTTTCCACCGCATTTCCATCGAACTAGTTCACTGGGAAAATGCTTGGTGGAAATAGGTTTCCACTGAAGCGTTGAGAAATTTCCTTATTTTTCCGTGTGAAAACATTACTACTATTTTTTCTTTTCTGACTGATTCGATCAAAATATCTATAGAGATAGCCACTGAACATTTTTCAGTGGGAAAATAGTGATTTATTTGGAGTGACCTATAAATTTTCAATTTAAGAAGGATCAGATTGTTTGGGACTCTATTTTCCCAAGTTGGATTGTAAATGGTGCAATACAGTTATTTCACATTTGAGACATATTATGAAGTAATATAATTATGCAGCTGTTCACGGAAAAAAATAAGATGGATCAGGTTTTTTGGAATATACCATTAGAACGAACCATAGCAAATTTTTTTTGGTTACTTCAAATGCAAAACAACCCCATTGTGTTCAGTAAAATAAATTTTACTTCTAGCCGTTTAGGTTCGTGAAAAACAACTGTTAAATATTTTGATTCTTGATATCTAGGAAAGGAAAATAAAGTAGAGTTTTTTTTTCTCGAACTGTGGCTATGGAGTAAACATAAATTAGAGTGATGCATACAAAATTGTTGTCCCTGTATCCTCCAGTTCACGAAGTGTGATTGTGTGTGTGTGTGGTGTGTGACTCTTTCTTCTTGGAAAATATGAGTAGAAATTGCAATAATTCCACACTACATGGCCCACGAAAATGATAGAGCTCTTGACAGGCATGTCCATATTAGACGACTTTGAATAATTCTGGAGAAAGTGCCCCACTATTTATTTCCATGGATAGAAAAGAGGACATTGACTCATTGACTCTCAAGTCTTTCTAATTCTATGCGTATTTTACAAGCTGTGAAATAAATGCCATTGACTTGCAAGACTTAGTAATGATTCATTACAATATAAATTAAAGCTCTACCCTGAACAAGTTCATCACAAACCAAAACAATCAACTGAAATCATTTAGCAACGATGATAGTTACCTCAATATTTTATTTCCTTCAGTTTTTTACTATCTTATATCTCTTCACAGTTTCTTTTGCTTCCGTTGAGGAAGCAACTGCTCTACTAAAATGGAAAGCAACTTTCCAAAACCAGAATAATTCCTTATTGGCTTCATGGACACTTAGTCCAGTTGGTACCAAGAATTCCTCAAGAATTGGAGGCGATGCATGCAGAGACTGGTATGGAGTTAAATGCTTAAATGGTAGGGTGAACATATTGAATATGACAAATGTTGGTGTCATTGGCACACTCTATGATTTTCCATTTTCATCACTTCCTTTTCTTGACCATGTTGATCTTAGCATGAACCAGCTCTCTGGCACCATCCCACCCGAAATAGGAAAGCTCACTAATCTTGTCTATCTTGACTTGTCCATCAATAAGATTTCAGGAACAATCCCACCACAAATCGGCTCACTAAAAAAGCTTGAGGTCCTCCACATCTTTGTCAACAAATTAAATGGTTCCATTCCGGGAGAAATAGGTCACCTAAGGTCTCTTAATGAGCTAGATTTGAGTACTAACATTCTTCATGGTTCAATTCCTGTTTCGTTGGGGAATTTGAACAACTTGTCTTATTTGCATCTTTATGGGAATTTGAACAACTTGTCTCTGGTTCCATTCCTGCAGAAATAGGAAAACTCGTCAATCTTGTTGAACTTGATCTTGGTACAAACCAATTAACAGGTCATGTTCCTCTAGAAATAGGTAACTTGATCAATGCAAAATTGTTCTATGCTTTCTCCAATGAATTGTTTGGTCCCATTCCTGCTGAAATAGGGAAGATGAAGTCACTTGAGGAGTTAAGCTTATTCGAAAACAATCTCTCTGGTCCAATTCCCAAAACAATAGGTGACTTAACTGAGCTCAAACTCTTGCACCTTTATGCCAACCAACTTTCTGGTCCCATTCCTAGTGAGTTAGGGAATTTGAAAAACCTGAGTGAACTGCAATTATCCACTAATCAACTTATTGGTCCAGTTCCTCCTTCCTTTGGCAATTTGAGAAACTTGCAACTTCTGTATCTCCGCGACAACAAAATTTCCGGTTCTATTCCAAAAGAACTTGCATATTTGGATAACTTGGTTGTGCTGGAAATGGATGAAAATCAATTTTCAGGCCATTTGCCTGAAAATCTCTGCCAAGGAGGGAAACTTGAAAACTTCACGGTGAATAGTAACAAGCTGACCGGGCCAATACCTAGAAGCTTGCGCAAGTGCTCGAGTTTAAAAAGGGTTCGTTTTGATAACAACAGCTTCACTGGGAACTTATCTGAAGCTTTTGGTAACTACCCAGAGCTTCAGTTCATTAATTTGAGCGACAATGATTTCCATGGTGAACTTAGTAGCAACTGGGGGAAATGCAAGAATTTGATTGATATGCGGATTTCCAGAAATAGAATTGGTGGTTGCATACCACCAGAGATTGGAAACCTCAAAGGGCTTCACGGATTTGATCTTTCATCAAATCATTTGATTGGGAAGATTCCTAAAGAATTTGGAAAATTGACCTCTCTGGTTAATCTTTTTATGCAAAACAACCACATTTCTGGCAATATACCTGGGGAACTTGGGTCACTAACAAAGTTAGAGTCCCTTGATCTGTCAGACAATAGATTGAATGGGTCAATCCCAACATTTATAGGAGATTACAGGAACATGTTTCTCTTGAACTTGAGCAACAACAAATTTGACCAGAAAATTCCAAAGGAGATAGGGGGAACAACTCAACTTAATGTACTCGATTTGAGCCATAATCTTCTTGTTGGAGAAATACCCTCTCAGTTAGCCAATTTGAAGGTCTTGGAAATCTTAAATCTTTCCCATAATGGCCTTTCTGGCCGCATTCCAGAAGAATTTGAAAGTTCAATGGGTTTGCGGGATGTCGTCTTGTCGTACAATGAGTTGGAAGGTGCAATACCAACTAATAAAGCTTTCATGAATGCCTCATTAGAAGGTAATAAAGGTCTTTGTGGCAATGTAATAGGATTCCTACCTTGCGAAAGTCCATCTTCGAGGAAGCACTCAATGGCGAAGAAAAGTAAACTCATTCTCATCACTGTACTTCCTATTCTGGGAGCATTAGTGCTTTTCTGTGCTTTTGCTGGTGCTCTCCTTATGTGTGACCAAAGAAGCAGAGTTAGAGACGTTGAAAGACGGGATTCCATTGACAAAGATGATGGTTTGCTTTCGATATCCACGGTACATGGAAGTTCATTATACTGGGATATCTTAAAAGCCACAGAGGAGTTTGATGCAACATTTTGCATTGGGAAAGGAGGGTTTGGAAGCATTTACAAGGTAAACCTTCCATCATTGGGGAATGTAGCTGTGAAGCGAGGCCTATTCGATAGCTTGCAAAAATTTCAAGATCAAAAATCTTAATCCAAAAAAATATTTCTTCGTATATTCCTACTAATTCAAGGGTCCTCTTCGACGTGGTATAATTGTTGGAGCAAGAAAATCATTGTTGCAAAATCACAACCTTAGCCAAGTGAGGAGTTGAAGGAAAAAGGTAAGGAACTAATGTGTTATGGATGTTTGGTACATGTTGTGGTATGTAGAAGTGGATGAAAAACATGAAACCTTGCATGTTGAAGTTGTGGTCGTGTGTTGTATAGTTAGCCGTGGGTGTGTGTGTGTTGTGGTGTGGAAAGATTGAATTAATTTCATGTAGTGTGTTGCTTGATGGAATGTATAGAAAAGATGTATGTATGTAGTGTTGTGGCCGAGAATGGTGATGTTTTGGTAAGCTATGATAAATTGATGTCATTTGATATTCTAGTTGATGTCGTTGTGAATTCCATGATGTAAAATGAGAATTTAATGGCTAGAAGTGAAGTTGTGATTGTTTGTGGATTATGGAAAAAGTTAGTGTGACATTAGTATGGTTTCTTATATGTGATAATGTGTAGGATGTAATGCATGAACTTGGAAGTGAGACATTTGTTTGGAAGGTTGTAAGTTGGGTTGTGGTGATTAAATTTGAAAGAAGGAATTAAGTTGTTATCGTTTTAGTTGAATTTGGAAGGTGTTGGATGAAGTAGTATGTTGATTGGATCGTTTTGAATATCATATGATTTGTTTAAATTGAATTGAATTGAACTGAATAATTGTTAGTATTGTCATTGATAATGTGGCCGAGTTCCATTCTCGGATTGTTGTTGAAATTGGCCGAGTTGTATTCTCGGGGATGGTATATTTACAGGGGAGATGCTGCCGAAATTTCGGCAGACCAAAGGTTAAGACAAGTATATGTCGATGAATCTAACGATAATGTCAATCTTCAGAAATGTAGACTAATAAGTTGGACGAATAAGCGTATAGTAAGGCGCGGCACAGGTATGTAAGGCTCGACTGGCATGATCCCCACGTCATAATGTCTTGAATGTTTTTATATCTTCCTTACTTGCAAAAGCTAGAAGTCTATGACTCCAAGTTATAAGTCTTTTTCCTAATAGTTCTTAATTTGTTTTCTTTCAAAGTGTCCATATTTTCCAAAAACCAAGTTTTAAGCGATCGAAAGCTCTTATGACTAAGATGATGAATATGATCTTATAATGACAACGATGAAGTCAAATATGAAAAAATGTCTATGATAGATATGTTGACGATATGTTCCCACCATGAATATGGCAATATGAAAATGTTAAGTTATTTCTTGATTTCTCAACTCTATTATGGATAATTACTACTTTAAAGGTTCCAAGTATATGTTTTCTCATGATGACACTCTTCATTGATAGTCTCGCCTTATATTAATTGTCCCTCATGAAACAATGCCTCATGATCCATAATAGACTTGATTTCTCATGATGACACTCTTCATGGATAATTATGTTTTCTCATGATGACACTCTTCATTGATAGTCTCGCCTTATATTAATTGTCCCTTCAAGGCGAGACGCGACGCCCATAATATAATCGGAGGTGACCTTACGTCACTCCGATGGATACATGATCTGCTTATATGATATATGTATATGTACATGGGGTGGGGGAAGGGATATATGGGGGAGGGGAAGGGACATATGTTGCATTGCCACCTGGTCAGCTGGTGTTATTCCCGGACGCGGGATGCCCGAACGCGGGATATATGGGCGAGCCGACGTATTTTGGCGTTATGTGGGCGAGCCGACGTTATGACATGACATGACATGAAATGACATGATATGACATGACATGACATGACATAACATGATATGATATGATATGATGATATGATATGATATGATATGATATGATATGATATGATACGATATGATATGTATGATATGATATGATATGATATGATATGACATGACCAGATAAGCATGCATGGTATCCGCCCTTAGGGGCACTCACATGTACAAGTTACTCCCTTTATCTTATGATATATACTATATTCCCATACAGTTAATATTCGTATGTTCATCTTACTATGTTACTATTAATGCCTTACATACTCAGTACATTGCTCGTACTGACCCCTCTTCTTCGGAGGGCTGCGTTTCATGCCGCGCAGGTACACCCAGATGAATTGAAGCTAGCACAAAAGATGTTCCAGCGGAGTTGGTAGGCTCCACTTGTCCTGGAGTGCTTCCGAGTCAGAGTATATGTGCCATGATGTTTTGTTCGATGTTAGAGACTTTGCAGACAGAGTCGTGGGTATCGGGAGTCAGTCTGTCAGCGGCTCCATCAGTCAATATTCAACAAAAGAATAATTCAGTAAGCTTTATTATGTATACTTGACTTAGAGGTTCAAAAGATGATATATGTAATAAGAGTCAGCGGGTTCGCTCGGCTCCGAATTTGGGGTTGGGTGCCCATCACACCCTAGTAAAGTCGGGGTGTGACAAGTGTGAAGCGACTTCATTCTTCATTTGAGGTTAAGCATCGCAAAAGCTTCATGAATGAGGTAAGGGCATTGACAGGGATTAAGCATCGGAACATTGTGACACTCTATGGCTTTTGTTCGAATGCACAACACTCGTTCTTGGTTTACGAGTACGTGGAGAGGGGGAGTTTGTTGAGTATTTTGAGTAACGAAGTAGAGTCCAAGAAATTGGATTGGCTTAGAAGGGTGAATATCATAAAAGGTGTTGCTTATGCTTTATCTTACATGCACCATGATTGCTCACCCCCAATTGTTCATCGAGACATATCAAGCAGTAATGTTTTGCTTGATTCCAAGTTTGAAGCTCGTGTTTCAGATTTTGGCATAGCTAAGCTTCTCAAGCCAGACTCATCCAATTGTACTGCACTTGCAGGGACATATGGCTATGTAGCACCAGGTAGGTTCCAACTTCTTATCCTATTTTTGGTTCATGAAATATATCTGCACATTCTATATTGTTTCTATCTCGTTTGCAAGTTTAAATTGTTAAACTTTTTTGGATACTGTATTGTTTCAGAGCTTGCCTATACAATGAAGGTTACGGAAATGTGTGATGTCTATAGCTTTGGAGTATTAGCATTGGAGGTAATCAAAGGAAAGCATCTTGGGGAATACCTTACTCTTCTAGCAAATTCATCGACAAGAGATGTGCAGCTTAGCGATTTGCTAGATGAACGCCTTCCACATCCTGAAGATGAAGTAAAAGAGCTTATGGTTTTCATCATCAAGCTAGCAAGCTCGTGTTTGCTTGAAAATCCAAAATCAAGGCCAACGATGCACTTCATCTCTCATATGTTATCAATGGATCCACCAGTTCATCAGATTCCATGAAGGTGAGCTTCCGAGATGTAAGGTGTCCTTATATGAAAAAGATTATGCTTGGCACCAAGTGGTTGTGAATTGATAAGTTTGTTGACAGAACTTTCACAACAAAGTATTGCTGGGACTAGCCTTTTCTGTATTGTTTGGTTGCTTATATAGTTATTACTTATTTCAATCTGAAAGATTCAGAGCCTTTGTACTACATTATATACAAATTACAGTATACTGTAGAAGCTAATTGTTTAATTTCCTTGTACCAGTAAGTAATAAAAGCAAGTTGCATGTTCGCTAAGTACTACAGATGTTATTGCCACAGCTTTGCATGTTTTTTTAACTCGTGAAAAATCTTGAACCATGAAAACTTCTATAATTTGAGACACTGCAATGCATGTCAAACAAACGATATTTTAAAGATGAAAATAGAGAGGATTACATATCAAACTAAACATTTACTAAACATGTATGCATACATTCTTCTTTTTGCTGAGTAAGGTAATCAGAAGAGTTGAGCAAGATATAGGAATACAATGTTTGATTTCTTGTATGTGTATGTTCTTTTCTGTTTTTATGACTGCCTTTTGTGACTGCCTTTTTCATAAACCAATAAAACCATGCTTGTTGTAATAAACATGTCCTTAAATCTAAACATGTCTCTTCATAATTAACCACATTAAAGAATATATTGTAAACCAAAATGTAGTTGTTAATTCCATATTATTAACTATATTATCTTTCTTTGGATTTAAATATCAAATTTCAAACTGTACGAAAGATGACCTATCAGTAAGTTGCTGATAGTGTCTAATTCAAGATAGTCTAAACTAAGCCACCTTACTATGTTTCAAAATAAGTTGATTCGCTATCAGCAAATACAATCATTATACCTAAATATCAAGTTTGTTGAAGTTGGCTATATGAGTCCTCAGTATCCATATCCATCCATTTAGATCTGCAATCACTACACCAAAAGAGGCTTTTAGTGGCAATATATTTTTCTTTTAGCGGCAATAGTTATTGCCACAAAAACATTTACCCGCAATTGGTTAATGCCATTAGATCCAAGGTAGCTAAAACCTTTAGCGGCATTTATTGTTAGGACTAAAGTTTGGTATTGCCGGTAATAATTGATTCTAGAATATACTTAGTGGCAATTAAGTTATTGCCGCAAATTAATTGCCGCTAAAAACATATTTTGTTGTAGTGAATCCAACTTTCTAATAATTTGTATCCATCATATTGATATAACATCTTCTTGAAATTGATCAAACTAGAGTAGTGAAGTACCTATTTGTTGCAGAAAAGAAACTGTCACAGTTAGTTGATGCAGAATAACATGGAAAAGAGAATAAATCCTAACTTTGTTCTAAAAGCTTGCACCGAAAAATCTTGACCAAGAATCACTTCTAATTTACTTCTTCCAGTGTTATAAGTGCTGGAACTTTTTAAAAAAATTAGTGTTGGAATAAACTATACTGTATAGCTGTTTGTTGGATGCTACTGATCCAAATATTTTCCTCCTGACTTTGACAGCATATTGGGAATATTATCATAGTTGAAAAGTCACTATGCACTTTACTAAATGGATAAAGGAATGTACAAGAGGACCTTATTTTTGTTGGGTGTGCGAACAAAGTACTCCCTTATAAAGTGTTAGACTCTTAATGATGTGAGGCCTTTCGGAGAAAACCGTGCGGGTTTGGTCCAAAGCGAACAATATCACATCATGTTAAGAGTGTATTTGGGCCGTTTAGTCCAACAACTGGTATCAGAGCCAATGATTTGGCGGGACGAGTATGAAGATGGCGGAGTGTGGCGTGGGGCCCGGCTTAGTGCCTTTACCCGCCTATGGGCCGGTTAACGACCTTTACCCATAACTTTGAAGACGCATACACAGCCTTTGGGCTTCGGGGACTGTAAATACTCTAACGATGTGGGTGACACACATACATGTTTAATCTCTGACCTGTGAGTTATGGTAATGAGCCATGTGGAACTTAGTTCGAAGGGGAGATTGTTTGGTGAGCGAACAAAGTATCTCCTTAAATGGTGTTGGATACTCTTAATGATGTGAGGTCTTACCGTGTGGGTTTGGCTCAAAACGGACAATATCACATCATGTTAAGAGTGTTAAGAGTGTCTTTGGGCCGTTTAGCCCGACAGTTTTTTGTACTGGTAGTTGTAGTTTTTTTTGGGTAAAGGATGGATAGTAACATCCTCTTTTCTTCTAGGAAAAACAGTGAAAGGAAGTTAGTACTGAAAATGGATATCAGACAAAAGAACATTTTAAAAGCATCTTGATATAAGTTGAATTTCGTGATCCAAAAAGAAGTACTTGACACAAGCTGAGCATGAAATCATAAGAAAGATCAATTATCTTCAACCTATTGAACATCAATGAATACAAATAGTACAACTAGGAGAGTGCTTTGTCATGTAAGTCACTGACGTATCCTTTTCTTGCTTTTATTTAATCTCAGAGAAGAGAAACCGAAGAAGTATCTAATTCAAACTTTGTACCAATTAGCCAAACAATATAATATATTATGCATATTTTATTACAGTTTTTTGTGTTGTTTAATTTATCGTCATTTAAGGTTTGCAATTGTTAAGCTTCCGCATGACGCCCTGTTATTTCGATCCCCAACACTAATCACCTTAAGAGGCATAAAAAAAATCATATCGTATAAGATAAGTCCACATCCAGTTCCCTAAATAGAGGAGGTAATAGTAAGTGAACAACATTTTACTTAGAACGATAATTTTTCAATAGTCGCCAACAAAAGAACTTATTGCAGCATGGATTGGTATGCAGTAGAAGCATGTGAGGCCTCACAGTTTCGACCAACAAAGCATGAACCTGGTGGAACGGAAGTCTGGTATGGATAAGACGAACTTGGGCACAAGTTTACAAGCTCTAGAGGTAAGATCTTTATTAAAATTGGAAAGGAAAAGCTTTTCTTTCAGCTGGGAGGGAGAGTAAGGCTCAAAGAGATAACCATTTGGACATTATCCAGAAAATCACGACTCACTAGCTCATCAGAAATCTATCTTACCTCCTGTTTTATCACGAGATATATATATACATGCTTAAAAACATTACTCAACTACTGAATGACCAGCAGTCCAGCACATAATGGTTGGAGCTGAAACTAAGAAATGATCACATTTTGCCAGGTCCAAAACTTGTTTGGAAGATGCAGAGAGGAAACAGAAATATTTAACAAGTCAGCCTTTTGTTGGGACAGCATGTAGAAAATGAAAATATTTCTCATTAAAGAAAACGTATGTATTGTGCAAACTTTGAAAATTTATCTTCAGGACTCTTTTCTGAGCCATACATGCTGTCATTTTCCATACCATTAGGTGAAGAATCATTAGTCTGAATTGGACAACATAATTCATATAACATGAGTTAATTAAGAAACAAAGTTTCAGCATGTAAAGAAGCATAACCAAAAGCAGCCACAGAATGATTATCCTGGCAGGACCTAAAGGCAGTTTTAGTGAAAAGATAAACAAAGACAGAACAAATCATTTTCTTGAAGTAATTAGGGATGTTTATAGGTTAAATACATACTAAGTGCAGGAATAGTAAATTTACGATCATCAAAGATATAATTAGAAAAGAGGGAATAGTTTCCTGTCCGTGCTGCACTTGAGACTGAAAGTGTCACCATTGAACTCCACTACCAGGGAAGTGAAACGATCAACAACTCACATTCCTTAAGCAAATAATATCAAGGATAATATCTCAGATGGTCACTCAACTATGGGTAGTTCACTCAGAAAGTCACTCAACTATTGGTGTTTCACCACAAAGTCACTCAACCTATTTAAGTGATTTTTAATTACATTTTGCTGATTTTTATTTAAAACCAAAATTGTAAGAAATAAGAAAGTACCATTTTATTGACCAACCCACTTGGTCCGACCCATAAAAAATAAATTGACCAAGACCTTTTATTTTACCACTAGAAAACTAATGTAATTGATTGGAGCTGTTAAGGAAACTAATGTATTTAACTATTGAAAACTTTTTTGCGGTATGTATCATAACTGACGAATGAAGCTACATACATGAGCCAATAATTTGGATAAGGTATAAAAATTAAAGAGATTTTTACCCATTAAATCAGTTAGTAAGAAGTGAATACAAGAATAACATATCTATTCAAACATTATAAATATAGCAAGTTTTATAACAAATATAGGATTTAGAAAAATAAAAGGAATCAATTTCCATCAATGTATTTTTTTAATGCGTTTACACTCTTCCGTAATTTCTCCCTCTTCTATAAATAAAAAATTTACTCAAATATTTTAAAGATTATGAAAGGAATAATATCTCAAAGATCCTTCCCTCTTTAACGAGGTTTCTACCTAGGAAATTTGTGATAAAAAAAATTTCTTCAAATTTTATTTTTATGAAGGACAACATTTTCTGTAAAATATACTTTATAATATTTCAACTATATTATATTATTACCATTTTATATAATGTAAATTTTCTCTTAATGTTAAATATATACTATTTATAGGTATAATGTACAAAATATATGAATTTTATATATACACAATGTAATACATGTAACTAAACAAAATATATTATACATAGTATTTAAATATGTGCAGTATATTTGATAATACCGCTAATATATGGTTTATCGTACATTCCTTTGAAATAGGAAATACAGAAGCACTGCACTAACCAAATATATAATATGTTAAAATAATATTATGTGTGATATCCAAATTTGGATTTTAAAGAAGTTGCTAATATAAAAAAAAAAAAAAACAAAGACAGTAGGAAGATAAGGAAAACCAAAAAGAAATTTGATAATATAAGAAGAATATAAGAAACAAAGAGATTTTTTTTTTAAATTTTTAAAAGGAAATTTATGATTCAACTGTTATTAACGTTTTTGAAAAATTGGTTGAGAAAAAAGGGGAATTTATTTATGTCAGATATTTGTTATAATTTGGGGGAGAGGGTAATGTTTTTTAAGGAATTAGTTGAGACCAAAAAGGGGATTTATTTGGCTACTTTTGATATATTTATATTTATGCTAAAAATATATAATGTCACTTTTAATGTTGTATAATTATATAAAGTTCTCTAAATTAAATGGTCTTGGTCAATGTATTTTTAGTGGGTCGAGTCAAGTGGGCAGGTCAATAAAATGGTCAAAATGAGTATTTTGTATTTTCTTACAATTTTGACTTTAAATAAAAATAAGCAAAACATAATAAATAGGTTGAGTGACTTTGTAGGTAAAACACCAATAGTTGAGTGATTTTCTAGTTAGAAAACAAAGTTGAGTGACTTTCTGAGTGAAACACCCATAGTTAAGTGACTTTCTAGTTAGAAAATAAAGTTGAGTGAAACGCCCATAGTTGAGTGACATCAGAATATCTAGTAGTCGAATACCTGGCAACGTGGGAAGCAATTTGTATAAGATCAAATGAATTTAGCTGGTACATATGTTCCGTTTTAAAAGTTGTTCTCAATTAAGATGGAAATACTAATCTTCTCTGGACTTTCGCAACAGATGACATTTAACATTGTCAATCAATACATGTTGCTAAAAGTTGAAAGCACATAAATATATTAAAAATTGCTCGAAAAGTTTAACAAGCACACACAAGCAGAACAGAAGAAGCAGACAACTATATACAATCAGAAAGAAACAATTACTACTACAATATAAGGCTCCTTTTCATTAACTTCAAAAGGAAAAAAAATCCGCCGAGTCAGTTAAATGAATTTGATTTATAGGTCTGTGAAAGTTGAATACAACTGTTAACATTTATGAATTAATTCCATTGTTGAAATTTATTTTAGGAAACTTAATTTATGAAATTAGAATAAAAATTCTACAATCAAGTATGCAGATCTGCAATGCAAGTCTGGTGACTTTTATTCTTGAGAAAAACTTGCAATAATTCCACCCCATATGGCCCACGAAGAGAATGAAACTTTTGACAGACATGTCCATTAGTTTGTTAAGGCTAACGACTTTTGAATAGTTCTGGAGAAAATCTCCCAGTATTTCCACAACTTTAAGGCTTGGCCAATTGAAATGTATCCACAAAAGACATTTTCGGTGGAATTTATTTCCATGCATAGTGAGATATTGACTCGAAGTCCTTCTTACAAGTATTTAACAACCTGAGACTCAGAAAGTCTTGTAATGATTCATTACAATATAAATTAAAGCTCTACCTTGCACAAGTTCATCACAAACCAAAACAATCAATTGAAATCCTTTTAGCCGGCAATGATGATGGTTCCCAGAATATTTTATTTTCTTGCTTTTTTTACTCTCTTGTATCTCTTCAGAGTTTCTTTTGCTTCCACTGAAGAAGCAACTGCTCTCCTAAAATGGAAAGCAACTTTCCGAAACCAGAATAATTCCTTACAGGCTTCATGGACACTAAGTCCTGTTGGTGCCAAGAATTCTTCCAGCCTTGGAGCGGAAACTTCTGATGCATGCAGGGATTGGTATGGAGTTATATGCGTTAATGGTCGGGTAAACAAGTTGAATATTACAAATTCTAATGTTAATGGTACACTCTATGATTTTCCATTTTCATCTCTCCCTTTTCTTGAATATGTTGATCTTAGCATGAATCAGCTCTCTAGTACCATCCCACCTGAAATAGGTAAGCTAACTAATCTTGTCTATCTTGACTTGTCCATCAATAAGATTTCGGGCACAATCCCACCCCAAATCGGCTCACTAACAAAGCTTGAGTCGCTCCACATCTTTGACAACCAATTAAATGGTTCCATTCCTGAAGAAATAGGTCATCTAAGGTCCTTAACTGAGATAGCTCTGCATACTAACTTTCTTGATGGCTCTATTCCTGCTTCATTGGGGAATTTGAACAACTTATCTTATTTGTATCTTTATCATAATAATCTTTCTGGCTCCATTCCTGCAGAAATAGGGAAACTTGTCAATCTTGTTGAAGCTTATCTTAATACTAACCACTTAACAGGTCATATTCCTCTAGAAATAGGTAACTTAGTCAATGCAAAATTGTTCTATGCTTTCTCCAATGAATTGTCTGGTCCCATTCCTGCTGAAATAGGGAAGATGAAGTCACTTCAGAATTTGAGCTTCCAGACAAACAGTCTCTCTGGTCCAATTCCCAAAACAATAGGTAGCTTAACTGAGCTCAAACTCTTGCACCTTTATTCCAACCAACTTTCTGGTCCAATTCCTAGTGAATTGGGAAATCTGAAAAACCTGAATAATCTGCAATTGTCCACTAATCAACTTACTGGTTCAATTCCTGCTTCCTTTGGAAATTTAAGAAACTTGCAACTTCTGTATCTCCGCGACAACAAACTTTCTGGTTCTATTCCAAAAGAACTTGCATATTTGGATAACTTGGTTGTGCTGGAAATGGATGAAAATCAATTTTCAGGCCATTTGCCTGAGAATCTCTGCCAAGGCGGGAAACTTGAAAACTTCATAGTGAATAGTAACAAGCTGACCGGGCCAATACCTAGAAGCTTGTGCAAGTGCTCGAGTTTAAAAAGGGTTCGTTTTGATAACAACAGCTTCACTGGGAACTTATCTGAAGCTTTTGGTAACTACCCGGAGCTTCAGTTCATTAATTTGAGCGACAATGATTTCCATGGTGAACTTAGTAGCAACTGGGGGAAATGCAAGAATTTGACTAATCTACAGGTGGCTAGAAATAACATTAGTGGTAGCATACCACCAGAGATTGGAAAAGTTAACAGGCTTGAACGACTTGATCTTTCGTCAAATAATTTGGTTGGACAGATTCCTAGGGAATTCGGAAAATTGACCTCTTTAGGTAAACTTTCTGTACAAAACAACCACATTTCTGGCAATATTCCTGTAGAACTTGGGTCACTGACAAAGTTAGAGTCCCTTGATCTGTCAGACAATAGATTGAATGGGTCAATCCCAACATTTATAGGAGATTATAGGAACTTGTTTCTCTTGAACTTGAGCAACAACAAATTTGACCAGAAAATTCCAAAGGAGATAGGGGGAATAACTCAACTTAATGTACTCGATTTGAGCCATAATCTTCTTGTTGGAGAAATACCCTCTCAGTTAGCCAATTTGAAGGTCTTGGAAATCTTAAATCTTTCCCACAATGGCCTTTCTAGCCGCATTCCTGAAGAATTTGAAAGTTCGATGGGTTTGAAGGATGTCGTCTTGTCGTACAATGAGTTAGAAGGTGCAATACCAATTAATAAAGCTTTCATGAATGCCTCATTAGAAGGTAATAAAGGTCTTTGTGGCAATGTAATAGGATTCCAACCTTGTGAAAGGCCATCTTCGAAGAAGCACTCAATGGCGAAGGAACGTAAACTCATCCTCATCACAGTACTTCCTATTCTGGGAGCACTAGTACTTCTATATGCTTTCATTGGTGTTCTCTTTATCCGTGATAAAAGAAATAGAGTTGGAGATGCTGAAAGTCGGGATTCCAGAAATGGTGTTGATGTTGATGAAGATGATGGTTTGCTTTCCATATCTACGTTAATTGGAAGTACATTATACCTGGATATCCTAAAAGCCACTAAGGAGTTTGATGCAATGTATTGCATCGGGAAAGGAGGGTCGGGAAGCGTTTACAAGGTAAAGCTTCCATCGCTTGTGAATGTAGCTGTGAAGAGACTTCATGCTTCCTTTGAGGTTATACATCACAAAAGTTTCATCAATGAGGTAAGGGCATTGACAAGGATTAAGCATCGAAACATTGTGAAACTCTATGGCTTTTGTTCGAATGCACAACACTCGTTCTTAGTTTATGAGTACATGGAGAGAGGGAGTTTGTCTAGTATCTTGAGAAATGGAGTAGAGTCCAAGAAATTGGATTGGCTTAAAAGGGTGAATATTATCAAAGGTGTTGCTTTTGCTTTATCTTACATGCACAAGGATTGCTCACCACCGATTGTTCATCGAGACATATCAAGCAGTAATGTTTTGCTTGATTCCGAGTTTGAAGCTCGTGTTTCAGATTTTGGAATAGCTAAGCTTCTCAAGCCAGACTCATCCAACCGTACTGCACTTGTAGGCACATACGGCTATGTTGCACCAGGTAAGATGTTCCTCCTTTATTTTTTTCTTTTTTCAATTCATGAACTCAAGGGCAAGTTGGTGCTCATTCTACTCTCATTTACATGTTTAAATAGTTATACCTATTCGAAATTATATTATTGCAGAGCTTGCATACACCATGAAGGTTACACAGATGTGTGATGTCTATAGTTTTGGAGTATTGGCATTGGAGGTAATCAAAGGAAAGCATCTTGGGGAACATATTACTTTGCTAGCGAATTCACCAACTAGAGATGTGCAGCTTAGCGATTTGCTAGATGAACGCCTTCCATATCCTGAAGATAAAGTAAAAGAGGTTTTGGTTTTTATCATCAAGTTAGCAATCTCTTGCTTACTTGAAACTCCAAAATCAAGGCCAACAATGCACTTCATCTCCCATATGTTGTCAATGGATCCACCTGTTTCTCAAATAACCTCCATGAAGGCTAAAAGCTTCCCCTAGATGTAAGGTGTCTGTGTATGGAAAAAGAGCAAGTTTTTACACCAACTGGTTGTGAAGTAAGAATAAAAGTGTCATGACAAAAATATTAATTGGACTAGTATTTGTGTATTATATTGTTAGTTGTGCTTATCTAGTTTAGTGTTTCAACTAGGATTCTGACCCCTTATACTAGAGTGGATACAATATCAAGTAGAATGTACTAATACTTTTATACCAATAAGTGCTAATAAAAGTATGTTTCATGTTTATTAAAGATGAACATGTTAAAGATGTAATACCTCTTACATTTGGTATACACTGCAATGCATGTCAAAGAATGGTATGTTAAAGATGAAAGTAGAAATAATTATGTATCAAACTAAGATCTAAATAAACATTTTTTTTCTATTTCTTTCTACTTTCTATATATAATAAGTGCCAAGGAGGGACGAACACAGCAGTCCCTCCTTGTACCCACTACTTTTAAAATTGTACCGACAGTGAATATTTGTATCAAAAGCTATATAACTTGTACATTTTATTCAATTATTTTTATATCTCACGTAGACATATGTCAATACTTAATATTTATTCCCTTCTCATGTATAGACATATGCACTTCAAATTTAATTCTCCGACATATTTATTTTCTCCGTGCACTTTTACTTGTTCACTTTTGACTTTTCGTGTTCTAACTGAATATTTATTCTCTTCTCATGTATAGACATATGTAGTTCAATTTTAATTCTCCTACACAAATTTATTTCCTCCACACACTTTTGCTTATTCACTTTTGGCTTTTTCCATTCTTATAGAAAAAGTACCAAAAGCTATATAACTTGTACACTTTATTCAATTATTTTTATATCTCACGTAGACATATGTCATAATACTTAATATTTATTCCCTTCTCATGTATATACGTATGCACTTCAAATTTAATTCTCCGATATATTTATTTCCTCCATGCACTTTTACTTGTTCAATTTTAACTTTTCTTATTCTAGCTGAATATTTATTCTCTTCTCATGTATAGACATATGCAGTTCAATTTTACTTCTCCTACACAAATTTATTTCCTCCATGCACTTTTACTTGTTCACTTTTGGCTTTTTACATTTCTATCTATATTATTTTTCTATATATAATAAGTGGCTTGGGGGGGACGAACACGGCTCCCCAAGCTTGTACCAACAGCTTCACGTAAACATATTAAATTCTTGTATCATGAGCTATATAATTTGTACACTTTATCCAACTATTTTTATATCTCATGTAGACATGTGTCATAGTACTTAATATTTATTCCCTTATCATGTATAGACGTATGCACTTTAAATTTAATTCTCCGACATATTTATTTTCTTCGTGTACTTTTACTTATTCACTTTTGACTTTTCGTGTTCTAGCTGACTATTTATTCTCTTCTCATGTATAGACATATGCAGTTCAATTTTAATTCTCCTACACAAATTTATTTCCTCTATGCACTTTAATTTGTTCACTTTTGACTTTTCACATTCTTTTAAAATTAATAAATCTCACGTGGATATATGTCAAAGTACTGAATATTTATTCTCTTCTCATATATACACGTGTGCACTTCTATTTTAATTCTGCGACACATATTTATTTCTTCTGTGCACTTTTACTTGTTCATTTTGACTTTTCACGTTAGTTAAGAATTAATAAATGAAGTACTCCTTCCGTCCCATATTACTTGGCCACGTTACTATACTTGATTTTTCACGTTCTTTAAGAATTAATAAAAATGAAGTACTCCCTTCGTCCATATTAACGTAGACATGTGTCATAGTACTTAATAAGCGGCTTGGGGGGGATGAACACGGCTCATAAGTGGCTTGGGGGTACGAACACGGCTGCTCAAACTTGTACCAAAAGCTTAACAAATTGTACACACAATGAATGCTTGTACCATAACCTATATAACTTGTACACTTTACCCAACTATTTTTTAATCTCACGTGGACATTTCTAATATGTCATAGTACTTAATATTTATTCCATAGACGTATGTATTTTAATTTTAATTCTCCGACACATTTATTTTCTCTATGCACTTTTACTTGTTCACTCTTGACTTTTCGCGTTGTTGAAAAATATAATATGTGTGTGTCCAAATTACTTGTTCATTTATAAAAAACAAAATAAAATTAATCCTTTCTAATCAATATTCTTGAAAATATTCTATTGGAGAGAGACTATGACAAATGGCTAAGCGGATAAAAAAGTAGTTGGTTAAAGTGTGCAAATTATATAACTTTTGGTACAAATTTATATTGCCAATGTTTGTCCTCTTTTTACGTTTAAAGTATTAAGAAAGAAGGAAAACTCTTTGTCAATACTTTACTTATCTTACTCTCTTTTGCATTCTCTGATTATTGTTTCTTTACATTTATAAAATGTATTAGTTTATATTTTCATTTCGGAATTAAAATTGGTGATTTACGATATAACATATCACATTTCTAATATGTCATAATACTTAATATTTATTCCATAGACGTATGCACTTCAATTTTAATTATCCGACACATTTATTTCCTCATTTTTTTTATTAATTTAATAAAAATATTTTATTAGTTTTGTTTTTTTAAAAAAACCAATGTATACGACAATGGTTCTTATACTTGGATCTGAATAGTTAATTGATTGAGATGGATATCAACTTGTCAGTATACATATAAGATATTAAACAATTTAAAAGAAAAAATCTAAAATCAAAATATTAATTTTCCCTCACCTTCTTACTAATTTTCTTTTTCACATTGATGAACAGCTTTCATTGTCATGATTATGACAAATTTTTAAAATTTATTTACAAAATACAAACTTTAAAGATAGGCTAATTAAAGTGAATAAACATGTGTACGGGCATATATGGCTAATATATAGAAATGAGATTTGGGGGTGTACGAACATAGCAAAGAATAGTTGTACATAAAGTAAAGTGGATGGTACTATAAACGTGGGGCCCACTCTTGATGGTGAATACACTTTTTTGGTGTTCTCCTGTACTTGCAAGCTAAAACCGAATAATGAATGTCTATGGTCTCGTATTCTTAGAAAAATCCGGATAATGAATGTCTATGGTCTCCAATTTGCTGTCTTCCTTGGCTAAATGCGCTCTCCGAAGCCACGGTTGATACTTGAACCGTAAGGATATCTCGAGCCATTCTTGAAAGTACCGGATAGCTTGCCTTGTACTTCTTCCACCATGCTAAGACGTCCAAGTCATCCAGTTCCTTGATATCCACATTTAGCTGCATCAAATAAAAGTTATATTCATCAAAGTTTGCAGTAGAAGAAGAAGTTGGCTGTGAATGTAAAACTTTTAAACCCGACAAGCCCTTTTTGCTACTCTGAGAAGTAGTAGGGCGTGGAGCAACGGGTGTAGCACGTTCTTCCAAACTAGAATAATGAGTAAAAACTTTTCTAAACTCATCATCAATAGCGAGTTCGGCTTCAGCTACAGATGGTTGAACTCCCTCTTCAATTTCTAAAAATGTATAAATTTGACTAACCAAATTTTTAGTATAAGACACTTTTAAACAAGAATTTAAAAGAGAACCCAATATAAATAAAGTTGGGATGGGAAAAAAATACTTCTTAAATTTGATTATCATTTCAAAAATAGCCACTTGATAACCGGGTTTATATTTATACTCTTGTAAAACTCTAGCTATTTCCGCTAAGTAGGCTAAAATTCTGGTTACGGTGGGATAGAATTGTCTAGAAAAAGCAAGAGTTGCATTATAAAAAAATTCTAAGAGGTCAACACATTCTTTAACATCTTCCCAATGCATAAAAGTTAACCAATCCTCACTATTAATATTATATTTATTGTGAACTTGTTGTATGGGAATCCTATACTCATATGCTTGTTGTAGCATAATGTAAGTGTAGTTACACCTAGTCTCAATTTCTACTTGAATTTTCTTAGGTCTAAGGTTATTTTCCACACAAGCATTCTTAAAATCTCTAATTCTTCCCCTATTAGCATTACAAAAAATAAACGCAACCGCATCTCTAACTTTTTGAACAGAATCTTCAAAATGCACAAGACCATCTTTAACAATTAAGTTTAAAATGTGACAACTACATCTTACATGAAAAATATTTTTTAGCGGAGGGTTTAGTTCTCTTTTTATAAGACCTATCGCCTTTGTATTATTAGAGGCATTATCTAAAGCAATACAAAGTGTTTTTCTATAAATGTTAAAAAATCTCATAATAGTAGACATTGAATCGGCTAAAAATTTTCCATCGTGACGACCTTTTCCTTCATCATATAAAAAAGCTATAATTCTTTTTTGCATAACCCAGTTGTCATCAACCCAATGACATGTAATAGCAAAAAAATCTAACTTGTTAAGACTAAGACCCAAATCAGCGGTAAGACAAACATTACAATTTAAAGAATTAAATACATGGCGCAAATAAAATCTATATTTTTTAAACAAATCTATAACATCGGCTCTACAAGTACTTCTAGGAATACCCTCAAATAACGGATTATAACAACGTTGAATGTACGTAACAAACCTCAAACCTGAGGGAAAGGAAAATGGTAAACAATCATAAGCTACCATTTTAGCTATTTACACGCTCTTTTTTCTTGTCATACTTAAAATTTCTACCGGTTCGTGGGTCTATCGTCATTTGAATCCCCCCCCCCCCAACACATTTGAACCCGTTTGCTCTCCCCAAACATCCATATGTTTGGTTCTCATATGAGCATTTAGTGTACCCGTTCCACCATCCTTACCAGTTCCTTGCTTAAAACTAAATACTTGTCCACATATGGTACATGTAGCTGATTGATTTTCCCTATTCTTAGTCATAAATTTCCAAACTTTAGCTATTGGCTTACGAGTTCTAGGCGGTTTGTCTTGTGTATGTGATTGGGCAGGACATGTATCTCCTATGGAATTTTCGGGGGGTTGTGTTTCATCATCATCATCTAAGTCTTCATTAAAAGTGTCGGTAAAATGTTGTTGCATTGGCTCATGACCTAAAAGTGAATTATTTTCACCAACATCAATACCTAAATTAGGTGTTTCTTCCACAAATATTTCCTCATTAAGCCTACCCCTACCACTACTACTACCGGCGCCACGTCTTAATCTCTTTGACATTATTAAATAGAATTAATTTAAATCACAATCAAATAAATCACAAGAAAATAAATTACAACAAATTAAATTGCGAAAAATAAATTGCTAGAATTAAATTGCGAAAAATAAAGATAGAGTTGGAACGAAGGTACCAAATTGTCGGATTAATTTCCAACAAAGTGAAGGCGGCTAGAATTGCAAATCCACCAAAGCTACTTCGGATTGTTGCAAAATCACCAACTCCACCAACAATATTATAATTGCAAAATTAATAATTGAAAGTTGAAACTATAATAAGACTTTGTGGCTAATTATTGCAAAGTGACTATAATTGAGAGATTGAGAATTTGAGATTTGAGAGAAAGATGAAGAAGAGTGTATTGAAATGAAAATGAAGAAGGGTTTATATAGGGGTGGGGGATGGGTTAAAGTGTTAAAAAAAAGTTTGGGGGGTTGGGGGGCCAAAAAATAATTTAAAGACCGTTTGGCAACGGCCATTTTTGCAAGTGGACCGTTGCCAACGGTCCATTAACGGACAGGTCATAGGCCCAACGGCTTTTTTTATTATTTTTATTTCACCGGTTAAACCGGTTTAACCGGTCCGGTTCCGATTTCAAAATCTAGATTTTTATGATCTTTTTTTCGCTCTGTTAAGATCCTCTTAAATCTACATTCTTTAACCAAAAATAGCTTTGAATAGGATGTTTCAGAAGAGAATTCAATTCTAATCTTCCATACTATTTACCTGCAGTTGCTCTTTGTTAAAAATTCAATTCCAATTTTCCGTGCTATGTACTTGTAACTGCTCTTACGGTAAAAAATTTCGTCGCAACTCAGTAATAATGAATGTTTATCATGGGCATTTTAGTTCTTTAGCTCTTTCATTACAGTCGTCTTATTTCCCTCTGACACGTGTTAGCCCTTTTTATTTGTGTGAGACACCCGTCTTCTGTATCAATTTCTGTTTCAGTGTTTTTTTTACTCTTTCTTGGCTCTTCAGTTCATCCTTGCTTTGTAAATTTCCTTTCTGTGCTGTTGGCAGTGTTAATTTGTTTGGTAACATTCTTCCTTCTTTGCTCTGTCCTAACGTTTGTGCTTGCATCTTCGACTCATTATCTCTTGTGAAGCTTTTCTTCTAATTTTTATGTCATGTGTTCGATATCTTTGCTGCCTCTTTGTCATTCTCTGTGTGCATGTATTGCCTGATTACTTCACCGTCGACTTAATACAGGGATCGAGGTGATGGAGGAGGTGGAATCATCTTCTGCGGCGGTAAACGGCGGCATTGAGGAAGAGCCTTACTATACCCTTCAGTCAGATTCTATATTTAGTATTTTTTTAATACTTTTCGCTTACGTGGCAATTTTTTGAAAAACTGAATTTTCTTTAAAAATAATGAAAAATGGATATTTTTAAAAAAAAATGAAAATATGATTTTCTTAAAATCCGTTTTCTTAAAAAAAAAAACTAATCTGAAAACAAGGTTTTTTTTTTAAATATGGAAAAAATAGATTTTTTTAAAATATGAAAAATTGGATTTTTTTCTAAAAAATGTCTTAAAAAATCTAGATTTTTATGATTTCATTTTTTAGGACACTTTTATTTTTCAAATAAAATCTGGATTATTTTTTAAAAAATCTGGAAAAAGTATTTTTTTTCTTGTCAAAATGTGAAAAAATTGAATTTAATTTTTTTTTTGGAAAAACTAATTATTTTTTTAATATTTGGAAAGCCCCTTTTTTTTAAACTAAATCTGAAAAACTATATTTTTTTCATATATAGAAAAAAAAAATCAGTTTTCCACATTTTTCTTAAAAAAATCAGTTTTCCAGAATTATTTTCTAAAAAAACGAATTTTTCATATTTTTTAAAAACAATTCAGTTTATCATATTTTAAGAAAATACAAAATTTTAATAAAAAAATTAAGTTTTCAACATTTAAAAAAAAAATCAGTTTAGAAAAAAACTTTAAACCTTAATGATAATTAATTAGGTGTAATCAAAACGTGAAGTGCCCAATTGAAAAATGACACATGCCAGATTTTATGCTTCTCGCTCTCTCAAAGAGAGTGAAATATACTCTCCTTGCCACGTCAGCGCTTAGGGTGGTAATTATTCCGTTTTAAAATGTTTAAGGGAGTAATAGAACTCTGAAAAGGTAAAGTGTGTCGTAATAACTTTGGTCAAAGTTTGGGGTAACAGTGTCTTATCCAGATAGATTATAATTTAAATGGCAAAGTGAAAAGTTAAATTTTGCCCAAAAATTAATGACCAGATTGGATTTTTTCTCTAGCAAACATAAAAGAAAAGAAAAAGTAAAAAAGGAAGAACATTTTACCGATTGATATTTTCCGCATATTCCCCTGGATCAAAATGGCCAGTAGAGCAAGAGTTATCAATGATTTTTCCTTTTTATTTTTCGTTTCTTCTTGTCTAAGTATTTTAGCCGACACTAGACCCCAATATTACATGATTAAAAATGACTTTATTCTTAATAGTACCCAAAATTATTTTTCCTCCCACCCGCCCCGCCGAAAGGGCAATTTATGGTGTGACTTTTGGAGGCACAATACATAGAATGCTATCATTACTTGCATATCATGAAAGATGACATTTTCCATCATATCATGTATCATGGCCTCATCCATATAATATCTTAAACGAAGAACCCCCCCCCCCCCCACACACACATATATATATATATATATATATATATATATTTCATCAACCAAAGTACCAAACTCGTAGGGAGGGCTTGCAAGATATTGAAACAGAAGATAATATATACACAGATTAACTTGTTAATTGCCTTTCTTTTTTCCTTTGGAACAACATATATACATCAATATATCACGTTAGTTAATTATTCTTGTGCAAATAAGCCAATTGAAAATCATAATTAACAAAAAAAATTATTACTAATAAGTAATAAGATGCTGAAATTCTACTCTTATAAGATGTAAAAAGCACATGAAAACCATCTTTGATGCAGTTTAATTATAAAATATATAATACTCCCTCCGTCCCATAATAAGTGTCACTTTAGCTAAAAAACAATTGTCCCATAATAAGTGTCACCTTAAAAAATCAAGACATAAATTGACTAGTTTTTTTAACTCTACCTTTAGACAAAAAATGATAAGTTAAAGGCTTAGGTGACTAAAATGCCCCTGAACTTGGCACGTTTTGCAACTTCAGTCTCCAAACTATTGATGGACTTCAAGACATCCCTAAACTCGGCTAAATGGGTTTTATTACACCCCTGAGCTCATGACCTGGAGTGAGTGTAGTCACTTGCGGGTCCAGCTGTAAAATAAGGCTTATGTGGCCTCCACGTGTAAAATATTAATGCCACATGGCATTTTCATCCTATGTGTCCTCCACATAAATAAATTGTTTTGAAAAAAAATGTAAAACTGATTTTTTTTTATAAAAAATCTGGAACAATGAAATATTTATTTTAAATATGGAAAATTTGATTAAAAAAAACTGAAAAACTACAGTTTTAATTAAAATTTCAATTTTTTTAAAAAAAAATGAAAACTTGATATTTATTTAAAAGTGTCCTAAAAAATCCAGATTTTCATGATTCTTTTAAGACACTTATTTAAAAAAAAAAAAAAAAAAAAAAAAAAAAAACTGGAAAAATTGATTTTTTTTTTTAAATGTAGAAAACCCTTTTTTTTTTTAAATAATCCCAGAAAATTAGATTAGTTTTTAAATCTAGAAAAAAATTATCAGTTTTCCACTTTATTCTTAAAAAAATCAGTATCCCAGATTTAAAAAAAATCGAGGGTTTTAATCAAAAATTCAATTTTTCAGATTCTTTATTATAAAAATGGGTTTATTTAGTTTTCCAAATTTTTTAAAAGTCCAGGTTTTTAATTAAAAAAATAAAATTTCCAGATTTTTTTTTAAAAAAAATAACGGGTTTCTCAGTTTTCAAGATTTAAAAAGTTCCAGATTTTTTAATAAAAAATTCAGTCCAGATTTATTTTTAAAAAAATGGGTTTTCCACATTTTAAAATAATAGTTTTTTTTTTATTTTTAAAATTTATACTTTTTTATGAATTTTCCAAAATTGATTTTTCTTTTCTTTAAAAAAAAAAACTGACATGGCACCTCTCACGCGCCTGTTGGCGTGTGACTACACTTGTTGTGTCACGTGGCAGCTCGGGGATGAATTAAAACCCATTTTACCAAGTTTAGGGGTGTCTTGAAGTGCAGCAATAGTTTGGGGACTAAAGTTGCAATTCGTGCTAAGTTTGGGGGCGTTTTAGTCACTTAAGCCTAAGTTAAAGTAACATCTAAATGATGATTGGACAAGCCACATAGTAACTTGATATTTTTTTGATTTTCAATGTCAAAAGGATTACTCCTTATGCATGCTCTAATCAAAAGGAAAAACAATTTATTTTTATTATAAGGGTAATTTAATAAACTTTATATTATATTATTAATTTCTTAATATGCGTGTTTTTTATTAACGTGACACTTATTATGGGACAGAAGGAGTAACAAAGTAGAAAAAGGGGAAAAGGAAGAAGAAAATGTAGAGACAACAAGTTGTAAGGTGAAATAATTGTAACGAAACAACTTTCTCATTTAAGTAAAGGTGACCTTTAAGTTTGGAAATTACTAGAGGTGACTTGTAGGGACCACATCAAGTCAAAACTCAATTAAATTTAGGATTAAGAAAATTGGGGTTGAAAATGTATTTTTCCAAACTTGTTAATGTTTTATAAAATACAAAAAAAAAACCCAAATCATTTAATCCAACCCCCCATTTATTTCAAACTCAACATCGGTCCAATATCAAACCACACGAACTTCATTCAAAACAGGAACTAATCTCAACTGCTCCTTCAAACTTTCAACTTCAAACCCACGAATTGATCTCAACTGCTAAATGTGCTTCTTGAAACCGTCTTCAACCTCTTCAAAAGCTGAGTCTCATACGAACTGCTGCTCTCCATTTCTCTCAGGTAAAATCGCTCAACTTTTTCTTCTTTTAAAGTTAGGGTTTTGAAATCAAAGTGAGAAAATGATGATTTTGGTCAGAGAAGAAGAAGAAGAACATGGGTTTGTCTGCAATGTTGTTTATTTTGTTGTTCAACGCTTGAGAAACCCTTATTTGTTGTATTTGTTCGAGTTGTTGGGGTTTGTGTGTTTGTAAATAGTGTATGTGGTTGTGAAATTCTAGTTTTTGGTGTTGTTTGTGTTCTCGTTCTCCTTAGGAGTTCGAAAAAAGGCTTGTTGGGCTTGATAAAATCCGCATTTGCTCTATTTGTTTCACTTGTTGGGGTTTCTGTGTTGTTAAATAGTGTATGTGGTTGTGAAATTATAGTTTTTGGTACTGTTTGTGTTCTTGCTCTCCTTGGGGTTTCGAAAAAAGGGTTTGAATTTTTTCCACAGCTGAGTAAGTTGTTGCAGCAACTTCAGCGCAGCAACTTCAACATTTGTTTGACAGTTGAGGTTGGTTTATTTTGTTTAACTTGTGATGGTTGTGTGTTTGTATTGAAACAAATGTTTTTTCTGGTTCAAAAGTTAGAGTTTTGAAATAAAAGTACGAAAATGGCTAATTTTGGTTAAAGAAGAAGAGGAAGAACTTGGGCAGGGTGTCTATGCAATGCTGTGTATTTTGTTCAATTTTTGACTGTTATGTGTTTGTAATACACTGATATTGCAGCTTGATAGTGAAATAGATGTTGTTGTCCTATTGTTGTCCTTGTAAGGCTTAGGAAAAATGGCCTTGCCATTTTTTGTTTTGTTTTTACCCAACAGCTGAGTAATCTGTTGCAACAGATTTCTAATCTGTTAGTAAAAATCCAACAGTTGCTGAGGTTGTTGCAGCAAGTGAATATGTTGTTGCAACAGATTTTAAATCTATTGAAAATTGTTAAAACAGTTGCTGAGGAAGCTGCAGCAACTGTTCTGATGGTTTCCAACAGATTAGTCTGTTGGAACAACTCAATCATATGTTCCAACAACTTTACCAGTTGTTGCACCAGATTATCCATCTGCTGGAATTAATCAATACAGTTGCTGGGGAAGCTGCAGCAACTGTAATAATATTTTCCAACAGATGTATAATCTGTTGCAACAACTTATGAAGTTGTTGGAACATATGATGGAGTTGTTCCAATATATTACACACTTGTTGCAACATATGCTTCAGCTCTTATAAAAATTCATTATTTATTTACTTTAAATGGTGCACAAATCAATTGAAAGTGTTTTTGCTTATCTCCTGTGTGCAGATAAAATGTCTTCACGAAAAAAAAGGGGAGGAATCATCGAAATCATCTACAGTTAGTAAAAGAGCTAAGGGGCCATCATTAGATGATCTTGCTAAACAGGCAAATATTCTTTCTGAACAAACTGCTGAACAGGAAACCTCTCAAGTAGGAGGAGGAAGATGATGATGATGATGATGTAAATAATGATAACAATGAAGAGGATGAAATTGCATCTTTTGAAAGGTCGGCGACCGAGGCTGTTGATTCTTCTATTGGGGCTGATATTGACAGACCTTCCACTGATGAAGTTGTCAAAACTTTCAGTATTGAGAAGTTCCGTGTGCAGATGCCGATGGATAAACTAGGTGATTTGAATGGTGATCTTGTTGTAAAATCAGTCATGGGCAAGCCCTTTGATCACTTTAGGAAGATACTTCAAGAGGAGGACTTGGAGGATTTCTTCAGGGCCACATGTTTTAGCATGTATCTAGATTTGCCTGAGGACAACAATGAAAGGTTTCAAATGACCATTGTGTATGGTCTTCTCAAACGAATAATTATTTGCAGCAAAACTGATGAGATATGGATAAACTACTGCGGCATGCCAGTTTGTTTTGGCATCAAGGAGTTTGCCATAATCACTGGACTGAGGTTTCATGATCCTTCTCAACCTCTTCCTACAGTTACATTAAAGAAGGGAGCCATGACACCCAAGTCATCTAAGGGAGCCAAGACACCCAAGTCATCCAAGGCAGCCAAGAAAGGCAAAGCCAAGGTTGATGATGATTTGGATTTAGTGGATGTTTGTGGAAAGAGCTACAAGGCAGCGAATTTGCTAGCAGACTTGAAGTCAGAAACTATGTCAAGAAAGCATAAGGAGTCATTGTGCTTAGTTTGGTTTGTGAATTCTATTTTTTGGGCAAGGGATGTAAAGAATAATATAGAACTTGGTTTGATTAAACTGTCGGAGGATCATGAGGCATTCAATAACTATCCATGGGGTCATAAAAGTTTTAAGTTGACTGTTGAATATTTGTGCAAAGCTTTGAACCCTAATGTGAAGACATCCAACATCTATGGCTTCCCTTGGACCTTCATGGTAAACTTTCTTTCTTCAATGTTAAATCTTTTTAATTATTTTCCTTCATTGATTATTCTGATTTTTGGTGGCATAATTTTTTCTAGGCTTGGGCATTTGAAGCCATTCCTCACCTACGGAGTCAAGTCAGGGACTACTCAGAAGAAGTTTGTTTTCCAAGGATCCTCAGATGGTTGACTACCAAAAACAGCAACAAAAAAATGAATCTTGATCCTTTTAACCCCCCCCCCCCCCCAAGGAAGCAGTAAGTCAGAATCTGTTGGAAAATATCCCTGAATAGTTTTATAAGAAGTAACTACTTGTTGTAACAGATACATTTATCTGCTGCAACAACCTCAGAATATGTTGGAAAAATCAAAACAGTTGCTGAGGAAGTTGCAGCAACTGTTCTGATATTTTCCAACAGATAGTGAATATGTTGCAACAACTCCTAAGATGTTGGAACAACTTGATCAGTTGTTGCAACAGGTTCACAATCTGTTGGAAAATATCAGAACAGTTGCAGAGGAAGCTGCATCAGCTGTTTTGGTTTTTCCAACAGCTAAAGAATATGCTGCAACAACCTAGGAGGTTGTTGAAACATATGTGGAGGTTGTTCCAACAGATTACACACTTATTGGTTGAATATATCTGTTTGTTTGTTGTAGGTTGTACATCCAAGGCTTTTCCCGACAAAACGAGAGGTGCAGATGCCATGCCTTGTTAGTTTAGGGCATAGGGAATTTGTGCATGATGAATTGATTGATCGGATAAAAGAAGAATTGGCTGGAGCCACAATCATCATAAGGGCTGGTGTTGTTGATGGTGGTGGTGATGGAGTTGGTGGTGGTGATGGTGATGGTGTTGGTGATGCTGTTGATATGAATACTGTTGTTGATCTTACAAGACAAGCAGTGGAAGGTCTTGCTGATAAAAGAAGAGATGATGATGGTGGTGGTGATGGAGTTGGTAGTGGAGTTGGTGGATATACTCCCCAAAGTGGTGGTGGTGGGCAGACCACAGATATCCCTTATAGGTTGGGTAGATATTCTTCAGTTGGTGCCGGTTCCTCCAAGGTGTATTCTTGTGCTTGTGAATGCAGTACTTACAGGCTGAAAATGGAAGGTTTGATAAACAAGGTTGAAGAGTTGCTTCAGGCACGAAAAGATCACTTGAAAGAAGGATATATCAAACAAGAGAGGATAAAGCATTTTGTTAGATTTCTTTTTTAGACACAATCTTCCGCAGAAGGTGAAATAAATATTCAATAAATTCGCTCGATTGATAATATGGCGAATCTGTCCATTGAAACATTCCAACCTCAACATTTGAGAAGCTGAGATACAAAATTGGAATGCGTCGTCTCCGAGACAGCAAGTGAAGTTTTGATCAGGGGAGTAAAATACGCGTTGCACTCTTTTTCCCTTAACCAAGGTTTTTGTCCCAATTGGGTTTTCCTAGTAAAGTTTTTAATGAGACAGCTATCAAAGCGTATTACTAGATATGTGTACTCTTTTTCCTTCACTAGGACTTTTTCTCACATGGTTTTTTCTAGTAAGGTTTTAACGAGGCACGTTATCTATTAATGGACATTCACGGGGGAGTGTTATAAATAATAATTAATAGTGAAGTACTTTGGTGATCACCAAATGTAAGTTGTCTTTTAGTTAGTGATCACCAAAGTAAGTTATCTTTTAGTTAGTGATCACTAAATGTAAGTTATCTTTTCGTTGATGATCACCAATATATTACTAAATTAGTTTTCCTATAAATAGTACCACTCATGTCCTATGGAAGAAACAGAGAATTGAAAGAAAATAATATCAATCTTCAAAAATAAAAAATATTTTAAAAAAAATATTTAAAAAAAAGCATGTTTTGTATAGGGTTTGTAATGTTATGTTTTGTAAATATAAAACTATCGTCACGTTTCCTAAATATTTCTCCTTAAGATGTATATATACGTAGGTGTCCTTTAATGCAATTGAGAGTGTGTAAAGTTGAGGCCCACATTTTCTAAAACTCTTCAATTTGTGTGGGGCCCAATTTTTGTACCTATCTCGACAATTGCAGCTGATTGAGATTTTGGGCCCCGAACTCCCTACTGCAGGACAAAGAAATAGCATGTCGACGGTCCCATCGGCATACCCGCTCTTCTATAATCTCCTAGATGGCCTATGCCCGTGCTGCGCACGGGCCCAACATTTCGGATTATAGTGTATCTATGTATATGTAGTTGTGTTTAGATAATGATAATATATATATATATATATATAGACACACACACACACATACTATGTTCAAAATACGATTAATATAACATTGTAGTTTGTGCTCCGTATCTAAACTTTATTTTATTCGTGTTTGCTACGAAAATTTCTTAATACTTTTTAAAAGAGAAGATTTGTTTAAAAGAAAACTATTTTCTTCTCTTTGAGATAAAATAATAGCAATATTTAAGCATCAGTTGATACTTTCAATTTTAATTCGATTAATTTAAAAGTGTAAAATACTTATTATTTTTTATCAAATTTTGATTTGGATAATTCTAATTCAAATTATTAAATTAATTTTACATGTTTAAAACGAAACAAAATAGAAATTAATTTTCTATTTAAACGAAGAAATGCTATTTTTTAATTTTTGGTAAATATTCTCG
Organism: Lycium barbarum; assembly: GCF_019175385.1. Taxonomy (NCBI): domain Eukaryota; kingdom Viridiplantae; phylum Streptophyta; class Magnoliopsida; order Solanales; family Solanaceae; genus Lycium; species Lycium barbarum. Next base: position 137,535,733 of record NC_083338.1, on the reverse strand, counting down.
GTTTAACTCATTTTACTTGTCATGTTGTCTTTTGCATGGTTTTTTAAGGAAACGCGAATTAGAATTATAATTTGACTAATTTATCTTATTCATTATTTGATCTTCATTTGATATTAATCTCTTTTCACATTTATTAGAATAAAAATAAAAATAAAAAAGTAATTAAATTGTATGTTATTTTTTAAATATATATATTTTAAGTATACTTATTTTAGTAAACATAATAAATAAATGACATGGCGGAATAGAAAATACAGCAATTAAATATTTTGAAGAAAAGTAATAATATGAGGTCCATGTTTTTTGCTGTGCAATAATTTCATTTGCTCTCACTAATGGGTTAATATGCATGTGGCAATGAATCCACTATTATTGACTTGATGGGGATACTTTGGGAATTATATGAATATTGTTTGATTTTTTAGTATATGGGATGCAACTTTTTTTTTTTTTTGACGTTGCCTTTTTTTTTTTAAATATGGGGTCCAATTTTTTTTCATGAGTTTGAAGAGGATGGGATCCACTTTTTTTACATGAGTTTGGGGAGGGTGGGGTCCAGTTTTTTTTTTTTTTTTTTTTTTTTTAAGAGTGAATGTCGACGAAGCATGGATAAACCGATGCTTGTATATAGTAGAAAAATAGAAATATAATAAAGTATTTCTATCTACTTTTTAGAAAAGTTGATAATATAAAGTATAAAACGTCATTGTTTTTGCCTTAAATAAAAAAGTGGGTGGGACCACAAAGAATTTTTTTACTCTTAAATAAAAAAATAGGACCGAACATGGACGACGATGTTGCCTCTATAAACTGGCTCTTCTATATAGTAGTAATAGTAAAGTAATACATATAATTTTTTTATCAAAATTTGATTTGGATAATTCTAATTCAAATTATTATACTAATTTTATATGTTTAAGATGAAACGAAGTAGAAATTTGATTTTCTATTTAAATGAAGAACTTCTATTTTTTAATTTTTAGTAAATATTTTTTGTTTAACTCATTTTACTTGTCATGTTGTTTTTTACATGTTTTTTAAGGAAACGTCAATTAGAATTAGAATTTCACTAATTTACCTGATTAATTATTTGATCTCTATTTAATATTATTTTTTCTTTTATGACATTAATCTCTTTTCACATTTATTAGAGTAAGGAAAAAATGAAAAATTAATTAAATTCTATCTTATTTTAATATATAAGTATTTTAAGTATGTTGCTGTACAATAATTTCATGTGCTCCCACTAATGAGTTGATACGCATGTGGCAATGAATCCATCATTATTGATTTAATTGTTTGATTTTCTAAGCACTTTTTTTTAACATTGTTTGTTTTTTTAATATGGGATTCATTTTTTTTTAATATTAGTTATTGTTTAATATATATAGGGCCCACATTTTTTTCCCAAGAGTTTGGATGTGGTGGGTTTCACTTTTTATTTTTTATTTTTTTTAATACTGGTTGGTGTTTAATATGGGGCCATGAGGAACTTCTATTTTTTAATTTTTAGTAAATATTTTTTGTTTAACTCATTTTACTTGTCATGTTGTTTTTACACGGTTTTTAAGGAAACGTCAATTAGTTTTATAATTTCACTAATTTAGCTTATTAATTATTTGATCTCCATTTAATATTATTTTTTCTTTTATGACATTAATCTCTTTTCACATTTATTAGAGTAAGGAAAAAATAAAAAAGTAATTAAATTCTATCTTATTTTAATATATAAGTATTTTAAGTATATTGCTGTACAATAATTTCATTTGCTCTCACTAATGGGTTGATACGCATGTGGCAATGAGTCCATCATTGTTGATTTAATTGTTTGATTTTCTAAGCATTTGTTTTTTTAACATTGTTTGTTTTATTAATATGGGATTCACCTTTTTTTTTTAATATTGCTTGATTCTATTAATATGGGGTCCACTTTTTTTTCCCATGAGTTTGGATGTGGTGAGTTCCACTTTCTTTTCTTCCTTTTTTTTATTGCTCGATGTTATTTAGTATGGGGCCCACCCTTTTTTTTTAAGGGACAACGGACGATGAAGCATGGGTCTAAACCCATGCTTTATATAGTTTCCTTTTTTTTTTATTGGATTCACCTTTTTTTTTTTTTAATATTGCTTGATTCTATTAATATGGGGGCCATTTTGTTTTTCCCGTGAGTTTGGATGTGGTGAGTTCTACTTTTTTTTTTTTTTAATTGCTTGGTGTTATTTAGTATGGGGCCCACCCTTTTTTTTTTGAAGGGACAAGACCATATGAAGCATGGGTCTAAACCCATGCTTTATATAGTTTATTCTTTTTTTATTTTTTATTTTTTATATTGCTTGGTGTTCTTTAGTATGTGGCCCACCCTTTTGAACATTATTAGTTTGCACTATTTTTATGCATAATATATATATATATATATATATATATATATATATATATATATATATGTTCAAAACACGATTGATATAACATTGTAATTTGTGCTCCGTATCTAAAACTTTATTATATTAGTGTTTGCTAAGAATACAAAGTCTGAACTTTTTTTTTTTGACATTATTTATTTTTTTAATATGGGATTAACTTTTTTTTATATATATTGCTTGATTTTGTCAATATGGGATACTATGTTCAAAACACGATTAATATAACATTGTAGTTTGTGCTCCGTATTTAAAACTTTATTATATTAGTGTTTGCTACGGATACGCATGGTGTTTAATATGGGGCCCACAATTTTTTTTAACATTGTTTATTTTTTTAATACGGGATTCACTTTTTTTTTTAATATTGCTTGATTTTGTTAATATGGGATCCACTTTTTTTTCTCGTGAATTTGGATGTGATGGGTTCCACTTTTTATGGGGGGCCCAAAATTTTTATTTTTTTTACAATTTTATTTTTTATTTTTGTGGGCCTGTTTAATATTTGGGGTGGGGGGGGGGGGGGAATTTTATTTTTATTTATGGAGGGCCACGACGGTCGACGAAGAGCGCGTAAAACTCACTCTTCTAAATAGTAGAAACTAGATGACATTAGCCCGTGCCCAACACTGCTTCGCAACAATGTTTCGTATTGAATTAAAAGAAATAACCATAACCAGAAGCTTTTTTCCATCCAACATGGACATAATCTGGCTATTCTCTTAAAAAATAATATCTGTAGAAAGGACATATGGACGATACCTCTCCCATAACCATTCCAGAGCCTCAATTACATTATCTTTATACCATGCCTTCTTGTTGTGGCAAGCCTGTACCGTTATCTGTATTATGCTATTAAGTAGCTTTGTCTTACATCTTGGTACAACATACCTTGTTTAACTCAGAATTGTCTCAACTACTTTCTTCCTCGAATATTCCTGAATTACATTAGAGACACCTGTAGAATTATGTTGAACTGATCAAATATTGGTGTCCATATCTCAAACAGACTAAATGCAAACTTGTTCCAAAGGCATATATTTTCAAACATCATCAATCTTTGCGCATATGATTGTAATAGTGTCGGTTTAACAAAAAATCTGATTTACTGAAAAGAGAATTTTCATCTACCAAGGATCAAGGAGCATATAATGATAATCACTATGGCAAAGAAGCCAAGAAAGACGATAGACATTGAAGCTAGCTTCCAAAGTGATATAGACATTGAAGCTAGCTTCCAAAGTGATAAGTGAACAACACAGAACAAAGGAGTCTAACAATTCTTTAAGTCTTTATCATTTTGCGTTCATATATGTTGGACCAATTTCTTTTATTTTTACAGTTAAGGATAGATCCCAAAGCAGTGTATATCATTAATGTGGTTCATCAACTTTTCTCTCATAGTTACAGGTAAAAAAGAGCAAACAACTCAACACAGTATCATTTTTTAATATTTTTATATGTTCATGGATAATGTATATTTTAACTAAAATATGATCAAATAGTAGTCTCGACGTGAACTCTTTCTTATCTGTTTCAGCAGATGGAACACTTATCATTGGACATTCTTAATGCAAGGAAGTATTTTCTACTTACTACATAAGGAAAATGGAAAATGGAAAATGGAAAATGGATCACAAATACCCTTCTGGCACCTTTTGGTCTAAACATACCCTCAACCTTTATTTTTGATTCAAGAATACCCCTCCTCATGGAATCTCTTCACTAAGTATTCTTATTATGTTTATCTGTCAAAAGCATAAAGTTTTAAAATCATGGATTCTTGTCGATATATTTTAGGGGTATTTTTGGCCCTTTTCCATACTATATATAAATCAAAAGTTTGGAAAAAGAAGTTTTTTTTACCTGACATCACATTTCAAGCTCAGCATCCTAGTGAGGTAAAAACAAAAAACTATTACTATGATTTTATAGAAAATCTGAAGTCAAACACTTGGAAAAAATAATCCATTATTAAAAAAAGGAATCTAAATAAAAGAACTCAAAGACACAGAGGGTCTGTCCTATAAAAGCTCTCACTACAAATAAGACTTTTAGAGGCAATTATTTAACGGCGATAGACTAATTGTCACTAATTTATTCAGTAAACACAATTATGGGCGGCAATTTAACTTTGATGTCTAGCTAGTATATGGAGGGGAATCTACTATATTCGAGTTAATGTAGAAGATTTGGACTATTGCATCGCATCACTTAAATTATATAAGATTCACATCTTAATTGATATCCCTCTAGAGAAGGGAAAATTCTACCTGTAATCCTAATATTCTCCTGCACACACTTTCTACTTTATAAATATAGCTGAGTCTAGAATGAGATTTTGGGTGGGGTAACAATTATGTCATAGCTAGTATCCCACAGAATAAAATAACAATAGAAACTTTGTTAGTTCACTTTTGGAATCTAGTGTATAAATGTAAATGTAACAGAGAGTGTTCTCATTGTTTAGCCTAAAGGTGTTAACCGGTTCCAACCGGAACCGGACCGGTAACCGGTTAGGGAACCGGCCGGTTCCGGTTTACCGGTTTGAAACTCCAAACCGGAACCGGTCCGGTTTGGAGTGGTTAAAACTTTTTTTTTTTTTTGTATTATATATATATATATATTATAGTATTGGGGTAGGGTGGATGAAATGGAGGCTAGCTTCAGGAGTGCTATGTGACAAGAAGGTGCCACCACAACTGAAGGGCAAGTTCTACAGAGTGGTGGTTAGACCGGCTATGTTGTATGGGGCGGAGTGTTGGCCAGTTAAGATCTCTCACGTTCAAAAGATGAAAGTTGCCGAGATGAGAATGTTGAGATGGATGTGTGGGCACACTAGGAGCGACAGGATTAGAAATGAGGCTATTCGGGATAAGGTGGGAGTGGCCTCGGTGGAAGACAAGATGCGGGAAATGCGACTGAGATGGTTTGGGCATGTGAAGAGGAGAGACATAGATGCCCCAGTGCGGAGGTGTGAGAGGTTAGCCATGGATGGTTTCAGAAGAGGTAGGGGTAGGCCAAAGAAATGTTGGGGAGAGGTGATTAGACAGGACATGACGCAGTTACAGCTTACCGAGGACATGACCTTAGATAGGAAGGTGTGAAGAACCCACATTAGGATAGAAGGCTAGTATATAAGTCTCGTTATCTTTCCTTATTAGTAGGCGCATTAGCGCATTATAATTTCTTGTGCTCTGATTTATGTTATTATTTGCTACTTTCTGTACTTTGATTACTCTATTTTACCTGTGCCGCTTTCGTTATTTGCATTTCCATATCGCTTTGAATTCCTTGATTATCCTGTTTTACTGTGTCGCTTGCATTATTTCATTGCAATATCGTTTTGAATCTTTTAACCTTATCTGACTCCCTTTTTATGCTTCTATTGAGCCGAGGGTCTCTCGGAAACAGCCATCCTACCTTGGTAGGAGTAAGGTCTGCGTACATTCTACCCTCCCCAGACCCCAAGATGTGGGATTTCACTGGGTTGTTGTTGTTGTATTATAGTATTTATTAGTATATTGTAGGTATATTTACATATGTTATACAACTTTATAATTAAAGTTTACATATTTACTGACTAACAGGCTAACAGCAAGTCAGCAATACAGAATAGTGCTTTTCGTATACATATATGTATAACTTAATACATATACTATATATATGTATATATATGTACTATATACTATATATACTTATATATAGGTATAACTTAATATATATACTATATATACATATATACATATATACTATATATACTTAATATATATACTATATATATTTATATACTATATATACTATATATATATGTATACTATATATACTTATATATGTGTATAACTTAATATATATACTATATATACATATATACATATATACTATATATACTTAATATATATACTATATATATTTATATACTATATATACTATATATATATGTATACTATATATACTTATATATGTGTATAACTTAATATATATACTATATATACTATATATACTTATATACTATATACTATATATACTTAATATATATACTATATATATTTATATACTATATATACTTTCTATATATATTTATATACTATGTATAACTTAATATATATACTATATATACTTATATATATGTACTATATACTATATATACTTACTTATATACTATATATACTATTTTTTCTATATATACTATATATACTTATATATGTTTAAGTATACTATATAACTTAATATACTTATAAGTATATTCTTAGTATATTTTAGGTATATTCCTAACTTAATAAAAGTAAAAATATGAACACAAGTAAATAGAAGAAAGCTCAATGAGCCATATATTTTATTCATTCTTGGATAACATTTATTTGCAAGTTGTATTTTTTTTTTAACTTGCAAATAATACATGAGTTGTACAAAAATAGTAGAATAATAAAATCACCAATTTTGAACCATTTCGTTAATTTCCCCCACATCATATTCGGTCATGGAAATATCTTCAAAGTCTTTCATTTGGTCTGGTCCACTAGCTATCAAATCTTCGATTTCTTCCTCTTCGCCTTGCTCCGCTTCTGAGTTTTGGTTGCGTCGCTCCGATCTAATCCAATCTCGAATGCACACTAGTACTTGCAAGCTAAAGCCGGATAATGAATGTCTATGGTCTCCAATTTGTTGTCTTCCTTGGCTAAATGCGCTCTCCGAAGCCACGGTTGATACTTGAACCGTAAGGATATCTCGAGTCATTCTTGAAAGTACCGGATAGCTTGCCTTGTACTTCTTCCACCATGCTAAGACGTCCACCTCATCGAGTTGGTTGATATCCACATTTGGCTGCATCAAATAAAAGTTATATTCATCAAAGTTTGCAGTAGAAGAAGAAGTTGGCTGTGAATGTAAAACTTTTAAACCCGACAAGCCCTTTTTGCTACTCTGAGAAGTAGTAGGGCGTGGAGCAACGGGTGTAGCACGTTCTTCCAAACTAGAATAATGAGTAAAAACTTTTCTAAACTCATCATCAATAGCGAGATCGGCTTCAGCTAAAGATGGTTGAACTCCCTCTTCAATTTCTAAAAATGTATAAATTTGACTAACCAAATTTTTAGTATAAGACACTGTTAAACAAGGATTTAAAAGGGAACCCAATATAAATAAAGTTGGGATGGGAAAAAAATACTTCTTAAATTTGATTATCATTTCAAAAATAGCCACTTGATAATCGGGTTTATATTTATACTCTTGTAAAACTCTAGCTATTTCCGCTAAGTAGGCTAAAATTCCGGTTACCGTGGGATAGAATTGTCTAGAAAAAGCAAGAGTTGCATTATAAAAAATTTCTAAGAGTTCAATACATTCTTTAACATCTTCCCAATGCCTAAAAGTTAACCAATCCTCACTATCAGTATTATATTTGTTGTGAACTTGTTGTATGGGAATCCTATACTCATATGCTTGTTGTAGCATAATGTAAGTGTAGTTCCACCTAGTCTCAATTTCTACTTGAATTTTCCTAGGTCTAAGGTTATTTTCCACACAAGCATTCTTAAAATCTCTAATTCTTCCCCTATTAGCATTACAAAAAAGAAACGCAACAGCATTTCTAACATTTTGAACAGAATCATCAAAATGCACAAGACCATCTTTAACAATTAAATTTAAAATGTGACAACTACATCTTACATGAAAAATATTTCTTAGAGGAGGGTTTATTTCTCTTTTTAAAAGACCAATTGTCTTTGTATTATTAGAAGCATTATCTAAAGCAATACAAAGTGCTTTTCTTTTTTTTTTTTTTTTTTTTAATTTTCACGGTTCCGGTTTCCAAAATATCGGAACCGGTTCTACCGGTTCCGGTTCCGGTTTAACCGGTCCGGTTACCGGTTAAAACCGGTTAACCCGAACCGGTTGCCACGTTTAGTTTAGCCATAAAAAAATATCTATGATGATTTATGCTGAAAAAGCATGCTACACTAGCTATCATACAGTCTTAAATCTTCCTTTCTCCTAGAGTGTTTGGTCAATGTAACTTTTAAAATGTTTTGGTTCATTCTTCCATAACCCGGTGGAAGTTTGCTAAATAGAATACATGAATATTGGTTGCGATTCATGACGTTTGTTTGGGTTTATATGTCTGTCAAAATTAGTTGAAAGGTTATAAGGAGTATTTAGGGTCCAAACATGGCTGTGGTTATCTGGTACAAATTAATTAGGTGCTTGGCCAAAATTTAGATCCTCCTCAACATTAAATTTATTCCTCAAAGTGGAGAAAGTCTTGAACCTATGCATGAAGGTGTTCATTTGCGTAAATCAGCTTCGTGTTTCGTTGTCAGTCAACTTATTTCTTTTGAACATGGCTATCTATTTTGTGCACTGATATTTGAAGTATTATCTCTTCATCTGAAATTTAAAGTATTTCTTTTTTGGAATATGAAGGATATACTTTAACATGCCTATTTTCCAAAGCACTTAGATCACTTTGCCAATAATATCTTGTGAGTTGTGTGTTTTTAATTGGGAAAACTCTTGTTCTGAAACTCACCAAAAATATTTATTGTAGTGGTGTAACTTGGTTGACTCTTTTGTAAATCTGGTGTAAGACTTTAGTGCTGCTTAAAGTTGTGAAAGTGCCCCTTACCTTATCAGGGCCTAAGAAGATTCAATTCATGCATACAGAGAGAAAGGGATTCCATCGAAACTAATTCATATTGTGCATTTTAGTGATGGTTTCCCTTTCAGAGTATTGTCATTTAGGTGCATTAAACGTTTGATTACTTTCTAATATTCCTGTCTACTCAAGCGTCGTTGTGATTATTACTTTGCATGAAAATTGGTGTCGAGACCGTCGCACAAAGCTCAATCATAGCATGCGATCGAGTTGGAGTCGCAAGCATACGGTCAAGTGGATTTGTCACCCCAAGCAGGGCCAGGTATAGCATGCGTTACAATCAATTTTGAAGACACTTGTCTTGTTTTCCCTACAAAAGTTATAGTGAAAACCAATTTGGAGAATTTATGTGTCTCAATATTTGAAGTTTGATTACCATGTAGGTTGCATCAATAGTCTCATATTATCCAGTCTTGATGTTGATATTTATTTTATTTTATAATTTCAGGTCATACACTACAAAGTTCAACACTTTGGCATGTGGAAAACTTCATTGTAATCAAGAGTTGGAGAAACTTCAATGTGTCATTCATTGTATAGTATTATAGCTATTTGATAATGAACGTCATTAGACAAATAGTTTACTTTTTTTATGTTTTGACACTTTAAAAGTGTTGATTATAGTTGTTTTGTCTACTGTGGATTTAATGAAGTGTATGAAGCTTCTTAAAATGAATCTTGTTATTACTTTGAATGTAAATAGGCATTACCGGTACTAAGAAAATTGTTGAAATATCCCATTCTATTGACAAAAAGATGGATCTTTACCGGCTATAAGAAAAGACGGTAAGGACGTGGATTAGATAAATGTGTACATAGTTTTAGCTGCCATTACATTTGCTACTAAAAAGGTTATTTTTACCGGTAATTAGATGAGTCTTTACTGGCAATAAAATATGCCTTAAAATGTCTGATTGAGAATATAATTGGGAGAGTTTAGTGGCCATTTTAATTGCCGCTGCCAAATGCCGTTAAAAGCCATGGACTTTTAGCGGCAATAATAGGTATCTTTACCCGCATTCAGTGAAATGGCCGCTAAAACCTTTAGCGACCCCGGCAACACCGGCCAATAATAAAAAGTTTTGGCGGCCATATTTATTGCCGCTAAAGAGCATATTAATTGCCGTTAAAAGCCATTTTTGTAGTAGTGTCTATAATTTGTTACACGTCAACCGTCGGTTTGAAAGAAGCATAAACATTTTAATAAACCATGGAAAATGAGTTAGCAGAGTAATGTGGGAACTGGGAGTGCCATGAGAACATGGCAAACATGTGATCTAACCTAAATTTCACCATAGCCAAAAGTGGCTTCAACCACATCCAAAAACAGCAGGAAACAAAAAAATGAACAAAATCCATGAGTACGAAGTTTCAGGTTTTCTCTAAAATTTATGAGAAAAGGAACCAAAGTCAGTGGTTTGGTGTTCCTGTAAAATTATCTGTCAAACTAAGAGAAAAGTTAACTACATAAAAGAACTCTATGCAATATGTATACCACGTAAAAAGCATGATTAAATATCGCCTAATAGACAAAATGACTAATATACCATTAATAATCAATTCTATGGACAAAAAACTAACATGTCGAAACCAGCTGCTTCACTCAAGGGCAACAAATTGCAGCATAACTTGCCCACAGATTTGCAATAACATAGAGAAATAATAAGGGAAATCAAAAGCTCAAGGACAAACTTCTCTTATGAAATAAGAAAGACAATAAAAACTGAGATTTGGGCTAAGATGAAGAAATAATTTGTAATGATCCAACTATTTAAATTCGGAAATTAAACTAATCAAATCGAACTAATAATTTCGGGGCAATTTTCTGGGGTTTATATTAAGCGAAACTGAACTCTGTTACAAATAAAGCTACTGATATGGAATGAAAATAAATTGCGCTAAGAAATCTCCATTGATGAACTTGAACTCGTAACAGAAGAAGAGAAAAGGAGAATTTAGGGATTGAAGAAGAAGGAGACGAGAAGAGAGGGAGAAAGAGGATTAAAGGAGGTGAGAAAATACTAATTGATCATATCCTTGTTGCTCTTTCAAGCGTCTAGTTATAGGATTCTCATGCAATCACAGCCCTTAACCTTCATTAACTCAGACTTAATCTCGTGCGTCCACGTGTTATAATTCTATTCGTCGCTTTTTTATACTTCACTATGCCAATATATCCAGGTCATTACATAATTGAGATGATGAACACCGCGGGAGAGATCTAAGGAAAAAGATAAAAGAAGAAACTTTGTAATACAACTATGCGCTGGCAGCAACTAATTCCACGCATGATAATAGCTACCAGGTTCCCACAAATTAAAAGTTTGGAGCTAAACTAACTAAAAGACTAAAATATTTAACATCAGAAGGGCTTATTATACCTGTATATATCAATTTCCCAGCTCTATGCTTCGGTTATGGCAGATTATTGTGCTTCTCTTTCTCGATTATTGCTTTACTTTGCTAACCCATACTGTGGTTCTCGAATTATGCCTTTTTGCTGTTCCATAACAAAAGCCGCGTAATCATTAGTTAGCTGATCTATAAACACGTAAATAGACCTATAAAAGTGAAGAAAGAAGATGGACCTAGAATACCATACTCATTACTTTGCTGGAGATACCAATGTCGAGGTCAACGTGCTTCAGCACCTTGAAGATGTAGATCATGTAAGTCTCAATCGACTTCTTCCGTCTTCTTCTTCTTATCACCGCCGGTTGCGTCCTTCGGGACTCTTCTATGCCAGAGTTTTCTCAGCGGCGAGAGTTTTCTCGGCGGATTTCCACTATGCCTTTGGTGCCATTTATGGAGAGAGAAAGGGAGAATAGGTTAACAAAGGAGAATACCAAGGACGCGCTGGTGCTTCACGACCAGGAAACGTTACTTCATTCTTTTAAAAGTCGAAAATGCCCTCAAGATTAATGTGAATGAGATATAGCAACCATGTCGATCCTAGAGGCCTTATTCACGCTTCTATTATAGTTTACCCTAAAAAGAAAATTTTATCATTGCCCCCTAGACAGATACAAATTTCAAGCTCGGATCCTCAAATCCGGCTCCGTAGTTAAAAGTATATATGTCATCTTATATTTACTATAACGATTTGAAGACAAACAAATTAAAAATCTTTACAATCTTCGTTTTATTTATCAACAGTACATAAATTATTCGGATTGTTAAGTAATCTTACTTTATTGGGGAAGCATCACTACAGCACCTTCAAGCCATGTAAATATGCAATATACTCCTTTCTGCTAACAATATAATCTATCAATCTGTCACAATTCGCAAACCAATGTTATATTCTTACATTCCTTTGTATTGCTGCTTTTAAGATGATTAGATAGTGATCAAGATTAATAGCTTTTATTCTTATGTCTTCATTATAAATCACAGAGCTTTAAGTCATTTTTGACACAAAATTGAACATCAAATACCTAAAATAATATTTGAAAAGGTAAAATGCGAAGATAAGAAGCATGATATATATCCTTAAGTTTAAAATGTGGAATTCAAACTTAAGGCATGTGTTTCCTGAAATTTGAATTGTTGAGTTAAAATCTTCAATTCTGTGTGTCCTGAAGTTTGAACTCTGGAATTCGAACTTCAAGCTCGTGTGCCCAAGATTGCAAGACTAAAAGCTTACATGAATTCCCAATCAGTGATTTAAGAAGTAGATGCCAAAGATATGCCATCTTTCACTTCTTAGTATTGAGTTCATAATGTCGTTTACTTTTGCTCCTCTTCTATCGGGAGGAAGATGTTATAATCAAGTAACCACTTCAACACTAATTAATTAAATTTAGAACATATCTTCCTCTCATACTCTTGCCACAGTTACAGCAAACTATTCACAAGCAGATCTTAAGAGAACATTAACAGTGTTGGAAGCTTTCATTAAAATACAAAAAGGAACCAAAGATATGCAATTTTTACTTCCATCTGAAAAAACGCACATTATCAAGCCAGATAGAGTTCCGATATGAATACACACAGATTGATGACCACTCTCCAATCAAGTGTTCGTCAGACCGATATGAGGGCAAAAGTAGCAAGAACAGCCTGCAACAAACAATAGTATTATTACATGAGGCATTAACCTATCAGCTAATAGACAGAATTCTATGGTTTGGTTTTCAATTCATAAAGATTCTGATAAAATTTATAACCAACCGGAATCATAGTTTTCCCAAATAATACACTGAGAGTTAATTTCCGTTTCCTAAATACACAACAGAGAAGATACATCATACATGTGCATAAGAAAGTCTCAAATTTAATACTAACACATTAGCTTCAAACATGTAGCCAAAAGATAATTTAAGCAAGTTAATACAACTGCCTAATTAAAAAAAAAAAAAAAGATGACTTACAGCAATAGTGCACACGATGTATCCTGCTTTCTCTGTGCACAAAGCAGGAGAAAAGCACCTAGATACCAAGGGATGCCAGCAAGAAGGAAACCGATAATGAACCTTCAAAAATGAAACAGACAGCTAAGTCTTGTCGCATGTGAGACCCCTCGAAATAAGTAAGGTCAACTTGCAGGATTTTAGTACCTTAATCAACTGATGATACCAGGAAGACAAACTTTCTAACGTCAATCTTTACCAATATTCACTAAACATCAACAGATCTAACCCCAAAAATTCAGATTAGATACCCAACCAAAATAACCCCTCTAATAATCAGAAGAAAGAGCACCGTAGAAACATAAGTAAAGAATTAAAAAGAAGATTTGGCATAAAAATTGAAAGATGGGCAGACCTGAATTGAGGCTTTGACATCTTTACCATGAGAACTGAAAGAACTCTTTGAGGCTTTTTTTTTTTTTTTTTTTTTTTTTTTTGAAGAAAGAAAGATAACCGATCAAGAAAAAATTGAAGAAATAGATAAACGATGGTAAATTTCTAGATCTATGCTGTCTATTTGGAGTAAATAAAAGCCACCTGGAGTGGATTGAGCCTGCAATTACCACATAAAGAACATCTATAGTAGCCGTATGATGGAATGCCTAAAATGCCCTTGATTGACGACGATCCTGATTCCGACGCTTCTAAGTTCTGCTACGTGCCTTATGCCTGCGCACAGGCCCAACACTTTGGATTATAGTATATCTATATATATATATATATATATATTATGTTCAAAACACGATTAATATAATATTGTAGTTTGTGCTTCGTATCTAAAATTTTATTATATTTGTGTTTGCTATGAATATAAAGTCGGCAAAAATTTATTAATACTTTTTAAAAGAGAAGACTTGTTTAAAAGGAAACTATTTTCCTTTCTTTGAGATAAGATAATAGCAATATTTAAGCATCAGTTCATACTTTCAATTTTAATTCGATTAATTTAAAGTGTAAAATACTTATTATTTTTTATCAAATTTTGATTTGGATAATTCTAATTCAAATTGTTAAATTAATTTTACATGTTTAAAACAAAACAAAGTAGAAATTGATTTTCTATTTAAACGAAGAAATACTATTTAGTTTAGTTCATTTTACTTGTCATGTTGTCTTTTGCATGGTTTTTTAAGGAAACGTGAATTAGAATTATAATTTGACTAATTTACCTTATTCATTATTTGATCTCCATTTGATATTAATCTCTTTTAACATTTATTTGAGTAAGAATAAAAATGAAAAAGTAATTAAATTATATCTTATTTTAAAATATAAATATTTTAAGTATATTTATTTTAGTAAACATAACAAATAAATGACATGGTGGAATAGCAAATACAGCAATTAAATATCTAGATTAGATATCAGGCTAATATAAGAAAAGAAAGGAAATTGCATATATTTGCCTACTTATCCTTTTGAAGAAAAGCAATAATATGGAGTCCATGTTTTTTACTGTGCAATAATTTTATTTGCTCCCACTAATGGGTTGATACGCATGTGGCAATGAATCCACTATTATTGACTTGATGGGGGATACTTTGGGAATTACATGAATATTATTTTTTTTTTATGAATATTGTTTGATTTTTTAACATATGGGGTGCACTTTTTTTTTTGACATTACTTGTTTTTTTTAATATGGGGTCTACTTTTTTTTCATGAGTTTGGAGAGGGTGAGGTCCACTTTTTTTTTAATATTGCTTGGAGTTTTTAGTATGGGGTCCACCTTATTTTTTTATTTTTATTTTAAGAGTGACTGACGACGAAGTATGGGTAAACCGATGCTTCTATATAGTACAAAAATAGAAATATAATAAAGTATTTCTATCTTCTTTTTAGAAGAGTTGGTAATATAAAGTACAAAATGTCATTTTTTGGCCCTTAAATAAAAAAGTGGGTGGGACCACAAAGGATTTTTTTGCCCTTAAATAAAAAAGTGGAACCAAAGGATGGACGACGATCTTGCTTATAAACTGGCTCTTCTATATAGTTGTAAAGTAATATACACACACACACACACACACACACACACACACACATATATATATATATATATATATATATATTATGTTCAAAACACGATTAACATAATGTTGTAGTTTGTGCTCCGTATCCAAGACTTTATTATATTAGTGTGTGCTACGATTACGAATACAAAGTTGGCAAAAATTTATTAATACTTTTTAAAAGAGAAGACTTATTTAAAAGGAGAAATTACATGAATATTGTTTGATTTTTTAATATGAGATGTATTATTTTTTTTTGACATTGTTTGTTTTTTTAATATGGGATTCACTTTTTTTTTTTTTTGGATATTGCTTGATTTTATTAATATGGAATCCACTTTTTTTTTCCGTGAGTTTGGAGATGGTGAGTTCCCTTTTTTTTTTTTTTTTTATATTGGTTGGTGTTTACTATGGGGCCCACACTTTTTTTTTAATTGGACGGACCACGAAAAAGTGAGCCAAACCGGCTCTTCTATATAGTTAGAATATAGTAGACTAGATGGCCATGTTTTTTGCTGTGCAATAATTTCATTTGATCCTACTAATGGGTTGATATGGATGTAGCAATGAATTCACTATTATTAACTTGATGGGGATACTTTAGGAATTACATAAATATTGTTTGATTTTTTAATTTATGGGGTGCACTTTTTTTTTTTTGACATTGAGTTTTTTTTTTTAATATAGGGTCCACTTTTTTTTTCCATGAGTTTGGAGAGGGTGGTGTCTACTTTTTTTTTTCATGAGTTTGGAGAGGTGGGGTCCACTTTTTTTCCTTTTTTTTTAATATTGCTTGGCATTTTTAGTATGGGGTCCACTTTTTTTTTTTTAAGATTGACTGATGACGAAGCATGGGTAAACCGATGCTTCTATATAGTAGAAAATAGAAATATAATAAAGTATTTCTATCTACTTTTTAGAAGCGTTGGTAATATAAAGTATAAAATGTCATTTTTTTGCCCTTAAATAAAAAAGTGGGACCAAAGGACGGACGGCGATCTTGCTTATAAACCGGCTCTTCTATATAGTAGTAAAGTATATATATATATATATATATATATATATATATTATGTTCAAAACACTATTAATATAACATTATAGTTTGTGTTCCGTATCCAAAACTTTATTATATTAGTGTTTGCTACGAATATAAAGTTGGCAAAAATTTATTAATACTTTTTAAAAGAGAAGACTTATTTAAAGGAAACTATTTTCCTCTTTTTGAGATAAAACAATAGCAATATTTAAGCATCAGTTGATACTTTGAATTTTAATTTGATTAATTTAAAGGTGTAAAATATTCTATTGTTAATGTATGTAGATTGGGCCTAAACAATACCAATTATTTTTTATCAAATTTTGATTGGATAATTCTAATTCAAATTATTATATTAATTTTACATGTTTAAAATGAAACAAAGTAGAAATTTGATTTTCTATTTAAATGAAGAACTACTATTTTTTAATTTTTGGTAAATATTTTTGGTTTAGCTAAATTATAATTTCACTAATTTACCTTATTAATTATTTGATCTTCATTTAATATTATTTTTTCTTTTATAACATTAATCTCTAAAACACAATTAATATAACATTATAGTTTGTGTTCCGTATCCAAAACTTTATTATATTAGTGTTTGCTATGAATACAAAGTTGGCAAAAATTTATTAATACTTTTTAAAAGAGAAGACTTATTTAAAATAAAACTATTTTCTTCTTTTTGAGATAATACAATAGCAATATTTAAGCATCAGTTGATACTTTGAATTTTAATTCGATTAATTTAAAGGTGTAAAATATTCTATTGTTAATATATATATATATATATATATATATATTGGGCCTAAACAATACCTATTATTTTTTTATCAAGTTTTGATTTGGATAATTGCAATTCAAATTATTATATTAATTTTACATGTTTAAAATGAAACAAAGTAGAAATTTGATTTTCTATTTAAATGAAGAACTACTATTTTTTAATTTTTGGTAAATATTTTTGGTTTAGCTCATTTTACTTGTCATGTTGTCTTTTGCACGGTTTTTTAAGGAAACGTCAATTAGAATTATGATTTCACTAATTTACCTTATTAATTTTTTGATCTCCATTTAATATTATTTTTTATTTTATGACATTAATCTCTTTTCACATTTATTAGAGTAAGGAAAAAAATAAAAAAGTAATTAAATTCTATCTTATTTTAAAATATAAGTATTTTAAGTATATTTATTTTAGTAAACATAACAAATAAATAACAGGGCGGAATAGCAAATACAACAATTCAATATCTAGATTATATCTCAGGCTAATATAAAAAAAGAAAGACAATTGTATGATTTGGCTACTTAACCTTTTGAAGAAAAGTAATAATATGAGGTTCATGTTTTTTGCTGTACAATAATTTCACTTGCTCCCACTAATGGGTTGATACACAAGTCGCAATGAATCCATCATTATTGATTTAATGAGATATTTTGGAAATTACATGAATATTGTTTGATTTTTTAATGGGATGCACTTTTTTTTTATATTGTTTGTTTTTTTAATATGTGATTTACTTTTTTTTTATATTGCTTGATTTTGTTAATATGGGGTCTACCTTTTTTTTCCGTCAGTTTGAATATAGTGGATTCCACTTTTTTTTTTTTTTTTTTTTTTTAACTATTGGTTGGTGTAATAGTATGGGGCTCACACTTTTTTTTTTAATGAAGGACGGACGACAAAGCATGGGTCTAAAGTCATGCTTCTATATATCTACTAGACGGCTTATGCCCGTGCTGCGCACGGGCTCAACACTTTAGATTATAATACATCTCTGTATGTGTAGTTGTGTTTAGATAGTGATTATATATATATATTCTATGTTCAAAACACGATAGTGTTTGCTACGAATACAAAATCGATAAAAATTTATTAATATTTTTTAAAAGAGAAGATTTGTTTAAAAGGAAACTATTTTCCTCTCTTTGAGATAAAACAATAGCAATATTTAAGCATCAGCTGATACTTTAAATTTTAATTCAATTAATTTAAAGATGTAAAATACTTATTATTATTTTATCAAATTTTGATTTGGATAATTCTAATTCAAATTATTAAATTAATTTTACATGTTTAAAACGAAACAAAGTAGAAATTGATTTTCTATTTAAACGAAGAAATACTATTTTTTAATTTTTGATAAATATTCTCGGTTTAGCTCATTTTACTTGTCATGTTGTCTTTTGCATGATTTTTTAAGAAAACGTCGATTAGAATTATAATTTGACCAATTTACCTTATTCATTATTTGATCTCCATTTGATATTTTTTTTTACGACGTGAATCTCTTTTCACATTTATTAGAGTAAGAATAAAAATGAAAAATTAATCAAATTCTATCTTATTTTAAAATATAAATATTTTAAGTATATTTATTTTAGTAAACATAACAAATAAAAAACCATACATTTTTTTTTATATTAGCCTGAGATCTAATCTAAATATTGAACTGTTGTATTTGCTCCCACTAATGGATTGATACGCATGTGACAATGAATCCATCATTATTGACTTAATGGGATACTTTGGAAATTACATGAATATTGTTTGATTTTTTACTATGGAGTGCACTTTTCATTTTGGACATTATTAATTTGCACTATTTTTATGCATATATATATATACAAAACTCGATTAATATAACATTGTAGTTTGTACTCCGTATCTAAACTTTAGTATATTAGTGTTTACTGTGAATACAAAGTCTGTTTTTTTTTTTTTTACATTTTTTTTTAATATGGGGTTCACTTTTTTTTTTATATTGTTTGATTTTGTTAATATGGGGTCTACTTTGTTTTACAGTGAGTTTGGAGATGGTGGGTTCCACTTTTTTTTTATATTTTTTTATATTGCTTGATGTTGTTTAGTATGAGGTCCACCCTTTATGGGGTGCACTTTTTTTTTTGGGACATTATTAGTTTGTACTATTTTTATGCATATAATATATATATATATATATATATATACTATGTTCAAAACACGATTAATATAACATTGTAGTTTATGCTCCGTATCTAAAACTTTATTATATTAGTGTTTGCTACGAATACAAAGCCAACACTTTTTTTTAACATTATATTTTTTTTAATATGGGGTTCACTTTTTTTTTTTTTTTTGATATTGCTTGATTTTTATAATATATGGTCCACTTTTTTTTCCCATGAGTTTGGAGAAGGTGAGTTTCACTTTTTTTTTTTTATTGCTCGGTGTTATTTAGTATGGGGCCCACCTTTTTTTTCAAGGGACAACGGACGACGAAGCATGGGTCTAAACCCATGCTTTATATAGTTTCTTCTTTTTTATTTTTTTTATTTTTTATATTGCTTGGTGTTGTTTAGTATGAGGCCCACCTTTTTGGACATTTTTAGTTTGCACTATTTTTATGCATATAATATATATATATACTATGTTCAAAACACGATTGATATAACATTGTAATTTGTGTTCCGTATCTAAAACTTTATTATATTAGTGTTTGCTACGAATACAAAGTCTGCACTTTTTTTTTACATTGTTTATTTTTTTAATATGGGATTCACTTTTTTTTTTTTATATATATTGCTTGATTTTGTCAATATGGGATACTATGTTCAAAACACGATTAATATAATATTGTAATTTGTGCTCCGTATTTAAAACTTTATTATATTAGTGTTTGCTACGAATATGCACGTGGCAATGAATCCATCATTATTGACTTAATGAGATACTTTGGAAATTACATGAATATTGTTTGATTTTTTAATACGGGGTGCACTTTTGTTTTTGGACATTATTAATTTGCACTATTTTTATGCATATATATATATATATATATATATATATATATATATATATATATATATATATATATATATATTTGAATTATGGGGCCCACAATTTTTTTTTTGCACTTTTTTTTGACATTATTTGTTTTTTTAATATGGGATTCACTTTTTTTTTATATATATATATATTGCTTGATTTTGTCAATATGGGATACTATGTTCAAAACACGATTAATATAACATTGTAATTTGTGCTTCGTATTTAAAACTTTATTATATTAGTGTTTGCTACGAATACGCACGTGACAATGAATCCATCATTATTGACTTAATGAGATACTTTGAAAATTACATGAATATTGTTTGATTTTTTAATATGGGGTGCACTTTTTTTTTGACATTATTAATTTGCACTATTTTTTTAATATTAGTTGTTATTTAATATATATGGGGCCCATAATTTTTTTTTTAATTAAATTGGAACGGATATATATATATATATTAGAATTATGGGGCCCATAATTTTTTCACAATTTTTTTTTATTAAATTGGAACGGATATATATATATATATATATATATATAAAATAAATTGAAAACGAACGACGATAAAGTGAGGCCCAACCGGCCTTTCTATAAAGTAGAAATATAGTTAAAAAAAAATCTATAATAAAAGATAATAAAATAGTAGAAATTTCCTTGATCTTTGTAATCTTCCAAAAGTTCATCTCTCTACATAACAGCGCATTACGTGGTACAACGAGGACCATCCCTGTAGATGTAATTCATTAACTTTGCCTTTAAAAATAATATCTCAGCCGTACATTTTCGAGTCTTGACAAATCATATATCAGAAAAAATGTCTAGTCTAACCGTTCCAGCAGATGTTCCTTCAGTTAATGAAGACTGTGAACAACTTCGATCTGCCTTCAAAGGTATATTTTTTAATCTCAAATAACTTGTTATTAATCTTGTTCAATGTTTTGTACAAAGTTGAGTTCTCGAAGTCAACTTATAGCATTAGATCTCTGACCAGTTGGCCTGATGTTTCACCTTTTAGATCTTTTAGTATATTCTATATAAAGATAATGATAAAAAACACATCTCATTTTTTTTTTTTTTTTAGTTTTATATTTAAATTATCATAAGGTTGAGAAAACTAGAGGTGGGCGTTCGGTTCTTCGGTTCGGTTTTATCGAACTTCGGTTCGGCTATTTCGGTTTCGGTTTTTTGAAGATGGACACCGAACACCAAACCGAACTAGTGAACACCGAACCAAACTAGTTCGGTTCGGTTCTTTCGGTTTCGGTTTTTTGAAGTTTGGTTCGGTTCGGTTCGGTTTCGGTTTTTTCAATTCGGTTTTTTTGATATGATATTAGAAGCGATTCCATTTACACTAATTCATATTCTCAAAAGCAACAAAACATAAAACTAACAAATTAAAATCAAAATCAAACAAACAGGATACACAAGAATAGAAAACCATAACAATAATATATGATTACTAGGTGTTATATACATACAGTAAGAATAATTAAGAAAACACATAAAGGACATACATTAATCCTAAAGACATATCCTAGTCACATTTCTTTGTTAAAGATATTTGATTTTCTCAATTGAAGTGAAAAATTAGGGATACAAAAGCAAAAGAGGACTTGTTACAATTGAGTTTTTTTTTTGCTTAAACTTAATGGGCGTGGACTATTTTAATTTTTTTGGGTAATGTATTAAATTTCGGTTCTTCGGTTCGGTTTCGTCAAAGTTCGGTTCGGCTATTTCGGTTTCGGTTTTTTGAAGGTGGACACCGAACACCGAACCAAACTAGTTCGGTTCGGTTTCGGTTTCTTGAAATTCGGTTCAATTCGGTTCGGTTTTTCGGTTTTCGGTATTTATGCCCAGCCCTAGAGAAAACTACCTAAACTATCACTATCTAATTTGCAAAACACACCTCAAATTATTCTTGAATGGCATGTGGTCTGCACTCTCCATTTTATATAAAAATGTTGTCAAGTGTTGTCCACGTGGATAAATAATGTACAATGGCACTTACATGGAATTTTTTTTAAAAAAATATTTGTTTTAAAAACAAACTGAAAAATAATAATTTTTGTAAAAAAATCAAAAATTATAGAAAATAAAAAAATAATTTAAAAAATGGAAAAGTTATTTTTTTTTAAAATAAGAAAAATAATTATTTAGTTTTCACAAAAATCAACTTTTCCATTTTTTAAATCATTTTTTTTCCTGATTTTCTAAATTTTTTGATAGTTTTTTACAAAAAAAATTTTTTAATCCAGATTTTTTTAAAAAAAAATAATGCAGTTTTTTTTTTAAAAAAATATACAGTTTTTTTATAAAAAAATATTATTTTTTAATTTTCATGTAGGTGGACAATATATGCCATGTGGACAATTTTTTTGAGAAAATTTCAACTTCACTAGCCTTTTGGAGAGTGAGTTCACACATTTAGTTCAATTGTGTTTTACAAATTGGATAGTAATAGTTTAGGTAGTTTTCTAAACCTTATGATAGTTTAAGTATGAGACTAAAAAAAAAGTGATAGTTAAGGTGTGTTTTTAACCCTTATCTCTTCTATATACTTTTGTTTTGATACTGTTTACTATCTTTTGATTATAAAGGATCTTGTTTTATTTTAATATTAAGGTTGATTGGTGATCTTATAAGGTGAGACTTCCAGAAGTAATTTTAATATAACAAATACTTTGACCAATGGTTTAAAATATATTTTTTCTGTTGCAACTTGTAATACTTTTAGTATAACTAGTTTTAACTTACGTGCGTTGCACGTGTCTTTCACGTCAATCAATAATAGATTGCATATCAGAAGATCGAATTATGTAAAATAATAGTTGACGTTAAAATAGATATAACATTCATTTAAATGAACAAAAATTAATGTTAGTACATAAATGTGACAGTTAAATAAAAAAATTAGTTGTCTTCATAGACGATTTTCTTGGTGTATGTTCCTTTTTGTCACTTCGATTACTTTATCATGGCGAAAGCTCTAGTTGAGGACATCAATATTCATCTCGAGGTTACAACATATAGTTAGCTATGCGAGAAAATATGTTGTAACAATTGTACAGTCCAACACTAAAAATTGTTTGAAGATGCATTTTACTTCAAAATCAACCTGAATACAAAACAAATTTATTTCTAAGTTGGTCAATTGATGAATTAGCATGAAGACACAAGATTAATATCTGACAACCACGCTTAAAACTAATTTTAATACCGCAAGGGCATTAGTACCTTTACTGTAGCCCCACAGTTCAAAAACCTTTTTTTGGGGGGGGAGGGGGGGGGGGGGGGGTTGCATCAACCACACCTTCCAACTAATACTCTTAAAGAGTTTATGATGAAAATGTGGAATGGTGGCTTCTTCTATAAAAGTGCTCAACTCCTCCTAGATGTATTTATTTTTTAAAATTTTAATCTCAAGAAATCCATCAACAAAAAGAATTAGATTACCATTTAAGTCTAAATGTCTTTTAATTCTAATATTTTTTCATGTTGACCTAGGTCTGATTTCATTAAATTCTAATCCCATTCAATCGGCATTAGTTGCCTTCTTAATGTATTTTCTTTTCTTTTCTAGTATATACCAACATAATAAAATTATTAAAAGTTTCAATTTGATGTGGAAAGAAAGTCTCTAAATCTTACACCTCCGTTAAGAATTGCAAATATTTTGGAGCTATAGTCCATAAGAGCTCAAATTAACTCACTAAGAATAATAAGAGTATACATAGAGCTAATATAATGACAAAAATAACGACCATCGAGTAATAAGAATATACAATCTTATCATAGTACCACCAAGCAAGCAGCTTGTAAAGTGAAACATAAAGCTTACATCTTCTACTTTGCGAACACAACATTCAATATCTACAATCTACATTCTTCCTTCTGCTCCGCTATAGAACTTGAAATCTAAAGCATTGCATCAACCAACTAACTATGTCCATATATAAGGAATAAGACTCCTAGTCCTAGAGCTGTAAAGTATGAAATCAAAAAAAAAAAAAAAATCTTGCTGATTCATAAAAAGATCTAAAAGGACTCCTTGTCCTACTCGGAATCCAATCGGTTTGTTTACTAAATATGCCCAGAAAATTCAGAAAAATTGCATTGTTAAAATAACAGGAGGAGAAGCAGCGGTAGACATTGAGAATTGAAATGCATAAATGGAATTAATCTTTGGATTTAAGAGAGAATTTATGTGATTAAGAAAAAGAATTACATATTCCGTGCATGTAACACTGTTGATTAAAAAACCTAAATACAATGTAATATGACAATTACTCA
The DNA here is from genome assembly GCF_019175385.1 of Lycium barbarum. Classification (NCBI taxonomy): domain Eukaryota; kingdom Viridiplantae; phylum Streptophyta; class Magnoliopsida; order Solanales; family Solanaceae; genus Lycium; species Lycium barbarum. The sequence goes on along the minus strand of NC_083338.1, from coordinate 137,511,095 downwards.
AAAGATATTACAGATAAATCAAGCATGCAACATGAAGACCAAAATCTCAATAAATTAGCCATTATTACACAAAAGCAGAAAAATCAATATGTTTTACAAAATACAATTTAAAAAATGTAATTTAAAATTTCCTTTTAGAACTCTGAAGCAAACATCAGTCTTTCACGATGCAAAAGATTAAGAGAAAATTTTCAAAGGCTGGCTGCAATTAGGATTAAATACTTTACATGACTTTATTAAAATAAAAAAGGAAGCAGAAATTGAGAATTGAGATGCATACATGGAATTAATCTTTGAATTTAAGAAAGAATTTATGTGATTAAGAAAAAAATTACCTTAAGCGGGATTGATATTACGTGCATGTAACAATAGTTGATTAGAAAAAACCTATGAACAAGCAATACGACAATTAATCGAAAGATATTACAATCGAATCAATCGTGCAACCTGACGATCGTTATTCCAGTGAATTAGCCTTGAGTAATCGATTTAGCATTAGCAGTATCTATATCCATTGTACGACAAAGCTATGCCAGATTTTCTCTGCAACATACCATTAAAAAAAAAAAAGAACAAATCAGAATAAGAACAAAAATTTAAAGATTTTAAAGTGAAAACAGTAAATCGTAAGTTAGACAATATGCAAGCATGGATTAACAAATATTTCTCATCAAACATGATTAAGAGACAAAAACCCAAAGAAATTAGGAGGCTGAGAGCATATTTATGAGGCATGATAGACAATTATTAGGGTTAAAGAAATAAACTCAATTTCAGAATACCGTGCAAAATTAATGTAAAAGGCATAGGATTTTATAGAAAATAAATCAATCTTGATTTAAAATCCTAAATCTTAGGACTTCTTATATAGTTCAAATAGCAAAGATTTAATATAATATTTTAGATTATTTAAAATTTTAAAGATTAGGAAAAATAGTAAATGATAATTTTGTCTATTGCAGAGTCTTTTAATGAAGGGCAAAAAGTTCAATCAACATTTCTAAGGACTTTCGTGCGCTTTTAATATAGTATAGATTCTTGAATATCTAAATCTTAATTATAAAATACTATCAAATAGATCTAATCCAATTTAGCTGATTCGTGAAACATAACAACTAATCTAGGAAAGAGGGAGTGTCACGCCCCTTTTTTGCGCCCCCGCGCTATAAACGCGCAGGTTTTATTATTAAAGGGTTTTTCCATTTGAAGTGACGGTTTTGAAAAGGGATTTATTTTATTTACAGAGTCGCCACTTGGAATTGAGTGTTGGTATTCCAAGCCACCTTATGAATCCCTAATCAAAAGGAAATGACTCTTTTATTATGGTCCGCGAAAACAGAAGACCGGGTAAGGAATTCTGTTGACCGGGGAGAAGGTGTTAGGCGTTCCCCGAGTCCCGTGGTTCTAGCGCGGTCGCTTTATTCGACTTATACTTAGCTTAGATTAATCTTTGAATATATTATGTATTTTTGAGCCTTGATTTGCTCGTACTTTTATTGTTGAACATTTATTGGTCTTAAACCGGATGCGCAACTGCATTCCGAATCTTTGAAGCGTCTCAAAGTAAGATGCATAACTGCATTCTTATTCGAAACAAAATTAATTATTAAAACGAGTTCGGCCAAGGTGCGTAACCGCATCCTTGAGTTTTACAAAAAAAAACGTCTCGAAATAAGATGCGTAACCGCATTCTTAATCGAAACAAACGTCTTGAAACGTGCCTAAAGCTCATCTAGCGTTAAAGACAATTATTTGTCTCTAAAATTCGAGACTTATTATTATTAATTCATATTTTTTAGTCATTTTTCACTCTTTAACAACGGGTTTGAATAAATTCGCAACCCATCTCGCTCCCTTACAATTTGGTTTTTCCGCTCTTTTCTTTTCCTTTGACAACGAGATTTGAAATAATTCATATCTCGTCTCGCTCATCTCACAATTAATTAATAAGTCCTTAAACGCTTGAATTGGCCCCCTCCCTCGGATTTTATTCTTAACCAAACGACCGCCACGTCTGAGCCAATACAATTCTCTCTTCCGGACATCGGCAGAATAGTTACGTTACTTGAATACTCAGAGTTTGTGAGCGATCATCAAAATTACAACGCAACAGTGAAAGGATTAAACATTATGCTATGAAAATGCACATATAGAGAAGAAACCACACTCACAATAAGATATTTTTTTATATATTTTTTCAAACTTAGTCAATTTTACTATAGAGAAACATGCTTAAAAGAACAAAACCTGATTAAATCACCAAAAGCTGCATTCTTACGTTTCAAAATCAGAAAATAGAATTAAGTGTAAGTTAATCAACATCAAACCAAACAAAGGCCACTTCTCATATTTGAGAACAAAGAAGAAATAAACAACCAAAAAAATATAATTGATATCCACGCAGGCTACTTAACTGATGCTATACATATGATTTTATATATTTAGTCTGCATGCAAATCACTGAAACAAGGCATTTAAAATGCATAAACATCTTCATCTCTCTAATCACATTAGTATTAAAATAGGATGATCAAGGGTCAACACATTAGCCATTTTAGTATGATCTTTTCATTTCTGTGGTATAACGAACCACAAAAAATCATTTTTAATATAAATCACAGAATCATTACACCACAAATACAAGACAAAGTTAAAAGGAAATATGATGGAAAGAGAGCCAAGGGACCAAAACTTAAACGAATTAAACCTTCGCAATATTGATAAGAAACATCCAACTTTGTGTACAAAAGCTGAAATGGACAGCAACTACATTCGAATAGAGAAAAAGCAAGAACCTTTGCCCGGAAAATTCGCCGACGACCGACCTCAATCGAACCAGAAGAAACCAACGAGAATGGCGGTGTTTAAGCGATGTTATGGTGGATACTTTTAGGCAGAGGAGAGGGTCGGTTTTGAAGGGTGGTCTACATGGTAAAGATGAGGTTCCAATGGTAGCTCTTAGGTGATGAGTGACGAGGAAGATGAGTATTTTCGTGGATGTTGCGGCTAATGGGTTTCTTTTCTCACGTGAAGGGGCTCAGGTGTGGCTGATTTTTTATTGTGTGTTTTCGTGGTCCCCACCTCTAACAATAATATTTCCCTAAAAACGTGAACCCCTTCCCTTTTCGTGATAAGGTTTGTTATAACTTTTGTTATTTTGTGTTGAGGTGGTATATTTTTATGGAAGAGTGGAGTGGTGAGCAAGAATTATTCTAGGCGAGGTGTCAAAATGGGAGTGGTATCATGTGTGAGTTGGTTAGGGAAAAAGACAAAAGTAATGAGATATTTCTTGAATTATCTAAAAGAAAACTTAAACTAAAATAAAATATACTAACTAATTTAATGAAATAAAATATCACCCAAAATATTGAAATGAAATCAAAATGACAAGAAAAATAATTCTCCCAACTAAACAACACTATTACAGTAGCTTAAAACTATTTTATAAAACTCAAAAGTTGTGAGAACTTTAGAAACTAAGAAAACATATTTTTTGGGAAATTTTCTTTCTTTTGTTGCAAATTAAAACATAACTTATATTCTAAAAATAGCAAATATTTTTTGTTCTTTTTGATTTTTGCAAATAAGCCTACTAAATAAAAATAGAATAAAACTAACACATTAAAATTAAAATTAAAATTTAAAAAAATATTTAAAAACTATAAGGTGAAACACACGGGGAGAGTCAAAATTACGTGTCTACTGGGAGTACTACAAGTGATGGATGTCTGTGATACTTTTACTGACATGGTTTTTTTCTTTTAACTTGTGGAAACTTCTGGAACTTTTGGAGTTGACTGTTGATGATTACTTGTTGCAGGATTGGGAACAAACGAGAAGTTGATTATACCAGTTTTGGGTCATAGAAGTGCTGCTCAACGTAAATTGATTAGAGAGACTTGTGCTGAGACTTTTGGAGAAGATCTCCTTAAAGAATTGGACAGAGAACTTACCAATGATTTTGAGGTCATGTTCCTACTCCTTGTGATAGTAACATCAATAAATTTAATAAAATCTTGAACTTGTTTGAATTCATTCTTAGTTGATCAATTGAGTTACTGTGATCAAAAGGCATCTAGATCCGTGAAGGGTGTTATGAGTTGGACAAAAACCATGCTTTCAGCTTGAATTATGTATACATATAAAATCGTACTTATCTGAACCCATTGACTCTAGATCCCGGATTCACCTTCGATTGTGATCATAGGCGGATCTATGACAGGTTTTGTGAGTTGGAGTGAGACCATGGTTTTGGCTTGAATTATGTATAAATATGTCAAAATATGAAAATATATACATATAGTAAAGTAATACTTGTTCTGAACACACTGACTCTAGATCCCTGATTTACCATTGACTGTGATCATAGGAGGACTTTGACAAGAAAGCTAACACTTGTGTTTACTTTTCCTTGACTATTTCTCTCAGAAATTGCTGGTAGTGTGGACACTAGATCCTGCAGAGCGCGATGCTCATTTGGCTAAGGAAGCTACTAAGAGATGGACAAAAAGCAACTTTGTTCTTGTGGAGATAGCTTGTACCAGATCTCCTAAAGAACTGGTTTTGGCAAGGGAAGCTTATCATGCTCGTTACAAGAAATCTCTTGAAGAGGATGTTGCTCATCACAGTACTGGGGATCACCGCAAGGTACTTCATTCAAATCATTGTACAATTGCAAGTGGTCTCATTTGTGGTTCCATATCCACTTAGCGTCCTTAACAATAATTCTTAATTTGTTGGTGTTGATGAAACAATTGCTCAGTCTTTTGGAGACTGAAAACAACATATCATCACCAATTTATAAACTTTTTAATCTATTCTTTTAGTAAAGTTAACTTTGTAACACATTATCAAGGCAAGAATGTCTTTGTCTATGGATTATGGAACTCCACTTTGCAATGTAGAGTGTCTAAGGTTCGCTAAATTTGGCGCTTGCTTGGAGGATCGGAATAGTTACAGTGAATGAACTTTGTGGAGTAACTCATTCATTTTTCCAATTTCTTTCAGCTTTTGGTACCTCTTGTGAGCTCCTACCGATATGGAGGAGACGAGGTGGACTTGCGCCTTGCTAAAGCAGAAGCTAAAGTTCTCCACGAGAAGATCTCCGATAAGGCTTAAAGTGATGATGAGGTCATTAGAATTTTGCCCACAATCTTAAATCTTTCACACAATGGCCTTTCTGGCCGCATTCCTGAAGAATTTGAAAGTTCGATGGGTTTGTGGGATGTCGTCTTGTCATACAATGAGTTGGACGGTGCAATACCAACTAATAAAGCTTTCATGAATGCCTCATTAGAAGGTAATAAAGGTCTTTGTGGCAATGTAACAGGATTCCAACCTTGCGAAAGGCTATTCTCTATGGTGAAGAAGCACTCAATGACGAAGGAACATAAACTCATCCTCATCACTGTACTTCCTATTCTGGGAGCACTAGCGCTTCTCTGTGGTTTTGTTGGTGCTCTCCTTATGCGTGACAAAAGAAGCAGAGTTAGAGACGTTGAAAGACGAGATTCCATTGACAAAGATGATGGTTTGCTTTCGATATCCATGGTACATGGAAGCTCGTTATACTGGGATATCTCAAAAGCCACAGAGGAGTTTGATGCAACATTTTGCATTGGGCAAGGAGGGTTCGGAAGTGTTTACAAGGTAAACCTTCCATCATTGGGGAATGTAGCTGTGAAGCGACTTCATTCCTCATTTGAGAGTAAGCATCGCAAAAGCTTCATGAATGGAGTAAGAGCGTTGACAGGGATTAAGCATCGGAGCATTGTGAGACTCTTTGGCTTTAGTTCGAATGCTCAACACTCGTTCTTGGTTTATGAGTACGTGGAGAGGGGGAGTTTGTCTAGTATTTTGAGCAACGAAGTAGAGTCCAAGAAATTGGATTGGCTTAAAAGGCTGAATATCATCAAAGGCGTTGCTTTTGCTTTATCCTCAAATTTAAACGCGTCTCTTCATAATTAACCTCATTAAATAATATATAGTGACTAAAATGTACTAGTTGTTAATTCCATATTATTAACTATATTATCTTTCTTTGGATTTAAAATATCAAATTTCAGACTGTTCGAAAGATGACCTATTAGTAAGTTGCTGATGGGGTCTAAATTCAAGATAGTCTAAACTAAGCCGCCTTACTATGTTTCAAAATAAGTTGATTCGCTATCAGAAAAACAATCATTATACCTAAATCTCAAGTTAGTTGAGGTCGGCTATATGAATCCTCAGTGTCCATATCCATCCATTTAGATCTGCAATCCAGCTTTCTAATAATTTGCATCCATCATATTGATATACATCTTCTTGAAGTTGATCAAACTAGAGTAGTGAAAGACCTATTTGTTGCAGAGAAGAAACTGTCACAGTTAGTTGATGAAGAATAACATGGAAAAGAGAATAAATCCTAACTTTGTTCGAAAAGCTTTCATCGATGAGACACCTCAAAATCTTGACCAAGAATCACTTCTAATTTACTTCTGCCAGTGTTATATAAGTGCTGGAACTTTTAAGAAAATTAGTGCTGGAACAAACTATACTGTATAGCTATTTGTTGGATGTTACTGATCCAAATAGTTCCTCCTGACTTTGACAGCATACTGGGAGTATTATCATAGTTGAAAAGTCATTATGCACTTTACTAATAGATAAAAGAATGTAAAAGAGGACCTTGTTTTTTGTACAGCTAGTTGTAGTATTTTTTGGGTAAAGGGTGGATAGTAACATCCTCTTTTGTTTCAGGGAAAACAAAGAAAGGAAGTTAGTACTGAAAATGGATATCAGACAAAAGAACATTTTAAAAGCATCTTGATATAAGTTGAATTTCGTGATCCAAAAAGAACTTGACACAAGCTGAGCATGAAATCATAAGAAAAATCAATTATCTTCAACCTATTGAACATCAATGAATACAAATAACACAACTAGGAGAGTGCTTTCTCATGTAGGTCACTGACATATCCTTTTCTTGCCTTCATTTGATCTCAGAGAAGAGAAGCCGAAGAAGTATCTAATTCAAATTTAGTACTGGTAGGATTCACCGGCTGTCAACCATATCTATATGCGAGATGGGGGATTGCATTTGGAGCTACTCATTAGGTTGCTTTCTCCTTGCGTTGCCGATATAGTGGATCTTAAATAGCGGCTTTCATTAAGTAAAGACTAGTGATAATGCTCTTGTGGAACTAGGCTCTCTTAAATCCTACGAAAGAGCTTTTTACCAAGAAGATTGGTATGATAGAAGAATTGTGTGAAATAAGTGAATTTATCTGGATGATGAATTCTTTAGCAATTGAAGTCAAAATGATTCCACAATGCAGCTTAACTCTATACACACTCTGGGAGTGGCCTTCTGAAGAAATTTTGACTAAGATAAGCCAGAGATTTTGCCATCCTTTACAATCTTATACATTAAAGGTTTGAGCAAAAAGACACCAGCATCATACAAAAGCGGATCAACCAAATTTTTGAACAATGTACAATAATATAAGATGCTGCTAATCACCTTAAGAGGCATAAAAAAAATCATATATAAGATAAGTCCACATCTAGTTCCCTAAATAGAGAAAGTAATAGTAAGTGCACAACTTTTTATTTAGAACAGTAATTTTTCAATAGTCGCCAATAAAAGAACTTATTGCAGTGTGGATTGGTATGTAGTAGAAGCATGTGAGGCCTCACAGTTTCAACCAACAAAGCACAAACCTGGTGGAATGGAAGTCTGTTATGGATAGGCCGCATGGGCGGAGCCACCTTAGGCGAAGGGTGGTCAGGTGTGTTAGGTTTTTGGGTTTTCCCTTCCTACGTGGAATTGGATTAATAAAACCCAATCCAATCTTGCCCAAAATTTCCTCTATATATAGGATCAATTTAGGTTTTATTTTGAGAACACAAGAGTGAATTCATAGCAGCCATATAGAGAAAAACGTGAGAGAGAAAGCAGATTTTCGTCCAGAAATTTTCTGCTACAGAAGTCCGCTTTAAACTGCGTTTCCTGATTCGTTAACCGTTGGATAGTGCTGAAATTTTAACTGAGGGTTCTCAACATCTGTTTATTCGATTACAACGGTGGAGATCGGATTTTGTGGTCTGTAGCTCCAGTTTTCGAGTACGAACAGTAGCTCATTTTTAGGGGTGATTTCTCTCTTTTCTTCGCTACTTTTGGTGCTATCTTTTATGTATTGTTGATCCGTGCTTGGCTTTGTTGTTGTAGCCATTTGGAGAACATTGTTGTAACTCTTGTTGTTTATAGTGGAGCTTTTGTGGGCCGGAGGTTCCGTGGATGTTTTCTCTTCACCTTGAAGGGGTTTTACCACGTAAATTTGGTGTCTCTTCCATTCGATTTATTTTTGCTTGCTTTGCTATTTTATTGTTGGTATAGCTGCTGCCCAGATTTCCATTTGTGCTATGTTTATTGTCTTCTCTTGGTTCAAATAGTGTGGGAAGTTTTGACTTGGGTATTTCTTCCGCTGTTACCTCGTCGTGCAATTTGGTTATTACTTGTTTCTTCCCAACAAGGTGCACACCCTTCGCCGGAAAATTACGCGGTGTACATAGGTTAAATGTTAACGATTATGAGTATAATTTTAATTTTGCACACCCTTAACTTAAGTGAGAAGAAAATTTGCACATCCTTCCCCAAATTTCTGGCTCCGCCACAAGTTTACAAGCACTAGAGGTAAAATCTTTATTAAGTGGCAAGAAACAGCTTTTCTTTTCACTTTTCTTTCAACTGGAAGGGAGAGTAAGGCTCAAAGAGATAGCTATTTTGACATTATCCAGAAAATACGACTCACTAGCTCATCAGAAATCTATCTTACCTCATGTTTTATCACGAGATATTTATGTACATGCTTTAAAAAATTACTCAAATGACAATTGACCAGCAGTCTAGCACATAATGTTGGAACAGAACCTAAGAAATGATCACATTTAGCCAGGTCCAAGATTTGTTTAGCGAATGCAGAAAGGAAACAGGAATATTTAACAAGGAATCCTGTTGTTGGGGCAGCGTGTAGAGAAAGAAAATATTTCTCATTAAAGAAAACATATCGGTCGTGAAAACTTAGGAAATTTGTCATACCATTATATGAAAAGTCATAGTCTGAATCGGACAACATAATTCATATAGCATGAGTTAAGAAACAAAGTTTCAGCACGTAAAGAAGCAGAACCTAAATGCTGCTGTAAGGAAAAGATATACAAAGACAGAACAAATCATTTTCTTGAAGTAATTAGGGATTTTAATAAGCAAATAGATATTAAGTGTAGGCATAATTACGACCATCAAAGACGATAAAGAGGGAAAAGTTGCACTTGATGATTGATTCAGAGAAGTGAAACAATCAACAACTCACATTCCTTAAGCAAATAATATCTAGTAATCGAATACCTGGCAACATGAGAAGCAATGTGTGTATAAGATCAAATGAATTTAGCTGGTTCATATGTTCTGTTTAAAAGTTGTTCTCAATTAAGATGGAAGTACTAATCTTCTTTGGACTTCTGCAACAGAGGACATTTAACATTGTCAATCAATACATGTTCCTAAAAGTTGAAAGCACAAAGTGTATTAAAAATTGCCCGAAAAGTTTAACAAGCAGACACAAGAAGAACAGCAGAAGCAGACAACTATCTACAATCAGAAAGAAACAATTACTACTACTACTACTGTCTACTACAATATAAGGTTCCTTTTCATTAACTTCAAAAGAAAAAGAAATTCCGCTGAGTTAGTTAAATGAATTTGATTTTTAGGTCTGTGAAAGTTGAATACAACTGTTAACATTTATGAATTAATTCCATTGTTGAAATTTATTTTAGAAAATTTAATTTATGAAATTAGAATAAAAATTCTACGGTCAAGTATGCAGATCTGCAGTGCAAGTGAGCGTGTGACTTTTATTCTTGAGAAAAACTTGCAATAATTCCACCCCATATGGTCCACGAAGAAAATGAAACTTTTGACAGACATGTCCATTAGTTTTTCAAGGCTAACGACTTTTGAATAGTTCTGGAGAAAATCTTCCAATATTTCCACAACTTTAAAGGCTGGCCAATTGAAATGTATTCACAATAGACATTTTCGTTGGACTTTATTCCATGCATAATGAGATATTGACTCGAAGTCCTTCTTACCCGTATTTAACAAGCTGAGACTCAGAAAGACTTGTAATGATTCATTACAATATAAATTAAAGCTCTACCTTGCACAAGTTCATCACAAACCAAAACAATCAATTGAAATCCTTTTAGCCGGCAACGATGATGGTTCCCAGAATATTTTATTTTCTTGCATTTTTTACTCTCTTGTATCTCTTCACAGTTTCTTTTGCTTCCACTGAAGAAGCAACTGCTCTCCTAAAATGGAAAACAACTTTCCGAAACCAGAATAATTCCTTACAGGCTTCATGGACACTAAGTCCTGCTGATGCCAAGAATTCTTCCAGCCTCAGAGCGGAAACTTCTGATGCATGCAGAGATTGGTATGGAGTTATATGCGTTAATGGTCGGGTAAACAAGTTGAATATTACAAATTCTAGTGTTAATGGTACACTCTATGATTTTCCATTTTCATCTCTCCCTTTTCTTGAATATGTTGATCTTAGCATGAATCAGCTCTCTAGTACCATCCCACCTGAAATAGGTAAGCTAACTAATCTTGTCTATCTTGACTTGTCCAAAAATAAGATTTCGGGCACAATCCCACCCCAAATCGGCTCACTAACAAAGCTTGAGACCCTCCACATCTTTGACAACCAATTAAATGATTCCATTCCTGAAGAAATAGGTCATCTAAGGTCCTTATCTGAGATAGCTCTGAATACTAACTTTCTTGATGGCTCTATTCCTGCTTCATTGGGGAATTTGAACAACTTGTCTTATTTGTATCTTTATCATAATAATCTTTCTGGCTCCATTCCTGCAGAAATAGGGAAACTTGTCAATCTTGTTGAAGCTTATCTTGACACTAACCACTTAACATGTCATATTCCTCTAGAAATAGGTAACTTAGTCAATGCAAAATTGTTCTATGCTTTCTCCAATGAATTGTCTATGAAAAATTATTCTATGCTTTCTCCAATGAATTGTCTGGTCCCATTCCTACTGAAATAGGGAAGATGAAGTCACTTCAGGATTTGAGCTTCCAGAAAAACAATCTCTCTGGTCCAATTCCCAAAACAATAGGTGACTTAACTGAGCTCAAACTCTTGCACCTTTATACCAACCAACTTTCTGGTCCCATTCTTAGTGAGTTAGGGAATTTGAAAAACCTGAGTGATCTGCAATTATCCACTAATCAACTTACTGGTCCAGTTCCTCCTTCCTTTGGCAATTTGAGAAACTTGCAAATTCTGCATCTCCGCCACAACAAACTTTCTGGTTCTATTCCAAAAGAACTTGCCTATTTGGATAACTTAGTTATGATGGAAATGGATGAAAATCAGTTTTCAGGCCATTTACCGGAGCATCTTTGCCAAGGTGGGAAACTTGAGAGCTTCAAGGTGAATAGTAACAACCTGATAGGGCCAATACCAAGAAGCTTTAGCAAGTGCTCGAGTTTAAAAAGGGTTCGTTTTGATAACAACAGCTTCACTGGGAATTTATCTGAAGCTCTTGGTATCTATCCAGAGCTTCAGTTCATTAATTTGAGCGACAATGATTTCCATGGTGAACTTAGTAGCAACTGGGGAAAATGTAAGAATTTGACTAATCTGCAGGTGGCTAGAAATAACATTAGTGGTAGCATACCACGAGATATTTGAAAAGTTAACAGGCTTGAACGACTTGATCTTTCGTCAAATAATTTGATTGGACAGATTCCCAAGGAATTCAGAAAATTGACCTCTTTAGGTAAACTTTCTGTACAAAACAACCACATTTATGGCGATATTCCTGTAGAACTTGGGTCACTGACAAAGTTAGAGTCCCTTGATCTGTCAAATAATAGAGTGAATGGATCGCTCCCAACATTTATAGGAGATTACATGAACATGTTTCTCTTGAACCTGAGCAACAACAAGTTTAGTCAGAAAATTCCAAAGGAGATAGGGAGGATAACTCATCTTAGTGTACTTGATTTGAGCCATAATCTTCTTGACGGAGAAATACCTGCTCAGCTAGCCAATTTTCTAGACTTGTCAAACTTGAATCTTTCCCACAACAGCCTCTCTGGCTGCATTCCTGAAGAATTTGAAAGTTTGACTGGTTTGCAAGATGTTTTCTTGTCATACAATGAGTTGGAAGGTCCAATACCAAATAATAAAGCTTTCACGAGTGCCTCATTAGAAGGTAATAAAGGTATGTGCGGCAATTTAACAGGATTCTTGCCATGTGAAATGCCATCTCCAATGGTGAAGAAGCACTCAATGACGAAGGGCCGTAAACTCATCCTCATCATAGTACTTCCTATTCTGGGAGCACTAGTACTTCTATGTGCTTTCATTGGTGTTCTCTTTATCCGTGATAAAGTAAATAGAGTTGGAGATACTGATAGACAGGATTCCAGTAATGGTGTTGATGTTGATGAAGATGATGGTTTGCTTTCCATATCCACGTTAACTGGAAGTACATTATACCTGGATATCCTAAAAGCACTAAGGAGTTTGATGCATTGTATTGCATCGGGAAAGGAGGGTCTAGAAGCGTTTACAAGGAAAAGCTTCCATCTCGCTTGTGAATGTAGCTGTGAAGAGACTTCATTCTTCCTTTGAGGTTATAAATAAAAAAAGTTTCATGAATGAGGTAAGGGCATTGACAAGGATTAAGCATCGAAACATTGTGAAACTCTATGGCTTTTGTTCGAATGCACAACACTCGTTCTTAGTTTATGAGTACATGGAGAAAAGGAGTTTGTCTAATATCTTGAGCAATGAACTAGAGTCCAAGAAATTGGATTGGCTTAAAAGGGTGAATATTATCAAAGGTGTTGCTTTTGCTTTATCTTACATGCACCAGGATTGCTCACCACCGATTGTTCATCGAGACATATCAAGCAGTAATGTTTTGCTTGATTCCGAGTTTGAAGCTTGTATTTCAGATTTTGGAATAGCTAAGCTTCTCAAGCCAGACTCATCCAACTGTACTGCACTTGCAGGCACATACGGCTATGTTGCACCAGGTAAGATTTTCCTCATTTATCTTTTTTTCTTTTTTCAATTCATAAACTCAAGGGCAAGTTGGTGCTCATTCTACTCTCATTTACATGTTTAGATAGTTATACCTATTCGAAATTATATTATTGCAGAGCTTGCATACACAATGAAGGTTACACAAATGTGTGATGTCTATAGTTTTGTAGTATTGGCATTGGAGGTAATCAAAGGAAAGCATCTTGGGGAACATATTACTTTGCTAGCGAATTCACCAACTAGAGATGTGCAGCTTAGCGATTTGCTAGATGAACGCCTTCCATATCCTGAAGATGAAGTAAAAGAGGTTTTGTTTTTTATCATCAAGTTAGCAATCTCTTGTTTACTTGAAACTCCAAAATCAAGGCCAACAATGCACTTCATCTCCCATATGTTGTCAATGGATCCACCTGTTTCTCAACTAACCTCCATGAAGTCTAAAAGCTTCCCCCAGATGTAAGGTGTCTGTGTATGGAAAAAGAGCAAGTTTTTACACCACTGGTTGTGAAGTAAGAATAAGAGTCTCATGACAAAAATATTACTTGGACTAGTATTGTGTATTATATTGTTAGTTGTACTTATCTAGTTTAGTGTTTCAACCAGGATTCTGAGCCCTTGTACTAGAGTGGATACAATATCAAGTAGAAGGTAATATTTTTATACCAATAAGTGCTAATAAAAGTCTGTTTCGTGTTTATTAAAGATGAACATGTTAAAGATATATTACATTTGTTATACACTACAATGCATGTCAAAGAATGATATGGTAAAGATGAAAGTAGAAATGATTGTGTATCAAACTAAGATCTAAATAAACATGCATTGCATAAATGCCTCTTTTAAGACAGACTCTGTAGTTATAAAATACTGGAAAAATTTCACTTGAGTTACTAGAGAAACAAATTTCTTTGTTATTCTAAGCATAGCTTCCACATAAACTACCTCACATGGAAATCTCAGGGGCCTTAGTCATCTTGATTTTAGTTTTAACCAAATCAATGGAAATATTGCTCCAGACTTTGTCATATATCTGAACTTGCTCTTCATGGATCCTATAGTAAATTCTATGGACAACCCTTTATGAATTGGGAAACAACTGCAACTTTTTGCTTGTAGAAAACAACTTTTCAGCTAGTACATCACCAGAATTTGGAATTATTGATATTTCTTTCTAATTTGTTGGCTAGGGTAATTCAAAATAGAATAGGGAATTTCACTTTGATGTAAAATTTATATTTGAAAGATAACAATCTTCTAGCAGGACACTTGAGGAGCTGGGATAAGAGAATTACTATTTCTTGATTTATCTGACAACAGATTGACTGATTCAATTAATCTCAAAGATGTAGGAGATTGGAAGCATTTAATTTCCTGAAGTCTGTAAACAACAATAATTTGAGCTTACACATTCCAATTGAGATGGGTAATTTATTTCAGATGTTCATGCTGAATTTAATTCGCAATTAACTCAATGGAAGCATTCGAATTTTCAACTACAATGGTCCCTTAAGTTTGGTTCATTCATACCTTTGTGTTAGCAAATCTTCTTGTATTTGTTCTTGCCATTAATATGGTGCCCCTTGTTACACTTTTGGTACATTCATAACTTTATCGTAAGCAAATCATCTTGTATTTGCTCTTGCCATTAATATGGTTCCCCTTGTTACACTTTTGGTCCATTCATGCTTTTGTCGTTAGCAAATCGTCTTGTATTTGCTCTTGCCCTTACTATGGTGTCTTTTGTTACACTTTTGGTCCATTCATGCCTTTGTCGTTGGCAATCATCTTGTATTTGCTCTTGCCACCAATGAAGCTCTAGCATAAAATAGGTGGATTATACATTTCCAAATTTATCGAGAAAAAAGATCCAAATGTACTCATCAACTTTTGATTATGGTTTAAAATATTAGGGAGAAAGTCACACAGATACAACTTTTTGAAATGGTAATTAAAAAGATTACAACTACTTTCTAAAAATTACATAAATACAACTTATTCAAATTTTAACCTTTTAATTACAAAAATACAACTTTTTACATTTCTAAAATATCAATAATTCTTAATTTTAGGAGTTACTATCATTGATGCATATCCACTTTTTACTTTCACTTCCCCACCACCCTCCCTCCCCGCCACATAATCTATGACAAGGGCATGAGACAGAATATAATTTTCCAAATAAACCAAAAAAATCAACTTCAAATCTCATACTCCATATACCATTTTTTTTTAAAAAAAAAAAATCTTTCGTTTCCTCCTCTTTATTCTTCTTTTTTTATTTGCACTTGATGACTAATGCAATTATTTTTCTGTGACTAAAAGAAATTATTTGAATATATTAATATTAAGAAAAGTACATGAAAAGATATGGTATAAGAAAAGTACATGAAAATATACCTAAAAAAGGTATATGGTCTATTCAAATTGGCTAATTTAACTGAAAAGATGATAACAAAATATCTGTGGATATAATAGTAGAAATTAGTATATTATATATAGTATATAATATAATGATACCTTTTGTGTATATAGTATATAATATTACAATGTACCTAATATATGAATATATTGCTATACATGCCAACCAATTCTACTCTACAATAATCTATATATAATATAAAGCTAGGCATAAACAATGTGATGTGCCACCTCTCTATGACCTCCATTGACATTTATCTTTTTTCTCCTTTTTTGATTTTTTCCTCCTCCATTCTATTAGTTTAGCTAATATATATACTAAAAGGCCTAAAAATCTCTGTTAATGCTCTAAACGTTAAGATTCTCCTGTCTTCCCTTTAATTAATTTGCATTAATGTATTGACAGGACATTAAAAGATAGGAATGTAACTAAGCCATATGTTAGCAGCTATATCATCAATCCATTTTAGCTTCAACAGTTGTAACCCAAGAAAATAATTCTTCAACATTCCATTCGGGAAATTCTTCATCAAAAGTTAAATTGTATTTTTAGATTCTTTTTTTTTTTTTTAACTACTTTGCATAGTCACGATTTATATTATGAGATTTATGTGTTAATGCATATTTTGTATCTTGATTGAACTTATTTGTGTGTGTCGTTTCCCCTGCATATTCAGATGGATCAAATTCTTTACACGTAGAGCCATAAAGGTATATGGTAAGTTTTGGTTGAAAAGTCAATTCTTTTGAATCCAATTATTACTTCTTACTCATATTTGCTGAATTTTGATAATTTGGGTCATGCCATAATCTACATAATAAATGCAGGACACTCGCAATCAAATCTTATTGGGTAAAGGTATATACTAATGTTTTGGTTGAAAATTTTACTCTTTTGACTCTATTAATTATTTCCTACTCAGTATTTGCTGAAAAGCCTGGACACTCTGTGATATCTATCTCGATATTGAATGTATTTCTTCCAAGGTAATTATATTCACTCTCTAAATTCATGAATGTTTAAATTTGGTTAGGTTGCTTCTGTTCTTTTTTTTTTTTTTTTTTTGCTTAAATGATTTTTAGAAGTTAAAACTAATTGCAATCTTAGAAATTTAGGAATATGCATAATAATTAAAAGAACCAAAAACATCTGGTAAAACAAAAATTGAAAAAGAAAGAAATGGCTACCAGTACGAACCATGCTCCATATATTAGGATTTTAAGCAATAATTTAAATATTTAATGATCAAAAATAAAAATATTAAATAAATGTATTACTATAGCTATTGGTTCTTTCCGTACTCATAATAAATTTGTTCTCCAATTGAATTGTTTGTTCTTTCATGTTCCTAACTATATTGGTACTTTTCGTATTCTCAAATTAAATTATAATTAATGTGTAATAATATCTATGCTTCTTCATATCTTATAGTAATATGTTTTTATGTATTATTTTCTTAATATATTTTTTTAATATATTTTAAGTTGAGGTATCAATTTTTTTTATTACTTATCTTTGTTATTAGGAAGTTAAAGTAAAAAGAAAAAAAGGTTTGACATTTAAAAAAAAAATGATTGCATAGGCAAGTAAGAAAGGAAAAAAAAACGTTAAAGATAAGAGGGGGAAAAGAGAAGGAAATAATGTAAAAATAATAGAAGAGATTCGTTCAATTAGATACTTATATACATATATTAAATGTATAAAGATACAACCATACTGCAATTATACAGGGTTTACAACTGGTTTAGGAGAATAATTTGAGGCCTATTGAGACCAACATCGATTCAACAGAGGTAATATATATGCTAAAAGATGAACACATTCCCTATAACTCTATTATTTCTGAATGCATGTTTTTGGTGAGCGAGCTGGGACATCCAGTGGTAACGCAAGTCTATCGTGAGCAGAATAAGGTGGCAGATTTGCTCGCAAAAGAAGGAGCAGGAAGAAGCTTTTTGACAACGCGAAGATCATTGTATTTCCTTTGGTGTTTGTAAACAACGCTTTTTGGGCAAGCATTTTAGAAACTACTTATGAACGTGAAATTAGTTTTTGTAATGATCAATCTTTTAGAATGTCCCCTGATTATTTAATAGGCATAAGAGACCTAGATCCTATGTAATTTTATGCATATAATATATATGGCAGTAGTGTATTCTACCCCCTCAAAAAAAAAAAGAATAATATAATTGGCGAAACTTAAAATATTTGAATTTTAAAATTAAAAAGAAAATTTTAACAAAATTAATGTTCCGATGTCTAATCCACGCGAAATGCGGATAGATTCACTAGTATATAGTATACAATCATATCAATCAATCAATATTATATTATTATATTATATTAAAAGTATGAACTCCAAAACTTAAGAGTTAAATTGCTAAATATCCTTTTAACTAAGTTACATTCCCTGCTCATTAAAAACAAAAATAAAATACTGATGCCGTTTTATTCTCAACAAGAATGGACATGACAGTTCTAATTAAATTTTGTCATTGTATTGACGCATCCATTGGGCAGCACATACGCTAAGAGAGATATCTGCACAAGGAAAGAGATGAACACCCAGCAGTTTGAGATTTTCTTTCACACTATGCCCACTTATTGGTATGGTACAGTAACGTTGTTATATTATGTGATATTAATCACTTGATTAGTAATCGACAAGACTTTGATACTTTAATTTCTAACTAACAGTTCATTTTTTTCAAATAAGAAAATTATATAAAATTACCAGTTTGTTTGAAGAGATATTAGAACTGCACACTATGGTACTACAATTATCCATGATCAATCATCAATGCTGAAGGCCGAAGATTGTTTCAGTGATTAACTGAGGTTAGTTTAATACTCCATCCGAATAAAAAAAGAGTCCGCTTATCCATTTGTACACCCCTTAAGAAAATACAAACTCATAGACAAAAATAGGTAATTTGACTAAACTACCCCTAATTAAATAGACATTAAAATTTGATTATATAACACTTAATAGGGGCAAATATGAAAAAATAAGATTAATTCTTTCTTGATTTGGTAAGTCTTTTTTTTATCCAAAAAAAAAGGCTAAATGTAATCTTTTTTATCGGGAGGGAGTACTACTTATCACATAGTACAAAAATACTTTCGAACCTATTAAAGCCGTTGTTATTATCACTTTGTTTGCTTTAGAATATAATCCAAGTAAAGAAGAGGATTTATTTCCATATTTCATGTTATTGGGCCAATTTTCAATATTTTGACACTATGTAATAGAGAATATTTGAGACGTATTTGTGTTGAAAATGTAGTATTAATAATTGCACTACAAAAGGACAATATATGAATATTACTCCTTCCGGATAAAAAAAAAGTGTTCACTTAGACTTTTTTTCTTGGGTAAAAAAAAGTTGTCCCCTTATTAAATCAAGAAACAATTAACCTTATCTTTCCCGATTTGTCCATATTAAGTGTTATGTGATCAAATCCCAATACTATTTAATTAGGGGCAGTTTAATCAATTTATATTTTTTTTCTTGGAGTGAGTAGTTTCTTAAGGGGTGTGCAAATAGCTAAGTGAACTCTTTCTTTTATCCGGAGAGAGTATAAAATTTTGTCATTTAAATGATGTATTGTTACAAGAAAATCAAAATAATGAAGTATAATATCTCAAACCATAAGGGAGGTTAGTTTTTATAAAAGCAAATTTGAAAGGATTTCTCTGAAATTATCTCTAAAACTTATCGTGCACACATACAAGAAACAAGGAACAAAAGGAATGGCGTGATTAATATAGAAGCGACTAACTATATCATTGATTACTATTAATATATGGAGTATTACTCCCTGCGTTCACTTTTACTTGTCCACTATTTAAAAAATAGATTTTCACCTTTACTTGTCCACTTTCACATATCAAGAGAAAAATTATTTGTTTTTCCTGTTTTGCCCTTTCCATTAACTACTCATTCCAAATTCATATAATTAGGGGTGTTCATGGTCCGGTTTGACTTGGTTTTGGTTAAAACCAAACCAAACCAATTAAGTCGGTTTTTTCTAATATTCAAACCAAACCAAACCATCATAGTATAAATTTTATCGGTTTCGGTTTTATCAGTTTGGTTCAGTTTTTGCGGTTTTTTTTCGGATTTTAAGAATGTATTAATACAAAGAACCTTTAAATCAAATGGTAACTAAATACGGCTTTGACCGTGATCCATTCAAATCTAAGAATCTTCTTAATTAATTTATTAACTTTATTTATGTATAGGCCTATGGCTTGGGTATAAGAATTACAGAAACATAACATCTACGTTTCATGATTCTAGTTACCTCCCTACATATAGCCTTTTGATATTATGCAGCCCTTCAGGAATTTTTGTTATCTAGACTCATCGTGTTTATGAAGTATTGAGAAGAAAGCACAAAAGTTAAAACGGAAAATGATAAACAGAAAGACAAAGTCATCTACTAAATCTTTTTAAATTCCAATTGCCGTTTTCTTCCCCTTAATTTGTTACAGATAAAATGCTAGCTTATCAGTAGTAATTCAAATGGCATGTAAATGAAGGAACCGTAAAACTGAATAAGGCGAAAATTCTATTTTACCTTTAGCAAATTTCTTTTTATTTTACCTTAAACTTAAATGGGCTACACTTTTCTTTCTAATTATTTGAATTTGTATTGGACTTGGAATGAGGCAAATTATATATATATATATATATATATATAGAAATATAATATTTTAAATATGTATGTATCTATCGGTTTGGTTCGGTTTTTTTTGGTTTAACATCAAACCAAACCAAATGTTATCGGTTTTTTAAAATTTAAAACCAAATCAAGTCAAACCAAGCTGGTTTCCAGTTTATTAAGTTGGTTTGACTCGGTTTACCAGTTCGGATCGGTTTTTCGGTCTCATTTGAACACCCCTACATATAATTATACACCAATTAATATAGGTAATATGATAAAATATGCACTTTATTTATTATTTCGTAAGAAGTGAAAAATTCATAGTAGACAAATAAAAGTGAATAGAGGGACTAGATATGAGCAGTAGAAGCTTTCAGCTAATTAGCTGCAGTGTTCAATACTCAAGGTTTGATTTAATTATAGGATTTTTATTTCACTTTTATAATATGTGGATCTAAAAGAAGATTTTGTATATTATCAACACTTATGTGTGAAAAATATAACAAGCTTCCACTGTGGAAAGTAAAAATACAATTAAAATATCAAAATTAGACATATTATGCTTACCTGCATAAATATGCGCTTATTTCATGTTTACTTAAGAATATATTCATAATATATGATGGTGGTTCGTGTATACTGTTAATCGTCATTAATAGCGTTTATGAAACTTGAAATATTAAAAGTTACGACATAGACATACCAAAAACAAAAATAAAAGGAATAGCGAGAGATGAAACAAGCTAACCATAGAGTTGCTTACTATTAATATGGAGTGTTAGTACCTCCCAAGGTAAGGGTTAGGTCTGCGCACAGCCTATCCTCTTCAGACTTCACTTGTGAAAATACACTGGGTATATCCAATATCATATGAAATTGTGTTTAAATAATATAAATTGGAGAGTGAATTAATGCCTTTAATGTCAAAAGTCAAAACTAAAAAACTTCAACTTGCCTGGAATTGAAATATAGTTATCATTGTTATTATAACGTCAAAAGAAAAAAGAAGACACTGTCAAAATAATTTCAGGAAGACTTTTTAATCTTGTGTTCTAAAACAAACCAAAGAATTTTTTGTGGCTAGAAATTATTTTATTAGGGGTAAATGAGAATTTTGGATTAAGTTGTTGCTAAATATAGAAAGGTATCATTTTTTTTTTGGGAGTGACTAAAAATGAAAGAATGTTATATTAGATGCTGGAAATTCTTTAAGAAAGTGACTGAAGAAGTAAGGAAACTGCTACTGGTAATAGATTGTGCAGGGATTTTAAACACAATTTACAATCATGAAATCTATCCATGTGGAGTGGAGAAAACACCCAGAATATTTAGACATATATTCGAGAATCTTAATAACGAGCTTGACAAGGATTATTTACCCGTCCACCACAACTTTTTGGTAAATGTATACGAATAATCCAAAGACCTATATATGGAGTATGGACGGTGGGCCGAGTTTGAGAAGCAAATGTCTATATATAGTAGTAATATGATATTTGTTACTGGAATTGTTTTAGCATGAAGGAAACCCAAATGGGAAATTGTAATGGAGCATTTCGGGTTCTAATGCTATGTAACCTTTCGTTTCTGTAGTTTAATTATTTATACTATTATTTTACAAAATATACTACATAACGCGACATACACGTGGCGAGAAATTAGGCATCATATATTATTAAAAGTGGAAAGCTCTTTAGTGAAAAGTTAAATTACTAAAATACCCATCAAATGTTAAATGACCATTTACCCTTTACTTAAACACTACTCTTATAATCTTTTTGTACTAAAAGAGTAATTTTACTTACCTTTCAGTAAATAAAAAGTAGATGGTAAATAACAAAACGGTATAATTAATTTGGTCCATTAGTAAGTAGTCATTAGGAATTGGAATATAGACGTTACTTCAATTATTGGTATTGAAGACCTCATTGGTGATGCACACTCATAGTAATGTATTCTGCCAAAAACGTCCAAAACTCACATTAATTACCCCTCAAACAATAACTAAAACTTCACGTACACATAAACAAAAACCCCCCAAATTCTTGGCAGCATTAGTATGTTAAATGACTAACTTATTTCATGTTATCAAATTTAATGGTAATTTTACACGCTCTCCAAAATCGTGCTAAACTATACACATTTCCGGATGATTATATTTATAGGTAATTTAAAGATTAATAGTGGCTATGTGATTTAATGAAATCTATTAAGTGCTAAATAACTTCTATAGAAAATAATTAGTATGAAATAACTTACAGCAAGTTATGGCTTTGTATACGTTGCCAAACTTTTTGTTTTCCTTCATTTATCAATTAGCACTAATGATGAGTTTATTTTAAAAAATTTGATCAATAAGTATCTTATATAAATGGACATCAAGAATGTGCCTAACCCTCACCATTGGCTCATCTTTACCTTCGGCTTCTACTTTCATTTTGGTGCTCATTATTTTCACAAACCAGTAAGTAGAACGGTGAAGCTTTTACATACTCTCTGTAAATTTTATGACATCACATATTCCTGTTTGTTATGCAAAAGGAAAATCTGCTTTGCGTCTTCAAGTTGTAGCGATGATACCAAACAGATACAAGATTGTGCTTCAAGTTCGTAGTTGAATCAATCAAATCCTTTCTGTTTTGTGTAGGAAAATTTCAGGAGATATGCATGAGGACTTACATGTGCCTTCCTGGCATAAATACTAAATTCTGCTTTGGTTTTTATCATTGAAGATGAGAAAAAAAATAAACTTTCATCAGAATGTAGAAATGTGAACAATACTTGAGCCACGAACCTCTCTCCATTTAGTCTATGCCAGTGGTGCATTTTGAGTTTGTATTTGTCTTTTAAGTTAAAGTATTACGCCGGTAAAGTCGAATCAATGTAACGTTTATAAGATTTTCTAACTTCAAATAAATAGCTAATTACTTTTTGTATGTTCTGATGTCTATTTTAATAACTCAAAAAAGTTCTTAAATATGCGTACGGTTAAAATTTTATCTTTTAATAATACAAAATTTGTGCTAAATCTTTTGAGATAAACGTGCAACACACGTTCTCAGAGGCTAGTTATATTAAAAGTGTGAAACCCTACGTGAAAAGTTGAAATACTAAAATGCCCTTATATAATAGTTGAATGACAGTTTTCTCCTTCAGTCAAAAACAAATGTAAATAATCCTAATAAAAAAATTAGAAAAAAATAAATTTGGAACATTAAATGATCAGCTTGAGGGAGGCTTTTGGTTTTCCCGATAACAGTCTAGCTTTAAAGCAAATTATTTCTTGAGTAATAGATAATGACGGTCAGGCTTTATTACATTCAGAATTATAACCTTACATATTGTTTAATTAGAGCATTTATTATTCAAACTAAACGATAATCATGTACAATTTTTTGATTTTTTCTTCTCATTTTAATACAATAGCACTCTATTATTAATTAAATTCAAAACTTGAGATTTAATTACAAAACTTTAATAAATAATGAAAGAAGAAAAGCATCGTTTCAAATTTCTCGGCTGTTTTGATCCAACAGCTTCGCGTTTACCATTGTGTGTGCTTTGTGTCTTATGAATTGAATGAAATATATTGATTCAACAATTTAAGTATGATTTTAAAAGCTTGTTTTGTAATCTGAATGTTATTAGAGGGCTTGTATGTGTTTTGTATCATTATTTGAATGAAATTTTGTTCATTCGGGAATTTAAAACGATATGGTTTTAATAGTTGATTATGAAATTCAATATTTCTTTAGAAATAGAGGCGAAACCTAACCCTTTAAAAATATATTACGCCTTTGCATAACATTTTGTTTTAACATAGAATTCGTTTGGACAGTGGTAATCTTCACTCCTATATTTCTTCAGAGTTTTAATGAAAGTTCTTTTGCCTTTGTGCTACTCTATGATTGGTCATGTATGGTGACAAGTAATTGGTGAGTATTATATAAATGTTTGTATTCCACTTCCCTAGATCCACGTTAATTTCATACAGAGATCTTATTTTAGTTACTTTTTAGTCTCTTTTATAAATTGTCTCCAATGCTTTACCGGTTTCCTGTTGAATCAAGAGGTCGTCAGAAGAAGCTTCATTAAGTATCGACCTGATGTAACTGCTAACTTCCTCTTCTTTTCCACATTCTCTTGCTATGTACAATGCTTTCGGTTTAGACACCAGATTACATTCATTTTGATCATATATCTAATTATAGTCTGTATACTAAAATGTTTATTAATTTGTATACAGTTTGACTTTCAATTCATTTTTGTTGGGCCTTTTTTGTGTATATGATTATGAGTGTTACAATGGTGACTGGTGTCACTATACAAGCACAAGGTTGATTTTTTTTTTTTTTCCTATTTGTCAGATTTCATATTGGCATATTGTGAGCACAACTTTCAAATCGCTAACAAAGTATCACATTTAAGAAACTTTTACTTTATTAATCATTACTCAAAACTATCTTTTAATAATTTAATGTAATTATGCAAACTTTTATTCTAAAAAGTTAGAGAGATTTCACGTGTTCAGAAACTAGTATACTAAATAGAGATGGGATAATATATATATACACCCGTGCTCAAGATATAAAAATAGTGCCAGTATTTTGTTTTTAGTAATTATTAAGTTTTAACTTCATTGATAAATTTCATGTAACAAAAGTTTATATTAGTTAAATGTGGTGACTTAAGCTTAGTTTTAAACAAAATTAAGGGAAAAAACTAAATTCATTAATTGAACCTCAAGAATCAATTTAATTCTTTATATATGTTTATGCTTAAAAATACTAATTCAAAGTTAAATTTTCTTTACAGTACTTTTTGTATTTTTAATATCTAAACTTCAATTTTAAAAAAAATTCTAATTCAATTTAGCTTTAAAATTTAGTCAAATTGACTCTGGAAAAACGAAAAGTGTCACATAAATTAAAATGGGAGCAAGAGTAATTAGTAAGATTCTAATAAATGCTTCAGTTGGAAAAGATAATGTGGCTCCATAGTTGCCTAAATTTTGCTAGTATATAATTAAAAATGATGTAAATGGTAATCTAATAGTCCTTTCGGTTCATATTATCTTGTGTTTTTAGCTTGAACACACTCTTTAAAAAATCACTTATCCCTAGAAAGTAAGAAACGGTTCATTAAATTACCTTAATTAAATAGTACCAACTTAATATAATTTTTTGGTTATGTAAATAATAGTTTATCTAAATAATCATAAATTTGGTAGAAAAAAACTATTAACACCTCCTTGATTATATAAAGAAATATTTATTTGAACTAAATATAAGAGCAAAAAATACAAAAATAATATGAATAAAGGGAAATAAGGGCAAGAAAAGATTAACAGGCAAGAAAAGATTAACAAAATATTACTACAATTCAACAGATACACCAATTACATAGGTCCACATAGAAATGGACTTAAGGAAAAAAATGAACCCAAATAATGAAAATAGGCAAGAAAAAGGCAGACAAAGCAAAGCCAAGTGTAACAACACCATAGGATCAAAATTCTTGTGAGAACTACAAAAAGTTTTCATTCTCCCTTATATATAGTAGT
This sequence comes from Lycium barbarum, assembly GCF_019175385.1. Classification (NCBI taxonomy): domain Eukaryota; kingdom Viridiplantae; phylum Streptophyta; class Magnoliopsida; order Solanales; family Solanaceae; genus Lycium; species Lycium barbarum. The sequence continues at coordinate 137,485,312 of NC_083338.1, read as the reverse complement.
AATACAACAGCTACAGTAATATATTGTTCATGAATTAATTTATTATTTTTTTTGGTTAAAATTCATGAATTAGCTTGCTAGTATATTGTGCTGGAGCTGTTTCAGGTAAGCAATCATTGTGTTTTAATATGCGTTTAATTATGTTATCACTAATGATAGAACCTATGAGTTTACCCTTTTAGAGTTTATCGCCTTAAAGTTCACCAAAACAGTCTAAGGGACCAGATCCTTAACCTTTTTTCACAGATAGAAATAGAAAGCAAATAAGACAAGATATTTACGTGAAAAACTCCTTGCTCAAGAGATTAAAAAGCATGACCTACCCCAGTAGGATTTTCAACTTCACTAAACTGAGCAACTTCAGATTACAACCTAGGAATTAAACTCTTGATCCCCAACCCTTACAATACACCTATTGTACGCACCTTTAGAATAACTCTATTGCAAAGCTCCAAGTCTTGACTACCTCTAGTCAATGACCCAACTAATACTCAGCTAACTCTAGCAAAAAAAAACAAAGTTACAAAGATTGAAATCTGTCCTACTATGGTGCTTCTTGACAAACAGTGTAGGAATACAAATTGAGAGCATAAAACAAGGCTTAACTATCCTAGGACTTCAGATGTCTTCAGTGGTAGGAACTGGTCCCTTGGATTGTTGAGATCTTGTTCTTGTGGGCACCTTGTGGAAGGTAGCCTCCACACTTGAGAGAAATAAATCTTTTTAGATTTGCAAGTCTTAGGTCAAACTAATCCGAACATGTTGTATATATATGAGACCAAAGTAGAGAGCATGTGAGAAACATGTGACCATGAATAGTGACTTCTCAAGGGCTTTTAGTTTCCATCATACATACAGCTGTGCTGCTACAGTTCTGCTGCAACCGCGCAGTACTCTCATGGGACCTGATGTAGGACCTGGTCTTTGGATCTTTTGCCAATCATCAAAGCTTATGAACTATTGTAACTCATCAATTTCCCTTTTTTGACGATGACAAACTTGTAATTGATGTTCCCCCCTGAGGACGTGACTAATAACATCAGGTACAGTATAAAAAGATGGATTATCAATATCAATACTGTATAGTATTAACATTGATGATTGTCCCATTACCCCTAAAGACCAGGCTTCTTTTTCATCGCAAGCTTAGTATCATTCTTCCAGACCCATAATAATAGAAAACTCTTTTCATAGCAAGTTGCATAAGATGGATTTCTTAATTGTAGAAATACAACACTTATTATGAGCATTAGCTTGAACCAATTCTCGCCACAACACTATACACACACAACACCCTCCCTCCCCCCCCCCCCCCCCCCACACAAAAACCCACAATCCAATATCAATTTGATTGTCTCCCATTCCCCCTTTTGGCATTATCGAAAAGAGGGATTAGCACAGACACAAAGAAGTTCAGTGATATTGACTCATAGTCACTCGGGCAACACAATAGGAGTAATAATGGTAATAGCATAGCCAAAGAAAAATAAGCATTGCACAGTCAGAATAAATCCCCACAAAAAGAGTCACATTAAAGAGTAAGAGTCACATTAAAGAGTAGCAGTCTGAAAGCACAAGATATGATAGTTTTAAAGAGTCAAAATAAGCAATGTCAAAAACCAAGACAGTTATCAACAAAAATAGAAAAATAAGATAGGGGCAGGACTGGAGTTGGAGAGGATTTAACGAGAGAAGGATTTGAGGGCTATTATTTGGTCCTGGATCATCTGGTCGCGAAACTCATCCAGCTTGTTCCTCAGTTCTTCATTCTCAGTTCTCAGCTTAGAATTTGCAGCAGTCAGTTCTATGATGGGACCAGGTTCCTGAGGTCTAGCAGCCAGTTGTGTCTTCAGAACGACAATCTCAGCTTAAAGCCTTTCAATCTCTGGAACGGCCTGCTTCTGTGCTTCTATCAAACTGGTGATGGTTGAGTTGTTCCCAAAACCCTTTTTTATTTCCAAGGACTCACAATCTTCCAAGGTCCCTAAGGTGACCATTTGTTTTCTAGTCCCCATAGTTGCCTTCCCAGTCTTAAAATTTGAAATGCTCGAACACTTTAGTTAAGAAAAACCCATATGGAAGACCATGCTTTCCCTCTCTAGCATTAACCACTTTTATCATATGTTCAATCATTATAGCAGGCAGACTTACACACTGAAAATTTGCTAGTGCTTCAACAAGGACTAGGTACACTACTGAGGCAATACATCGCCTTTCCGCCATTGGAAGTAGTGCTTTGTAGTTGTTTCTTATAAAGCCTCTTTCCAATTGCAGACACTCCCCTTTTTACAATCAGATCCTTGAAAGTTTGTAATATCTCCCCTCGTACCGATTTTAATCCATCAGTTGGTACATCAATAATTTTTCCCAACTCTGCTTCATCCATTTTGAAATCCGTCCCATTCACTGTCATAACTAAGGTAGAATTATCAGTATATACCAACGAAGTACACAACTTACTTACTTCATCTTCAAAGACACTTAGAGCAGGAGAGGCAAACAGATGCTCCCACTTCTGAAAATCCAAAATCTCCAGTAGCTCTCTCATTCCATTTTTCTCTGCGATATCAGGATCAACAACCCTTCCAAGTAACACCTTTTGATTTTTCAAAATTTCCTTCCTAAGTACTTCCAACTCTTTGATTTTTTGCCTCTTCTTTGCCGAACCGAAATTCTCATGTGAATCACTTTTTTTTATCTTAGAGGAGACAGACAAAGTCTTCTCCTCTTCCACATCCTCAGGATCATGAATGTCGGACTCATCCACCACAACATTCTTTCCTTTATCTTTTGTGTTTTTCTTGGAATTTCTCCTTGCCAATGGGGAGGATTCCTCTTCACATTCATTATTAGACGCAGTTACTATAGTTTCGACATCTTTCAACCAATGCTTTACTAGTCTCTTCCCTTTCTTACCTGTACTATTTTCTTTACTTTCTTTAAGAGCAGCCTCACGTTGAGCCTTGCTCCTTTGTCTAGTGGTAGGTGGCTTAGCAGAGATATGCTTTCTTGCATTTTCACTAAGTTGCTTCACACGACTCGATGACCTTTTGAAGATGGTCCTCAAGCTTACATTGTCATCTGAATGGAATTCCAGAGAAGGATTTAGAGGACCAGGTTCCTTCTCGGGAGAAGGATCGCCTAAAGGTACAACTATAGTAGACAAGGTGTTTTCAATTTCTCCAGAATCCAATTTTTCTGTCAAGAGAACATGTCCCTTATTTGCATCCCCTGTTTCTTGAACATAATCATTCTCCCCCTCCCCCCCCCCCCCCCCCCTCCCCAGAATCTTTGTACTAACCTCCTTAGAATGAGACATATCAATAGAACCAGTTACAAAATCCACTAGATTTTCTAGACTATTAGAACCTGATCGTATTTCAGACACATTCCCATCAAGAGCTATAGCTGAATATGAACTTACTTTATCACTAGCAGGAGGAACGATATTACCTGGGTTTGAAGGATTTTCTTCAGAATCTCCTTTATGAAAGCCACTTTCTTTTTTCTTGTCATCATCAATACTGATAAACTCATGCACGACCATGGAATTGGACTTTTCTATATCCTTAATTAGGTCCTTGATCTCCATATATTCGGTGGCCTCAATTTGGCTTGACACTTCGACTTCGTCATCTTTCTCCTTAAGCTCCTCAGTACTTAGAAGGACATTCAAGATACTTGGAGTTTTACCACTTTCTTCTGAGTTGTCCCTTTCATTTGGAGTAGGAACCGTTGAGGGAAAGACGAACTTCTTTGGGGTTTGACTCTTGTGCGTCTTAGAGGGACTTTGAAACCATAGGCTTTGGTGGAGAAGCAGATGATCCTTGGTCAGTGGAGATTGGTGCTTCTAAGGGCGATTCTAGCATTTTTGGGTCTGATGAAGTTGAGTTATCTGAGAATGGGAGAGAAGAGTGCATATTTGGTGTGGAGGAAGAGATGGAATCATCTGGAGACATGGTCAAGGTTTTAACACAGGACGAAACAGAAAAAGAGTGCTACACAGAGATAGAAGATGAAAAGTTTCAAGAGGTGAAGAGACATAGACTTTTGACTGAAGAGAAATATGAAAAGACGATTCTGGTAGGTGAATTTACTTAAAAAATGGATCAGCTCAAAGAAGATGTATCGATTGGGCTCCAAGAAGGAATTTTCGAAAAGTGAATTTTAACGACATTGCATTTTTTGACAATTTTAAAAAAACATATAAGTACTAAAAAGACTACTAACCTGAGTCACAGGGATCAGGTTCCTGGACATCTCTTTTAAAAAGTAGGCAAAGATTCTGATAGATGCTATGTCACCAACGCTTATGTTGTACCAAAGAATCCCTGGGTGTATACCTGTAACGGTATAGAAGTGAGTTAGACATCACCAGAAAAACACTTTAAGTAGTGTGACTGTCCTTTTATCATAGCCAATCAATGAGGAAATTTTGAGGAAGAGCAGCCAGTTGAGCTTGATCAATCCCAACTCTAAAGGATTTCTTTCAAAAAGCTCTCTGCTTGGTGAAGATATCTGCCTACTTGGTCCTCCGTCATTGATATGCTTGATCCTTTTGTGATGCATTAAATTTTGTCATGTTAAGTACAATTGCATTTGACACACAACAAGGTCACACACCCAGTAAGCACACCAAGAACCTCAAGCCATTGTTTGATCCATAGCAATTGAGAACCATGAGAAATAGCAACCATATTCTCAGTTTCAACAATGAAAAGAGCCACTGAATTTGTACCCTAAAGGACCAAACATAATTCCAGAATATATGTCATTCCAGATGCGCTCTTTCTATCTACCAAGTATCCAGCATAATCAACATCAGTATATCCAACCAAGTCAAAATTATCCTCAGAAGGATAGGAGAGTACCAGGTCTTGCGACACCTTAAGATACCCTAATATCCTTTCAGCAGCTTTCAGATGCAACTCCTTATGACTTGATTAGAACCCTTGTTTCTTGTGGAGTTTTCAATATCATCAAGCTTGTCGTGAGGCGCTCACTTAGTCTCAATCACTGATCCAGGGACCCGGTGCTTCCACATTTGATCAATCATTTGCATTTACAGACCTATAATCTCTTCTTCTTTACTTTGCCCCATGAGTGCTTGACACATCGTCAGCTACTCCGTCTTCAGATCCACCACTTTTAGCATCTGACTTTCCCAACTCCTCCTTAACATGGTTGAGAATAAAACATTTGTGTCCGAATGCCTTTAGGAAGGTTAGCTAGGGTTTCTTTCCATTCAGCAATTTCTCGGAAATCTTCTCAAGCAGGAAAATAATCATGCACCTGCTCCTCTCTTATGCAAGCATCACATACCTTGTGATCTTTGAATTTTATATTTGGTAGCACACGGACTAGGTTCTCGCAACAAGCTTGTTCAAACAGAGAGAAGCTTGCATTGTCCCAGTCACCTTTTTACTTACAGGTTCTTTGAGATAGGTGACAATGCAAGAACAGGAGAAGAACTTCACTCCAATACCTTTATCACAGATTGGGAATGGAGTAGGTAACTTATTTCAAGCCATTCACATAGTACACATTGACAATTGTACGAGAGAGTGTTTTGCCAATTCCAAGAATAACATCTTGTCTATTACGCCCCATTTTGAACAGGTCCAAGATAGTTTGCAACTTCCCGGTTCTTCAAAATGGTTTAAAAAGAGTTAGAGTCATCACCTTATTTTAAGGAAAAACAGGAAACCTATATGTATTTGTGTGTCTACTCCATTTTTAGTCCACGAAACCTATGAGATTCTAGATAAGGATTTTATTTACCCCGAGGGGAAGGTATTAAGTATCCCTCAGAGCCCGTTCGAAGACAGTCCTTAAACTTAGTTTAATTGAACACTAGAAGGGGATTATCTATCTATTTATCATTATTATTACATGTTTTCAATATGTTGTGATTTCATGAAAAGCTACACCGAATGATGATATTCTAAGTATATATAGTGTATAAAAATGTACGCATATCAAGTATAAAGTATTTATAAGGAATGTATATCGTAGGAATTTACAAAGGGAGTGTAAAGAAAACATGTCTCTTTCGTAGAGTAATGTTTTTGTTAGTAAAATGAGTGTATATCTATTGGCACAAAAGGTATAGTGTAAAGAATGTATACAACCATATGAAAAATGTATAAAATATATAAGAGTATGTAAAATAGGTATATCAAGTATATAAAGAATGTGTGTCTATGTATATTAAAAGCGTGTATGTATATTAAACATATAAAGAACATATTTCAAGTATAAAAGAGTATATATCAAACATAAAATGTCTAAAGAATTGTATAACTAGGTATATTAGTGCATAAAGAATGTAAAAAATTTCTACGAATATTCATTGGCGTAAAGAGTTTATATAACAAAATTATTACGAAAAGTGAAGTTGATTTAACTTGTTTGTACTGTTTAGTTAAAAAGAGTGTTCATTTAATGAATATCCTATCAAAAGAATAAGGAAAAAAAGGATAGTAAAACATTTTGGTAAAAATAAGTATAAGGAATTATGTATTAAAAAAAAATGAGTGAAAAAGATATAATACCTTTAAAGAATGAAAGATTTGTAAATGGACGGCCTAGTATTTACCTAGCGTCAAATGTGGATTTAACTTAACTAAAATATGCATTAGTGCATACGAAACAATATAAAATGTGTGTTGAATTAAAAGTGTATAAAGAATATAAAATAAAGGATGGACAGGTATTTTTGCCTAAATGCCAAAAGTGTGAATTTAATTAGCAAACTACTTATATCGAGTCAATCTAATCAATTTATGAAATTGTAGACTGCCTAAATCTTACATAAAGCGAATAACAAACTTTAAATTAAACATATAAACGACAAGTAATTAAATATCCCCGCCCAACATTAAAGTGAAGTTTTCACTACTCTGAGTTTATGTTTTGTACAATTTTAAATAACGCGCGAAAGTAAATATAAACAAGGATTCGATGAAGTCTTCGGGTTCCTTCCGAGTGTCGTCTTCAGAATGTGTCTCCGGGTACCTGTATAAACACTTAGTAAAAGTGTTAGTAACAGAATAAATAACTATCGAATGAATTAAATAAATAATGAATAAACTTAAAATAAAAACCCATCTTTTGTACATGGGAGGCCTTGGAAATCGACGGAAATTTCTTCATCGGCCATTTGGATTTAGTATTCGCCCAAATTAGTTTAACAAAAGAGACTAAAAATGGTAACAATGTCAACAACAAACACTGATAGCGAGATCGTAGCGAGTCAGTCGAGAAAGTTTAAACACAATACCATTGGCCGTCGGAATATTAATTTTTTAGGCACAAAACCAATATTTATTTAGCAAGCGCATGTAAGATAGCCCGAAACGAGCAACACAGTAGCAATAGTAACAGGTGAATCTGTTGATAGCAAATCATCGCAACAAACAACCCAACAATAACGAATATTAATAGAAGCATAAGTATTAGCCACAAATGGAGCAAAAATGCAGCAAATAGTAGTAACACCTGGAGAGCGGCTAACAAGATGTACCGGAGACGAGCTCAGGCGGTGTCAAAAATTAGCATAAGGATCGCGAAAAGAACAATATTGAACTAGAGGGTCACCTGAAAACACAAAAATCAGTCGAAAAGTAGCACAACAAACAAACCCAATTATACATATATGATAATGTACAAAACACAGATCAAATGGAGGTAGTCGGCTGCTGCTCTGTCATCGGAGCTACTGTTATGCGTCGGAGAATTTTGGAAAATAAAAATACAAGAAGAAAGTGAGGAGAAGAAGAGGATTAAACAGAGGGGCAGGGTGTCGTTGGTGGTGGCTGTTTCGTGACTGTTCCGGTTTACCGAAGCTGGGGCTCCTCGCCGGAGTAGTGGAGGGAGGAGAATGAAGGGAGAGAAGGGCAAATTGTTTTGGCAGGTTGCTCAAGTCGTTTGTAAGGGCGCTGGGTCTGTAACGAGGTAGAGAGAAGCAAGGCTTCTATGTGGAGAAAAACAAAGGGAGAGGAGCGTTGTGGGTTGGTTGTTCGTTGTTGTCGACGCTGGCAGTGGAGGGGGTGTAACGGAGGGAGTAGAGAGCTGGTGGTTTGCGTCGTAGTTCACCAAAGCTCGAAGCTCCAGCGTGGAGGGGCGGCGGCTGTTTTTGTGAAGAGGAAGAAGGAAAGAGAAATAATATATTATTAGGTTTAGAAGAGGAAAATCTGAAAATGTTTGTGTTGTGTGTGTAGAAAAAGATGATGAAAATAAAATTGAACCCTTCAACTTCTTTTATAAAACAAAATGACCCATCTTATGGTCCAAGGAATAATGGTCTTCCCCCTCTTGTCCCCTTTACCCCTTTTAACCCATGTGTAAAATATATATTAACTAATGGATTAAGAACTCAACCCATCACCTCAAATGTCAACTTTTTAAAAGGTGACGAGACCTTGACTTGATCGAATTTTTGTTCTGCGTTTAAAAATTAATTGCTCCGATTTTCTCTGCACTGACAGACTGTACTAAAATATAGTTAATTAAGACATGTATAAATAATAATGTAAGTATAAAATATAAATATTAATGTATAAGATATAAAAATGTACTGCTATAATATAAAGAAACAATTATTAATTGCACAAAATGGTAGTATTACGTTGTACATGTGCAAAAATAATGATTCTTGAAAAATGACAATAAATTGATAAAACTCCTAAAATGAGGACAATTATCAATAAATCATCAAAAATGTAAAAAAAAAAAGTGTAAAAAGCTATTCCCTGCTCTTTAACGAATCAGGACTACTTGAAACGTTAATTTTAAGCACGTCGAGCCAAAATTAGGTATCAATATTGTCATCAGAAGATATACTCCCAACTGAGAGGACCTTGAGTGAGAGGAAATCATCCATTCTTCCAGTCATAGACTTAGAACAACCACTATTTGTATACTTATTTTAGCCGCCTCCTCTTACTCCAGCCTACCATCTAAGTCATTCATTAGATTTAGGAATCCAAATCAGCTTGGGTCCTTAAAAAGATAGAACAAGTGAATTAGGCTTCTTTCATTCCATGTAAATAGAACAGATTTTCTCTTTTGAGGATCAGGTTCTTTTGTTCTAAATTCCTTACTTTTCTGAACAACTTGAATTTTGGCTTTGCATCCATCTTTATAAAGACAAGTTTGATCCTAGTAAGTGCATCGCCAAATTTTAGAGTTGGTACATGCTTGCTATGTGAGTTGTAGGGGATTTCTGCCTTATGAAAGCTAATCACCTCCGTGTCACCGACATCCTTGTATATAGAAGCAATATCATTAGTGGACTAGGTACAACAAGGTGACTTATTAGGATCTACTTTAACCTTCATACTATCCTCCAGTAGTTGTCTACCTTATCTAGCTCAGAGGTGAGTGACGAGGCCAAAGTGTATAGGAAAATTTGCTCGTACTGTTGACACCTAATTTTGGCTCGACGTGCTTAAAATTAACGTTTTAGGGGGCCCTGATTCGTTAAAGAGCACGAAATACATTTTTTTACACATTTTTCAACAATTTATTGATGATTATCATTATTTTAGGAATTTTCTCAAATTTATTGTCATTTTTCAAGAATCATTATTTTGCACATGTACAACGTAATACTACCATTTTTATATAGTGAAACATGTGCAATTAATAATTGTTTGTTTAAACTGGGACAGAATTTTTGAGGGGGCCCTCAAAAATTCCACCAATGGCACATTTTGAGAGAAAAGGCACGGGCTCATCCGGCCCCACAGTAGGACACTGTATTGGCTCGTCCAGCCCCACAACAGGACATCGAGGGCGTCATAGTCTAAAGACATCATTCTCATCGCCTAAAGGCACCATTTCATGGCCCAAGGACCTTACCTTCTGCACTTCATTCGCGCCGAAGCAAAGGCGTTACCCTCCACACCAGTATTGCTTTATTATTTTCAAATGCCTCTGCGTATGCTCGCAGCCGCATTGCATTGCACCTGCATTGCTCACCGCCTTTTATTACTGCCTGGGCCATGCACCGCCCTTTTAAATTTCTGCATAAGGTTGTGCACCGCCTTTCATGTTGCATGGGCTGCGCACCGCCCATTTAAATTTCTGCATAAGGTTGCTCACCGCCTTTCATATGTTACATGGGCCATGCACCGCCCTTTGTAATTTCTGCATAAGGCTGAGCACCGCCTTTCATGTTGCATGAGCTGCGCACCGCCCATTTAAATTTCTGCATAAGGCTGAGCACCGCCTTTCATATGTTACATGGGCCATGCACCGCCCTTTGTAATTTCTGCATAAGGCTGAGCACCGCCTTTCATGTTGCATGGGCTGCGCACCGCCCATTTAAATTTCTGCATAAGGCTGAGCACCGCCTTTCATATGTTACATGGGCCATGCACCGCCCTTTGTAATTTCTGCATAAGGCTGAGCACCGCCTTTCATATGTTACATGGGCCATGCACCGCCCTTTGTAATTTCTGCATAAGGCTGAGCACCGCCTTTCATGTTGCATGGGCTGCGCACCGCCCATTTAAATTTCTGTATAAGGCTGAGCACCGCCTTTCATATGTTACATGGGCCATGCACCTCCCTTTGTAATTTCTGCATAAGGCTGAGCACCGCCTTTCATGTTGCATGGGCTGCGCACCGCCCATTTAAATTTCTGCATAAGGCTGAGCACCGCCTTTCATATGTTACATGGGCCATGCACCGCCCTTTTGTAATTTTTGCATGGGCTGCGCACCGCCCTTTCAATTTTCTGCATAAGGCTGCGCACCGCCCTTTTGTAATTTCTGCATAAGGCTGAGCACCGCCTTTTATATGTTGCACGGGCCGCGCACCGCCCTTTGAAAATTTCTGCATAAGACATTGCACCGCATCTGCCTTGTTTTATTATTATTTTCTTAATGCCCTGCGTATGCTCGCAGCCACATTGCACTGCACCTGCATTGTTTTATTGTTTTCAAATGCCCCTGCGTATGCTCGCAGACGCATTGCACCGTACCTGCATTTGTTTGTTTTAAATGCCCTGCGTATGCTCGCAGATGCACTGCACATACATTGCATCATTACTTTGCGAATGCTCGCAAATGCACTGCACATACATTGCATCATTACTTTGCGAATGTTCGCAAATGCACTGCACATACATTGGATCATTACTTTGTGAATGCTCGCAAATGCACTGCACATACATTGCATCATTACTTTGCGAATGCTCGCAAACACACTACACATGCATTGCATTATCACTTTCAGATACCCTTCAAACGCATTGCATCAACGTCCATTAGTTATCACCTTTCGAACTACATAGACCTGATTCTCGTGATTGACGAGATATATAGGAAGCTCTATGCAGAGTTCGGTCACATCGGGACGAGAATCATTCTTTCCACAGCAAGTATACAATCTTGCACCCCCTAGCATCTCGTAGCTCGATACTAGGGCAATTTTGGAAGCGACGACGTGGGTATGCGAACGTTTTTTCGGCCCTGAACAATCCTTCTTTTTTTATCATTTTTTCTTTTTATCACAATCCGGCCGACGGACTGAGAGTATTGTCAAAGCTCTACCAACGTCTGGCCTCTTTCTCCGTACATATCCTTTTAGCAATTCATTGTCGAGCCAAAATAGGTTACATGTCAACGTCTTCGTCCGAAAACTCTTTCATCGTATCCGGTCGAAGAGGGACAAGTTGTTGACAACTAATTTTGGCTCGACGTGCTTAAAATTAACGTTTTGGGGGGCCTTGATTCGTTAAAGAGCACGAAATACATTTTTTACACATTTTTCAACAATTTATTGATGATTATCATTATTTTAGGAATTTTCTCAAATTTATTGTCATTTTTCAAGAATCATTATTTTGCACATGTACAGCGTAATACTACCATTTTTTGTGCAATTAATAATTGTTTCTTAATTTTATAGCAATACATTTTCATATCATAGACATTAATGTTTATATTTTATACTTGCGTTATTATTTATACATGTATTAATTAATTATATTTTAGTACAGCACAACAGTGCAATTATATCTTAGTAAATCATTTTTTATTTCTTTACAGCACATTACAAAAATCAATCACATTTTTTATTCACATTTTTTTTAATTTTATATTAATACTCTCATTTTTATATGTATATTAGTTATATTTTAATACTGTCGATCAATACATAAAAATCGGAAGAGTTTATCACAAATAAAGCTAATTCAGCTATGTTTAATTTATCTTGTGCAAATTATCATGATTATACCACATTACTCCCCAAAATGGGGAGACATGTTCCTAAATTTTGGCCCCCTTTTAAATTACTTTTAACTAAATTTTTTTGTTTTTCGTAAAATTCTTTGTTTTTCTCTCTGTACACACACGTGAAGTCCAAATAGTTTGGCATCATTTTTTCTTTTCTGCGGGGTCCACATGTTTTTAACTTTTCCCCAAATCTCACATGATTTTCTTTAAAATTTGAGCAGATTAAAAAATGCTCACTTCTCTCCTTCTTTTTCCACCTTTTCCCTTCCGTGTCTCTTTCTTATTTTTTTATAAAAGGGCCGATCCCCCCTCTTTTTTTTTCCAGATTTTTATTCCTTGCCCGCGGGCCCCACATATTTTCTTCTTTTTGATTTTCACCACTTTTTGTCCACGGTTTCAGCATATTTTCTACTTTTGACCTTTTCTTATTTTCCCTCAATTCATGAGATTTTATTTCTTATTTTATACACTTTTGAATCTCTACTTGACATTTTTTTATTCACTTTATTGTTCTTATTAATTTACTCTTAGACATATTTTTGAATTGTGAAAACACCTGCATGTATGCATATAATGGAGGTAAGGGACCTCACACCTTTTTCTCTCCTTCCTCCCTCACACACGCTATCACACACAGACACACTTATTTTTCAGATTTTTGGCTTCTCCCTCTCCTCCCACAAACAGCCCCCCATCTCCACCTCCTTATTTCTCGAACCGGACAGCCCCCACAACCCCCCATTTCATCTCCCTCTCTCCCAAACATTGCTCCATCTCCACAACACCATTAACCAAACGACCCCCCCCCCCCCAAACAACCCCTTTTTTTATTTTTCTTGTTCACTGCTCCGGCGAGGAGCTTTATGCTCCGGTGAACCAGAGCAGCCAGCCGCGAACAACCACCACGAAACACTCAACTCCGCCTGCTTCTTGCTTCGGATCTGATCGGAAAATGCCATTAAAACCAATATATTGGGCTTTGTTTTTCTATCATTTTAATTCTTGTTTTACTCTAAATATTTTGATTATTTCTCCCGCATATTATTTTCGAGACAGATTTGTTATGCTTTTTTTTTATTAATTTTTTTTGGCTTTGTTGTGTTGCTTTTAAAATTACTCTTGAATTGTTAGGTTGATTCTACTTCTACTGTTGTTTTATTGTTGTCTCTATTTTGGTGATACTCCATTGCTGGTTTCGTTAATCTTGTCGTTGTTATTACCTTAGTTCATTTTTTTTTTTGGCCAGCTATGCTTGTTGTGTCCTTTTTTTGTTTTGCTGTTGTTTGACTTTTGTTTTACTCCTTGGATTGATTTTCCTTCCTTTGGCTACTGCACGTTGTTACTATCAGTATTCGGACTGATTTTACATATATTTTTTTTAAAATAGATATTGGCTTTATGCCCGAAAAAAAAGAAAAAAAGACTTTTAGCGGCCAATGCTACTGTTATCTTTTTATCGCATTTAGTTAAATTCATTTGGGCGAATACTAAACCCAAATGGCCGATGAAGAAATTTCCGTCGATTTCCAAGGCCTTCCATGTACAAAGACGGGTTTTTATTTTAAGTTTATTCATTATTTCTTTAATTCATCCGATAGTTATTTATTTTCTTACTAACATTTTTATTAAGTCTCATGCAGGTATCCGGAGTTACTTTTTGAAGATGACACTCAAAAGAAGTTCAAATAGCTTTCTTAAATTCTCTGTTTATATTTTTTTTTTACATTCTTAAATTATACAAGCATAAAATATAGTGAAACTTTACTTTTTAGGGTGCAGGTTGGTGGTATTTATTTATGATCTGCTTAGGTGATTTAAATTTTATGTGTTTTAGACAAATCAATATTAGGCAGTTCTTATTTTCGTAGCTAATATTCTTATAGTTATCATGTTTCGCTAGAGTTTTAATTCAATAGATTAGCACACTTAAGTAAATAAATAGAGTGATTTGCCTCAATATTTAGGCTTTAGAATGCACTCTCATAATTGATTGATTAGGCGTACATACTTAGCTAGTTAAATTAGTTAACTCACCTTGAGTAATTTCATGTCCATTCTTTATACCCTTTTCACATACCCAAGCTTCTAAGTTGCACATAACTTTTTTTTTTAAATAATTATTATATCACATATGTATAAAATATGTATTGCATGATTATTTATGTGAATAGTCATATTAGTTATTCTTTAGTCTAAATTCTATTTTTTTTTTGTAAATAATAATCAAGTCTTTTTACACATCCCTCGTATAGTTAAATTGGTCCAGTCGGGAACCACATTTGTGGATTCTGAAGGATGCCTAACACCTTCCCTTCGGAATAATTTGAACCCTTACCTAGAATCTCACTTATTTTCGTAGACCATGTTAAGCTGCATATATTAATAATTTATAGGTACCCTAGTATACCTTAAATGCTAGGTGGCGACTCTGTACATAATTAATTATTTCAGAGCTCCATAAGTTGTGCTTTGTTTAGCCTTTGGTAAAAATGAGGTGCAACAACATGGCGACTCTGCTGGGGACACTTAGGTTCTAACCATATGGACTCAATTTGTTATTCGAGGTATGTTGTCTTTATTTTACTTGCCTGTATTTATTCGTCATGTATATCCTTTCCCTTGTTCCCTTATTTGTTTACGTACATATCTGCTTTTAATTTCATACACTGTATTATTGCCTTTTTTACTAGCAAGTTTTATTTACCATACTCATTTTTTACTTTATTGTAAATTATGCATCTTGCTTTTACTGTTTCTCTTTGATTGCTATCTTTTGGTGGTTTTATATTAATATTCATATGTGTTATCGGTTTATATAAAATGGCATGCCGTTCATATTTCCTCCACTTCTGGAAAACTCACACTATCACACGTACACGCGAGGTGTGTTTTGCGCACCCGCAAATTTTTTTCGTAGAATCCAAATTTTAGGAGAGGTGGCGTATGCGCGGGGTGCCCGAGTAACGGGGACCGCGTAGCCTTCTCACTCGAGTAGTCCGCTCGGGAGCCTTGTGTCATAGGAAAACCAACTCTTAGAATTCCTAGGTTACTGTACATCCCATTTTGCAGTTATTTTTAACTAGGTTGAATTTTATCTTTTATTTCGAACATTTTTTTCATTTTTCACATACTCTTTATTTGTTACATGTTTTGTTTTTAAATAAATATTGTTGTTATTTGCTTTGCACTACCTTAGCACTTTATCTAACTATTTTTTAGTTGACTTGCGTTGAACCCTGCATTTTGTAAAATGTTTTTTCTTCAATCATGCATTTTATACCCTATCTGTAAGAACTACGCACACCTGATTCTCTTCTTTGATGAGATACGTAGGCAGCTCTTTTGGGTTCGGTATTCATTATTCATTGTTCATAAAAAAAAATCCTTTATTTTGAAAAAAAAATCACAAAAATATTTTATTTCTTTCTATCCTTTCTGCAAGAACTACGCACACCTGATTCTCTTCTTTGATGAGATACGTAGGCAACCCTTTTGGGTTCGGTATTCATTATTCAAAAAATCACAAAAAAAAAAAACCTTTATTTTGAAAAATCACAAAAATATTTTATTTCTTTCTATCCTATCTGAACGAACTACGCGCACCTGATTCTCATCAAAGATGAGATACGTAGGCAACCCTTTTCGGGTTCGGTACCCCTATTCAAAAAATACAAAAATATTTTTTAGATTCATATCTTTGACTTGGTTGGTACCAACATAGTTAGAGTTGTGCATATGAAAGAAACAAGTGATAATCAATATAATGGAGAGGACTGACTTCGTGGCAAAACTATAGATTCTTTTGGTACCTCTCATTCACACTTTAAGGGACACTTGAAAAATTCTCTTGCATGCTTGTAAGACAAGAACAAAACCAGCCTCATTGTTTCATGTGCATTGTGTGGTGAGCTTTATATAACGTTCAATTGCATTGCATTGTGATCTAGAACTTGGCCTGAATGTCTGTTGAGGCGAAATTATGAGTAACACTCAGCATAGAAAAGGATCGTAGGCCTTCTTTGACCCGTTTGAGCCTTTCTAGCCTACCAAATGACGTTATCCCTAGCATTCCCCCTTTGAGCCTAAAGCCTTTTCTTTGACAACCACATCATAAGCCTATACCGTTTCTGAGTGCTTACATGCACTATCTCTCTCTTGGCCCAACCTCCCTGAGCGCACTAAAAACGTGCAACCGTGGATAGAGATCTGAGCTGAAGCTTCAAAAAAAAAAAAAAATGGGATTCGACCGTCCCAGAAAAACAAAGGCTAAGAACGACCTCCAAAGCAAGAAAGAGCCCACAAAAAAAAAAAAAAAAAAAAAAAACTTAGTCATTCAGAATCTCGGACATACAACCCGTTATTTCTTTTTATTTTTTTTCACACTCAGGCATACAACCTGGAATTACTATCAAGACCTCGGGCATGCAACCCAGGTCAATTCCCTTAATCCCCACAGAGTTTCGGGCATGCAACCCTAAACTAAAAAAAAAAAAAAAAAAAACGAAAAAAGGGCTTTAACTTGCAAAAGAGGTCGCACAAGTACAAAAGAAAGGGACAATAAAACAAAGTGTCAGAGCACACAAATACTGAGCACAGACATAGTGCAATGCTTAGGGAAGGATTAGTCACTGCTTACCCAAATAATATCCTACCCTTTTCCCAAGCCTACATTACAACACCATAACAAGCCCTACGTGATTCTATGCTAAGGTTTCTCTCATTAGTGGATACTTACATGACGGCCAAGCTTATGGTATTACAATTGCAAGCATTGAACATCTTTCTGAGTTTGAGTGTACTTCTCTAGATGTCTCAAAGTTCAAAAATACTGAATATGTGTGAAAAGGGACTTTCTTTCTGGTGAGGGCACTTGAAACATGAGGATAGGTATAGTTCATAATCCTTGTTTGAAGCAAAATGAACCAATCTTGTCGATCTTTAGGTATGTCTGAGGTACCACTTGAAGCTATAGGAATTACCAATAAGTCGATCTTGGTTTGTTGGACGATAAATAATGGTGAATTCTTATGCACAATACTAATTGTTGGTACCAACTGAAGTCGGGGCATGTTATATCAATTATTGTTATTATTAAAAAAAAAACAATTTTGCTGGATTTTGCTTTCGTGATTTTGTTATTTTTTTTTTTCTTAATTTTGTTTTTTATCGTTTCACAGTAAATATAGTTCAATATTGTTGTGTTGTTACTAACTCTACGAGGTATCGACATCTGATCTTACCATGAAAGATCCTCGTAATTCTCCGCTGAAGCATGAAATTGGGAGAACATTTTTGAGTAGCTTAAAAAAAAAAAAAAAAAAAAAAGCAAGTGCACATCACTTTCCGCTGGAAGTATGCGAATTTTTGTTTGTTTAAACTGGGACAGAATTTTTGAGGGGGCCCTCAAAAATTCCACCAATGGCACATTTTGAGAGAAAAGGCACGGGCTCATCCGGCCCCACAGTAGGACACTGCATTGGCTCGTCCAGCCCCACAACAGGACATCGAGGGCGTCATAGTCTAAAGACATCATTCTCATCGCCTAAAGGCACCATTTCATGGCCCAAGGACCTTACCTTCTGCACTTCATTCGCGCCGAAGCAAAGGCGTTACCCTCCACACCAGCATTGCTTTATTATTTTCAAATGCCTCTGCGTATGCTCGCAGCCGCATTGCATTGCACCTGCATTGCTCACCGCCTTTTATTACTGCCTGGGCCATGCACCGCCCTTTTAAATTTCTGCATAAGGTTGTGCACCGCCTTTCATGTTGCATGGGCTGCGCACCGCCCATTTAAATTTCTGCATAAGGTTGCTCACCGCCTTTCATATGTTACATGGGCCATGCACCGCCCTTTGTAATTTCTGCATAAGGCTGAGCACCGCCTTTCATGTTGCATGGGCTGCGCACCGCCCATTTAAATTTCTGCATAAGGCTGAGCACCGCCTTTCATATGTTACATGGGCCATGCACCGCCCTTTGTAATTTCTGCATAAGGCTGAGCACCGCCTTTCATGTTGCATGGGCTGCGCACCGCCCATTTAAATTTCTGCATAAGGCTGAGCACCGCCTTTCATATGTTACATGGGCCATGCACCGCCCTTTGTAATTTCTGCATAAGGCTGAGCACCGCCTTTCATGTTGCATGGGCTGCGCACCGCCCATTAAATTTCTGTATAAGGCTGAGCACCGCCTTTCATATGTTACATGGGCCATGCACCTCCCTTTGTAATTTCTGCATAAGGCTGAGCACCGCCTTTCATGTTGCATGGGCTGCGCACCGCCCATTTAAATTCTGCATAAGGCTGAGCACCGCTTTTCATATGTTACATGGGCCATGCACCGCCCTTTTGTAATTTTTGCATGGGCTGCGCACCGCCCTTTCAATTTTCTGCATAAGGCTGCGCACCGCCCTTTTGTAATTTCTGCATAAGGCTGAGGACCGCCTTTTATATGTTGCACGGGCCGCGCACCGCCCTTTGAAAATTTCTGCATAAGACATCGCACCGTATCTGCCTTGTTTTATTATTATTTTCTTAATGCCCTGCGTATGCTCGCAGCCACATTGCACTGCACCTGCATTGTTTTATTGTTTTCAAATGCCCCTGCGTATGCTCGCAGACGCATTGCACCGTACCTGCATTTGTTTGTTTTAAATGCCCTGCGTATGCTCGCAGATGCACTGCACATACATTGCATCATTACTTTGCGAATGCTCGCAAATGCACTGCACATACATTGCATCATTACTTTGCGAATGCTCGCAAATGCATTGCACATACATTAGATCATTACTTTGTGAATGCTCGCAAATGCACTGCACATACATTGCATCATTACTTTGCGAATGCTCGCAAACACACTGCACATGCATTGCATTATCACTTTCAGATACCCTTCAAACGCATTGCATCAACGTCCATTAGTTATCACCTTTCGAACTACATAGACCTGATTCTCGTGATTGACGAGATATATAGGAAGCTCTATGCAGAGTTCGGTCACATCGGGACGAGAATCATTTTTTCCACAGCAAGTATACAATTTTGCACCCCCTAGCATTTCGTAGCTCGATACTAGGGCAATTTTGGAAGCGACGACGTGGGTATGCGAACGTTTTTTCGGCCCTGAACAATCCTTCTTTTTTTATCATTTTTTCTTTTTATCACAATCCGGCCGACGGACTGAGAGTATTGTCAAAGCTCTACCAACGTCTGGCCTCTTTCTCCGTACATATCCTTTTAGCAATTCATTGTCGAGCCAAAATAGGTTACATGTCAACGTCTTCGTCCGAAAACTCTTTCATCGTATCCGGTCGAAGAGGGACAAGTTGTTGACACCTAATTTTGGCTCAACGTGCTTAAAATTAACGTTTTGGGGGGCCCTGATTCGTTAAAGAGCACGAAATACATTTTTTACACATTTTTCAACAATTTATTGATGATTATCATTATTTTAGGAATTTTCTCAAATTTATTGTCATTTTTCAAGAATCATTATTTTGCACATGTACAGCGTAATACTACCATTTTTTGTGCAATTAATAATTGTTTCTTAATTTTATAGCAATACATTTTCATATCATAGACATTAATGTTTATATTTTATACTTGCGTTATTATTTATACATGTATTAATTAATTATATTTTAGTACAGCACAACAGTGCAATTATATCTTAGTAAATCATTTTTTATTTCTTTACAGCACATTACAAAAATCAATCACATTTTTTATTCACATTTTTTTTAATTTTATATTAATACTCTCATTTTTATATGTATATTAGTTATATTTTAATACTGTCGATCAATACATAAAAATCGGAAGAGTTTATCACAAATAAAGCTAATTCAGCTATGTTTAATTTATCTTGTGCAAATTATCATGATTATACCACATTACTCCCCAAAATGGGGAGACATGTTCCTAAATTTTGGCCCCCTTTTAAATTACTTTTAACTAAATTTTTTTGTTTTTCCTAAAATTCTTTGTTTTTCTCTCTGTACACACACGTGAAGTCCAAATAGTTTGGCATCATTTTTTCTTTTCTGCGGGGTCCACATGTTTTTAACTTTTCCCCAAATCTCACATGATTTTCTTTAAAATTTGAGCAGATTAAAAAATGCTCACTTCTCTCCTTCTTTTTCCACCTTTTCCCTTCCGTGTCTCTTTCTTATTTTTTTATAAAAGGGCCGATCCCCCCTCTTTTTTTTTTTTCAGATTTTTATTCCTTGCCTGCGGGCCCCACATATTTTCTTCTTTTTGATTTTCACCACTTTTTGTCCACGGTTTCAGCATATTTTCTACTTTTGACCTTTTCTTATTTTCCCTCAATTCATGAGATTTTATTTCTTATTTTATACACTTTTGAATCTCTACTTGACATTTTTTTATTCACTTTATTGTTCTTATTAATTTACTCTTAGACATATTTTTGAATTGTGAAAACACCTGCATGTATGCATATAATGGAGGTAAGGGACCTCACACCTTTTTCTCTCCTTCCTCCCTCACACACGCTATCACACACAGACACACTTATTTTTCAGATTTTTGGCTTCTCCCTCTCCTCCCACAAACAGCCCCCCATCTCCACCTCCTTATTTCTCGAACCGGACAGCCCCCACAACCCCCCATTTCATCTCCCTCTCTCCCAAACATTGCTCCATCTCCACAACACCATTAACCAAACGACCCCCCCCCCCCCCAAACAACCCCTTTTTTTATTTTTCTTGTTCACTGCTCCGGCGAGGAGCTTTATGCTCCGGTGAACCAGAGCAGCCAGCCGCGAACAACCACCACGAAACACTCAACTCCGCCTGCTTCTTGCTTCGGATCTGATCGGAAAATGCCATTAAAACCAATATATTGGGCTTTGTTTTTCTATCATTTTAATTCTTGTTTTACTCTAAATATTTTGATTATTTCTCCCGCATATTATTTTCGAGACAGATTTGTTATGCTTTTTTTTTATTAATTTTTTTTGGCTTTGTTGTGTTGCTTTTAAAATTACTCTTGAATTGTTAGGTTGATTCTACTTCTACTGTTGTTTTATTGTTGTCTCTATTTTGGTGATACTCCATTGCTGGTTTCGTTAATCTTGTCGTTGTTATTACCTTAGTTCATTTTTTTTTTTGGCCAGCTATGCTTGTTGTGTCCTTTTTTTGTTTTGCTGTTGTTTGACTTTTGTTTTACTCCTTGGATTGATTTTCCTTCCTTTGGCTACTGCACGTTGTTACTATCAGTATTCGGACTGATTTTACATATATTTTTTTTAAAATAGATATTGGCTTTATGCCCGAAAAAAAAGAAAAAAAGACTTTTAGCGGCCAATGCTACTGTTATCTTTTTATCGCATTTAGTTAAATTCATTTGGGCGAATACTAAACCCAAATGGCCGATGAAGAAATTTCCGTCGATTTCCAAGGCCTTCCATGTACAAAGACGGGTTTTTATTTTAAGTTTATTCATTATTTCTTTAATTCATCCGATAGTTATTTATTTTCTTACTAACATTTTTATTAAGTCTCATGCAGGTATCCGGAGTTACTTTTTGAAGATGACACTCAAAAGAAGTTCAAATAGCTTTCTTAAATTCTCTGTTTATATTTTTTTTACATTCTTAAATTATACAAGCATAAAATATAGTGAAACTTTACTTTTTAGGGTGCAGGTTGGTGGTATTTATTTATGATCTGCTTAGGTGATTTAAATTTTATGTGTTTTAGACAAATCAATATTAGGCAGTTATTATTTTCGTAGCTAATATTCTTATAGTTATCATGTTTCGCTAGAGTTTTAATTCAATAGATTAGCACACTTAAGTAAATAAATAGAGTGATTTGCCTCAATATTTAGGCTTTAGAATGCACTCTCATAATTGATTGATTAGGCGTACATACTTAGCTAGTTAAATTAGTTAACTCACCTTGAGTAATTTCATGTCCATTCTTTATACCCTTTTCACATACCCAAGCTTCTAAGTTGCACATAACTTTTTTTTTAAAATAATTATTATATCACATATGTATAAAATATGTATTGCATGATTATTTATGTGAATAGTCATATTAGTTATTCTTTAGTCTAAATTCTATTTTTTTTTTGTAAATAATAATCAAGTCTTTTTACACATCCCTCGTATAGTTAAATTGGTCCAGTCGGGAACCACATTTGTGGATTCTGAAGGATGCCTAACACCTTCCCTTCGGAATAATTTGAACCCTTACCTAGAATCTCACTTATTTTCGTAGACCATGTTAAGCTGCATATATTAATAATTTATAGGTACCCTAGTATACCTTAAATGCTAGGTGGCGACTCTGTACATAATTAATTATTTCAGAGCTCCATAAGTTGTGCTTTGTTTAGCCTTTGGTAAAAATGAGGTGCAACACGTACTCTGTCAGTCAAATTCTAATATAGTTTAAGATATCTTCCCACAGAGATTGAAACCACCTAGGCTACAAATGTGTATTATCTTGGGTACTATTTGAGAGAATCA
Source organism: Lycium barbarum (assembly GCF_019175385.1). NCBI lineage: Eukaryota > Viridiplantae > Streptophyta > Magnoliopsida > Solanales > Solanaceae > Lycium > Lycium barbarum. The sequence goes on along the minus strand of NC_083338.1, from coordinate 137,462,558 downwards.
AATTGATGAAAAGAGAAGTTTTGAAATTATAAATTACTTAAAATAAAATAAATAACTTATTAGAAAATTTAAAAAGAAAAGATTTGGGAGTCGTTGAATCCACTTGGTACAATTATAATAAAATCTCATTGTATTAAATTCCACAAAAGAATAGAAAAACTTATATGACTTTATTTGTGTTATGAGGAATAAAGACCTCTTGCGATTAGCCCTTAAAATCACTAAACTTATTTGAGTCAGTCCCTCCGCGAGAATTAGAACTGAAAGAAATAAGATAGAGACCCCTCAAATCATTAAAATTATTTGAGTCAATCCCTCCGTGAGAATTAGGACCGAAAGAAATAAGATAACAATTTTAAATCAATAAAATTATTTGAGTTAATCCCTCCGTGAGAATTAGGACTAAAAGAAATAATATTGAGATTTTTGAATCGATAAACTAGCTTGAATTAATCCCTCTGTGAGAATTAGGACTAAAAGAAGCAAGATCAAAGATTTGAATATCAAGACATGAAAAAATTAAAGTAAAGACAATATTATAACATCATACCAAGCTTCTTCAACTATCCCAACAAAAAGAAACTACTCCATTAAGGAGTATGTAATAAAGAAATAAAAATAAAATACTACTCCTACAAATATAAAATAAAAAGAAGAGAAATAGAGCAAAGACTATGTCTTGTATCTTGCTAAAAATTGGATGCCCTTTGTCTTTAGAGTATCTTGCTACTTATAGAAATGGATGCCTGACTTTTTCTCCATAGACGCATCTGTGGATGTCATAGATGCGACTGTGGTGACGGACGCGTCTGTGGATGCCATAGATGCGACTGTGGTGACGGACGCGTCTGTGGATGCCATAGATACGACTGTGGTGACGGACGCGTCTGTGGATGCCATAGATGCGACTGTGGTGACGAACGCGTCTGTGGATGCCATAGATACGACTGTGGTGACGGACGCGTCTGTGGATGCCATAGATGCCACTGTGGTGACGAACGCGTCTGTGGATGCCATAGATACGACTGTGGTGACGGACGCGTCTGTGGATGCCATAGATGCCACTGTGGTGACGAACGCGTCTGTGGATGTCATAGATGCGATTGTAAATTTTCACGGATGTTTCTACGGAATTGTAGATGCATAAGTGGTTCTCTTTTCTTTGGCAATTTGTTCTTTCCCTTTATTTCTCTTGTATTCTTTTTCCTGCAAGATTTGTTAGAAGATATGCGGGAATATGATAGTATTATTCATGTTTTATTTATAAATCTTATTTTTTATATACAAAATTACATGAATAATTTATATCTATCAAATTCCCCCACACTTGAATTTTTACTCGTCCACGATGAAAAGAGTTTATATATATATATAGACACACACACACATGAATATTTTTAGAAATTATTATTACTCCTGTAAAATAAAAATTTAATCAAATAGAATTTATCATACTTTCAAACTTTATAATATTTCTATACTTATACAATCTTTACCTTGTTTCTGCTTTTATTTTTATTCAACAAGAGCTGCATCTTCTTACTTTTTGGAGCTTATCCGAAATTGATAATTTTATGAACATTTGTACTGATTATTCTTCATATTTTGTCCATAGGCTTGCCCTTATGTCTATCTCCACTAATGTAAACTAAACACTAATTTTTAAAATCTTTTAGGTCTTTTTCTGGCTGGTAATGTTGGCTTCAGGCTGGTAGGATAAAGGTTATATTTATAGTGACTTGCCTTTTCTAGCTTTGGAGTACAATATTTCTAAGATCAACCTTTTCAGATAGATTTGTTTTTCTTTATCTTTCATCTTTTCCCTCTTTTTTCTTTATTTTCGAGGTACTTTTCTAATGTTTGTACATAAAATTGCCTCTTTTTTTTTTTTTTTTTTAATAATTCTGATTCTTTTTCAAAATGAGCTCAAAACTTATTTTCTGAAAAGGGACTTTTCAAATTATAAGGATGAATTTGTGTATTTAAATTTGGGCAATGTGGAGGTTTTCAAAGAAAAAAAATAGGTTATAGTCTTCAAAATGGGTGCTAAGGGATTTTTTTTTTTTTTTGCAATATTTATAAAAGGTTGAGGTAAACAAAGAAAGCCTAATTTCATTTTTCAAAAATTAGTGTTGTCTAGAATTTCGCCTTGAAAGACATTCAGGGTAAGTTCTAGCATAAAGATTGTGAATTCTCCTTGCTTTTGACCATAATGCTTCTCAATCTCAGGATGTCCTACTAAATGTTGAAGATACTTGTTCTTGCCTTCACAAAAATAAACTCACAAACAAGAAAGTTATGTGGTAACTATAGAGAATATATATTTGACATAGGACGATAAAAATTATTTTATTTTGGTAAATTACCAATTTACAAAAGGTATAATTATAATAGGGATTTTTTTATCCTTATATATATAAGGAAAAATCAAAATCTTTTTGGATTTCAAATATACAACTGCAGAAGAAAGCTTGAAAGAAACTGCAACCACACACCTTTCGTGCGCAATAAGTTCATTTGTTAACTCTGTTAACTTTCAGAGCCTAGCTTGAATATAAGCTAGAAAATTACCCGTGCCAATAATATTTTTTTGTTTAAAAAAAATGCAGTTGATTAACAGTCATTCAGGCATGCCAATCACTATGGAGTTACTCCTGTATAATTGACATTGTTTTTGCAGAGGCCATCATTTTGTATTCTGGTTGGACATTGATTTGGATATTGACCAACTCAATTAATCAAGTGCACTTTCACTCCTCCTTACTGGACTTATAAGGTTCCATTGCTTCACCCTCAATGGCTACGGGAAGATAAAAGAAAAGTTGAAGGAAAAACAATTGCCAAAACATCAAAAAATAAAAAAATCAAATCATAAAAATCAAATATATAACTAGAAAAAAGATTTAAAGAAAGAAAAAAAAATGCATATATAAAAATATGTTCTTCTGCCCCCACACTTAAATTGTGTCATGTCATCATGACACATACTTTAAAAATAAGAGGGTTAAAGAATCTCCCTTAAATATTTCTTTTTCTCCGAGAACTTGTGTACTCCACTCCTAATTGTGAATCAATTTTTCTTTTTTGCCTTTTCTGGTTCCTCATGGAGATCATTTGGCTAAGAACATCATAAAACATTTTTATTTTTTTCAAATCTCGTTTTTTCTTGGCCATACCTTGAGGGGAAAATCTCTCATACATGGTGATCCCAAATTTAATTTTGCATTCTTTTATCAAATCATTCCATGTATTTTCCTGAAAATTCCCAATAACAAAATCCACAAAGTCACAATAATCTAAACAATTTGAAAAATAATGGTCAAAGAAATATTCATTATTGTCATTTGTGCTTATGTCCTCTTCATTTTCATTTTCTTTCAAACTATTCAATTTGCACCGATAGAAAAAATTAGGCATGCACTTATCACCTGATAATTCAAGCTCAACCAAACCTTCATTGTAAGTCATCTCAATTGGATCTGACCCTTCTTCTTGTGTGATTGCCTCTTTCTCATAAAGCTCATCTTCTTGATTTGATCCATCCTCACATGATGTTGTTTCATTTAAGCGCTCATCATCACAACTTAAGGAGATTGCCAATCTTACCAATTGATTTAATTGCGCTGTTAGGTCAGAAATCATTGTATAATTATGTGCGTATTTTTCTTCTATATTTTTCATATAATTATGCAAAGTCGTCTCTTCAAAGCTCTTGTTATCTCTGGAAGTGGTTGACTCATGTTGCTTTGATACGACACAAAATTTAGGTATTGATAGCTTGCCGAATTGCAATTATACCCATAAAAATCATTGCATCTGTAAGAACTTGAAACATCATGAGATTGTTCGTAAAATGAATCAAAAAATATAGGAATACTTGATTGACATTTATGACTAAGGTGACTTCCACCACAATATTCACAAATAATAGACCTTTGATTGATTAATTCTTCAATGTCTTTTAGTTTTTGAGAAATATCGTATGAGATTGTGCAACCTGTTTGGCATTCAAAGCTTTGGTGGTTGCCTCTACAAAAATCACATGTGACTGAATTCTGACTTATTTTATCAACTAATTCTTTAACTGAGGTGATTTTCACCACAATAACCACAAATAACTGACCTTTGGTTGATTCTAATCAGTAATTTTTCAATGTCTTTTGATTTCTCGGAATCACCATATGAAAACTCATCAAAGAGTTAGCAATCATCTTCATATTCATAAATAACTGATGGGCAATTCAATGTTCGATTGTTCCCACCACAAAGGTTACAAGTGATAATCGCTTGACAATGACTTCCTACAAGATTTCTATGTGGTTGATTAAGATTCATTTTGAAGGTGCATGAAATGAGTTCTCTTCAGGATTTTTTTTTTTCCAAGTCTTTCTCCGTAACACTTGTTATGTGCTGGAAAAAAAATGAAGATAGTTAAATAATGATAATATATAGAGTAATAATATAAAAACATATAAAAATATATAATATAAACTAATAATAATATAATATAATATAACATAATAGTATTATAATAATAATATGATATTAATAATCATATAATAATAATAATAATAATAATAATAATAATAATAATAATAATAATAATAATAATAATAATAGCTTCAAATTTTAGTCCCCTAGCATTTGTCAGGTACTAGGAAATAAATACTTGAATATATAGTAAAAAAAAAATCTCAAAGTAGTAGTAAAATAATTAATCTGAAGTAGATGTTTACCAATCCCCGGCAACGGCGCCAAAAATTTGACGAGGCCAAATTGCATAGGAAAATTCGCTCGTACTCTGTCTGTCAAATTCTAATATAGTTTAATATATCGTCCCACAGAGATTGGAACCACCTAGGCTACAAATGTGTATTATCTTGGGTACTATTTGAGAGAATCAAATTGATGAAAAGAGAAGTTTTGAAATTATAAATTACTTAAAATAAAATAAACAACTTATTAGAAAATTTAAAAAGAAAGAGTTGGGAGTCGTTGAATCCACTTGGTACAATTATAATAAAATCTCATTGTATTAAATTCCACAAAAGAATAGAAAAACCTATTTGACTTGATTTGTGTTATGAGGAATAAAGACCTCTTGCGATTAGCCCTTAAAATCACTAAACTTATTTGAGTCAGTCCCTCCTCAAGAATTAGAACTGAAAGAAATAAGATACAGACCCCTCAAATCATTAAACTTATTTGAGTCAATCCCTCTGTGAGAATTAGGACCGAAAGAAATAAGATACCAATTTTAAACCAATAAAATTATTTGAGTTAATCCCCCCGTGAGAATTAGGACTAAAAGAAATAATATTGAGATTTTTTGAATCGATAAACTAGCTTGAATTAATCGACTAAAAGAAGCAAGATCAAAGATTTGAATATCAAGACATGAAAAAATGAAAGTAAAGACAATATTATAACATCATTCCAAGCTTCTTCAACTATCCCAACAAAAAGAAACTACTCCATCAAGGAGTATGTAACAAAAAAATAAAAATAAAATACTACTCCTACAAATATAAGATAAAAAGAAGAGAAATAGAGCAAAGACTATTTCTTGTATCTTGCTAAAAATTGGATGCCCTTTGTCTTCAGAGTAGCTTGCTACTTATAGAAATGGGTGCCTGACTTTTTCTCCATAGACACATCTGTGGATGCCATAGATGTGATTGTGGTGACGGACGCGTCTGTGGATGCCATAGATGCGACTGTGGTGACAGTCGCGTCTGTGGATGCCATAGATGCGATTGTAAATTTTCACGGATGTGTCTACGGAGTTGTAGATGCATGAGTGGTTCTCTTTTCTTTGGAAATTTGTTCCTTCCCTTTATTTCTCTTGTATTCTTTTTCCTGCAAGATTTGTTAGAAGATATGCGGGAATATGATAGTATTATTCATGTTTTATTTATAAATCTTATTTTTTATATACAAAATTACATGAATAATTCATCAGTGAGACTCACTTTGATCTTCTTAAGCTCCTTTTCATGCTTAAGTTTGAGTTTCACAAATCTCCTTTTCTTTCTTTGGAGTAATCACCTTTTTCTTTATTTGAATCTTTAACAAAGATGTCTCTCTTGTTACTTCAACAGCTTGTTCATTTAGATCTACAATGAAGACGGCCAAGTTATCCTTTTCATGTTCAGAAACACAAATTTTTTCAATTAAACCAATCTCAACATCTTCATTATCGTTGATAGCAACAGATCTGACTATGAGTGCAAAGGTTGACTCATATTCTGAAGGTTTATTGACAACAATAATCATAAATGTGTCTCCTTGGTCATCTACATCTTGAGATTCACGGGAGAAGTCTTCCCAGCCAACCACAGCTTGTTTATCCAAGTTGTCAACACCATTACTTCTGATGAGTTTATCATTAGGGACCTGGTTCCTCTTAGCCATTTTTTCAATAATGTTTTTGCAATAGTCAAGCTTAGAAGAAGGACATTTTTTAATGAAGTGTCCATACTTCTCACACTTGCGACAACAATAATTTTCTTTTAAGCTCCTGCTAGGACTTCCTTTCTTTATGACCTCACTATTCCTTCGAACTATCTTTTGAAATCTTCGAGTGAGATACACCATACGTAGTCGTCACTGTTTGAGTTACTTTCAGCAGTTTTGAGAACTAGGTGCTCCTCTTTCTTTGGCTTCCTTCTTTATAAAACACCTTGCACTCTTGCCTTCCACCGCTTATGATATTCTCCATTGAATCTTAGTGGTCTTGTGCTAGATTCTTTCTTTTCAAGGTTTGGTGAACCAATCATAACAATGATCCTTTCTAGGTGTTAACTTTTTAGAAAGTACCCGCTTTGATACCAATTGGCAGAACCTATGAGTTCACCTTTTTAGAGTTCATCACCTTAAAGTTCACCAAAACAGTCCAAGGGACCAGATCCTTAACCGTTTTTCACAGATAGAAATAGAAAGCAAATAAGACAAGATATTTACGTGGAAAACTCCTTACTCAAGGGATTAAAAACCACGACCTACCCAGGATTTCCAACTTTACTAAACTGAGCAACTTCATATTACAACCTAGGAATTAAACTCTTAATCCCCAACCCTTACAATACACCTATTGTAAGCACCTTTACAATAACTCTATTGCAAAGCTCCAAATCTTGACTACCTCTAGCCAACGACCCAACTGATACTCAGCTAACTCTAGCCAAGAAAACAAAGTTACAAAGATTGAAATATGTCCTACTATGGAGATTCTTGACAAGCAGTGTAGGAATACAAATTAAGAGCATAAAACAAGACTCAACTATCCTAGGACTTCAGATGTCTTCAGTGGTAGGAACTGGTCTCTTGGATTGTTGAGATCTTATTCTTGTGGGCACCTTGTGGAAGGTAGTCGCCACACTTGAGAGAAATATATCTTTTTAGATTTGCAAGTCTTAGGTCAAACTAATCCCAACATGTTATATATATATATATATATATATATATATATATATATATATATATATATATATATATATATATATATATATATATGAGACCAAAGTAGAGAGCATGTGAGAAACATGTGACCATGAATAGTGACTTCTCAAGGGATTTTAGTTTCCATCATACATACAACTGTGCTGCTGCAGTTCTGCCTGAACAGCGCAGCAGCTTTACAGCTGTTAAGTACCGCGTAGTACTTTCATGGGATCTGATGGAGGACCTGATCCTTGAATCTTTTGTCAATCATCAAAACTTATGAACTATTGTAACTCATCAACTAATATAGGGTATCTCATTATTTTTAGCTTTTTATTCATAACAATAATCTCCTTGTTTTAAGCTTTAAGTTGCATAATTTGTAATATCTAAATTAGTTGTATATTACATAATTAACTCTTATATATCTTGTATTATGAAAGTTCCCCTTAAAATGAAACACAGACTGGAGCTTCATTAGGGTCAACTGCAAAAAATAAGAACTTTTCCTAACGAAGTGATTAATATTAGACCAAAAGTTTAATGGAGGGCTAAATTCCTCAATTTCGAATAGTACATGAACTTATTTGCCCTTTTCACGTTGTAAAATGATACGAGTATAATTTTATGCCTTATTAGCATTACAAATCCGCTGCTAATAGTGACCATTTTTTTTCTCTTTACATATTAATAGGGTGAGGAAAATCTACTTGCATCTTGGACTAATTGGACCATCTACATTCTACACCAGGCTCTATGACAAATTCAATTCACTTCGGCATAAGTCGGCATCTTCATCCGCATAAGCTAATGACCACAAATGTCATATCTAACGTCATTTGTCTACTTAAAGATCTTTTTGCATTAGTATAGTATATTTTTCAAGACAAAATGCTCTTCTTTTGTGTTGAAGTCAATTCAACAAACATATACTGTAATATATATTCCAAACAAAAGATGATTACACATAGTTGAACTTTATTGTTTTTTATACTCATCATCTTGTTATGTAATATTAAAATAGTCTTATAAGTCTTACAGATATGGATAAATGAACTAATTTAAGAGGGTTGCTTCAATTGGCTATACGTTATAATTTAAGAGGGTTGCTTCATTTTCATTACTTCACGATTTAATGGATTAGGGCTCGTTTGGTTGTTTTATAACATAAATTAACGCACCAACAAGGGTTGTGGTGTATCGGCTGGAACTACTCCATCCTTAACTAAAATTTCTTGAATTCGAGCTGTTGGAGATATTGAAAATCAAAGTCGAAATCAGAAGAAGTTTTATCTCAAGGAAGAAGACGACCAACTAAGGGTTTGTAAAGATTTGACATCGGATATATCGAAGTCTTTTATTTGTCAGAAGAAGAAACACGTGGACATATCCAGGCCATGGATTGAAAATAAAAGGACAGCTGTGAAGAGAAATGCTGGATTAAACAAGAACCGTTTGATTAAGAGCAAATGGAAACAAATGCATGTGAACCGTGGGATTGGAAATAAGTAAACAGCTGTTGAAAACAAATGCATATGAACCGTAGGATTGGAAATAAGTTTACAGTTTTGAAAACAAATGCATATGAACCATAGGATTGAGAATAAGTGTACAGCTGTTGACAAAGGAAGCTTCCTAGAATTTTTTCTGTTAGTAGTCTAGCCAATTAGAATAGGACAGAATTGTATAGGTTTATTCTTTTTCTTTTTAATATGGCCTAGATTTTTTGTATAAATACATCAACACTGTATTGAATGAAATACACAGAAATTTCTCAAAAGCAGAGTCTCTAAACCTTGGGTACAGAGTCGCCATTGGTAGGGAGTGCTTTGCCCTCCAATGTGGGATTACTCGACACGAATCCGAATTTAATCGAGCCCCAATATGAATATCGGATACTGGATGGGAAAAAAAACATAAATTAACCCTCTTGAAAGACTAATTAAACGGCCCTTAAAGCTGAAATCGTGCCTAGGAAACAAAGAGATGAGAATATAATGGAATTTATAAAGATATTAACTTTTTATGAAGATAAATTGATATACGGACGTTCTCTTTTAACTAGGGTTGTTCAAAATCGAACCGCAACTGATAACCCAACCGCAAAATAGGTTTATTGATTTATTGGTATCGGATAATTGGATTAATGGATGGGGAATGATTTGGAATTTTATCATTCACGGCTTAACGGTATAGGGGACGGTTTCCTCATTTTCCTTATCGGTTTAGCCGTTAACCCATTAAGAAAAATTAAATTATAAATATATCCCTATGTATATAAAGTACTAAAGATTAGAAATACTAATCTTTGAGCCTAAAACTCATTTTTCTTCCCGCAACATGGTAGCACTTTCTCATTTTCCTTATTGCTTCTGCCTGGTGTTTGTTTCTTATTATCTCATGTTACCAACTAGAATTATTCAAAACATTTTTACTTTACTTTGACGTTTCTTCCATTTTCTATGGTGAAGATGAGAAAGAGATAGAATTACTAGTGGTTGTTTGAAAGAAATAAGTTTTCTTATGGACATTGACACACTTTAGTATGAAAATCTCATACTTAATCTGCACAATTTATTTAATAACGATACTTTAGTGAAAATTTAATTCGTATTTCCAATAATTTAAAATCATGTGTCCCAAGAATACCCACCATGAGTAATGCATCTATTTAAATCTTGCGATGTGAAGCAAATAGGGTCAAATGTGAGTGTAGATAATAAAATTCGCGTCGAGAAAATAATAATCAAGACAGGGAAATATCGCAACAATCTTGTATTTGATTTCAGAATATGAGTGTTAAAATCTCTATGAATCCTCTGATTCGCCTTTTCTATAGTAAATTCAAGGACTTTTAAGCTTGATCTTGAACTTGATGCATTTGATCTTGACTTGTACTTGAATTCAAGAGCTTTTGAGCTTGATCTTGAATCTTCGTCTGGATCTCTAGAATTTCTAGAGAAATACTTCAGTGCTTGAATGCTTTTAACTTGTAGAGAAATCTGCAGCGTTTGATCCATGAGCTCTCCCTGGCTTCTTGTTAGAATTTATGTCCTTTTTCTGAATTATAAGAACCTTATTTATAGTTGTAGGATGGAGGAGTTGTGATAAGGATAGGCTTCTTTCGACCAATCAGATTTAAGCTGACATGTCGATATTTGATTGGCCGGAACATGTCACTTGTACACATGGCGCATCTTTATTGGCCTTTGATTTGAATAGGCATGCTACATCATTTTGACACGTGGCATGACACTATAGGCTCCTTTACTTGACTTGGCGTGCCACGTCATTTGACACGTGGCACCAATTTGGGCCTCTTGAATAAGATGACATCTTGAGCTTGACAAAGTGGGCTCCTCATTTGTAGCCCAATTAAATGGACTAGCTCAATGAAATTGGACCATTACTTAAATCCATGTTTATTGGACTTAAATAATTAACTGAATTATATTAGCCCACAATTTATTTATTCGGACTAATATATTTTGAATTTAATATAATCCGAATTTCTTGTGGATTTAAATTTAATAAAATTTTGTCATCCACAAATACCCCTACTTCAAGATTTGTCTTAGATTATTAAAGGCGAGTCTTGAAGTAAATGTAATGCATTTCGAAAATTTCAAATTTGGTGACTACAATTTGAGTAGGACCAAATATATTCGATAACAAATCTCTTTGATCGAATTAGATAGCAATGTGTAAGAGAACAATTGCTTTGGGCAGAACCTTTATCACCTCTTTCATTTAACTTAAATTTGTCCTAGTACTAGACAAATTCCTTCCACGTGGACCAACATAATGATCAACCTTCACCCAAGTAAATTGAAATTATACTTTGAGTTGAAGGAGCAGACCTCTCCGTTCCATGTCGTGACATTGTTGAGGCAGTGGCCTCTCCTTATCCAACTAAAATTCTTATGAATTCTTTTCTCCAAATTTGCATGGGATTAGGGAACTCAAGCCTCCATATTACCTCTATAAATAGCTACGTCCTTCTCATTCGTAGAGAACCAATTTTTTTTGCTCTCTTTAATAGAAGCTTGAGTCCGACTTGCAAGCATCAAAGGGCAAGGTAATTTTTTTCGTCTGGTTCGCGCTTCGTTTTGTCATCTTTCTTCTTCCTTTTTTTTTGTCCAAACGACAATGATGAGTTCTCGTTCAAGGGAATGACCCATGCATGAAGAAGATAGTTTTGAGGCGCAAAGAGATGGATACTAGTCCCCGCCCTAAGAACAGTAAGGTAATCTTACGGTGCAAAGGGATGGATACTCGTCCCCGCCCTAAGAACGGTAAGGTAATCTTGCGGCGCAAAGGGATGGACACTCACCCCCGCCTTAAGAACGGTAAGGTAATCTTACGGCGCACAGGGATGGATACTCTCTCATCCTCGCCTTAAGAACGGTAAGGTAATCTTACGACGCACAGGGAAGGATACTCGCCCCCGCCTTAAGAATGGTAAGGTAATCTTACGGCGCACAGGGATGGATACTCGTCCCCACCCTAAGAACGGTAAGGTAATCTTACAGCGCAAAGGGATGGACACTCGTCCCCGCCTTAAGAATTTAGGGACCTATGGATATACGTCCAAGTCTGCTACTAATCACTGCTCTTGTCCTTTGCAGCTTGAAGAGATGGTTTACTTCAGACACTATACTTCCCCATCCACCAAACTCAGGTATCTCGTAGTTGAGACTGAAGATGGCGCGGAGCAAATTAGATTCTTGATTCATACCATACTAGCTGGGCGATATGCGAGTCTGTGGCCTTCATTGAGGAATCCACTTCATATGGCAAATTGGACGTCGGAGAAAACCCAAAATTCTAATCGATCATCCAAGATGTGGTCACTGCAAGTATCAAACGATCATCATGCCAACATTGCGTCCGTGCTACCATGCTTAGCTCGTCGTATAATTCAAGGAGAGATACGTTGGGGAGACACCGTAACGGTTGAGGGAGAGTATCGTCACATTCCAGGGTATTGGGAATGGGCTGAAGATATACTTGGGAGCAATCAAGAAATCTTGGGTATGGCTCAGATTTACGATGCGGTTTACGCTTCACTTTTTACTTACGATCGCAATTCAGATATTCTGCAAGCATTTTGTGAAGCTTGGTGCCCCAAGACGAATACACTCCTTATATCAGTTGGCGAATTATCCATTCCCTTTGGAACTTACATGTTCTTGGAGGCTTACCTATTTGGGGTTCTCTTTATGAAGAAGTGGTGCCTGAGGCCAAGGAACTTACAGGATTAGACCAAAGAAGAACAAGATATGTTTCTCGAGCTTGTGAATATTTGTTCGCAGCCTTCCATCATCTTTTGGGGTGTCGACCAAGAAGTCTCGTTGAGCAAGTGGATAAATTTTTGGTGCAAAAAAACTTTAAGGTATGAACCTGCTCCACCAAGGAAGGAAAAGAAATTTGTTCATCTCAAATCAACACATAATCCTACTGGGACTTTACTTGATAAGAAAACATGGTCAAACACGGAAGACGCGGTATTTTCCAAGCTTGGGGTGACGTATGACAAAAGAGACGATACATATTTGGCAGCTTTCTTGTCCTGTTGGTTGTGCGCTTTCATCTTCCCAAATGAGAAAGGTGATTTCATTTGTCCAGGGACTTTCAAGATGGCAAGCATGATGGCGAGTGGACGGAAGGTCGGCCTTGCTATTCCAGTTTTGGCAAGTATCTACAATGGCTTGAATAAGATTTCATCTTCCTCGTAACTTGATCAAATTAAAGTTTTCTTTCCTATTCATTATGTTTATGGCTGGCTTGCCATTATTTTAAAACTCATTATCCACTTACCCATGGACCATCTATTCCCAATATGGTGGCACACTCAGGGGAAGGTGGTGCAAGGTATTTTGACAAAAGTGACGCGAGAAAACACATTCATGGGGGAGAGAGCGCGACTTGGACATCAACCATGCTAAATAATTCTCATCCTTACTAATATGTAGATGGTGGTAGAGCGCCAGAGCTGGAGTCAAGCTACTTTATGAGTATCCGTTTTAACTATCTCCCTTTGAGGTGCGATAATTCATTCATCATCGAGCCATATAGTCCACATCGCTTCAGTCGTCAATTTGGGTTTTATCAAAACAAGCTTGGTATTTTGGGAAATGATGTCCGCGATGTGTCTTTAGATGAAGGGCTCACGTTTTGGAGGATTTGCACGATGGATCGATCTATGTCGCAAGCAGTTTTTCCTTCAATCACTTCCAATGTGAAGAAACTCTCTTCAACTGACTATCAGACCTGGTGGAAGAAGATGTACAGGGATTTCCTTGACAATCACCTACAAAATTTAATGAATGTTGTTGGGCCAACTGCTACCGCACTTTTGGAAGACTCAGATGAAGTATGTGCAAATGAAGTCCCCAATACCAACGTCCCTTGTGCTTCAAATGCTAAGTTGTCTGGGCAGCACCAAGGAAACGAAGCTCAATTGCCTTCAAATGTTTTAGGAGAAAAGTCCCTTACTCAAGTCGGCTATTCGTCCAAAAGACTATCCCAAGAAGGGAACGAGAGTAGCAGTGGAGATCGTAACTTTAAGAGAGTGAAAGCACGTCCAAGCGGCTTGGAAGATACTAAATCTCCTATGGTTGAAATCTCTGACAGCATTGGTAGTTCTTCGAAGAATATGACAGCTCCTATCAAAGAGGTATGATAAAATAAACTTTTAGTTTACCAAGTATACCTCAGTGACCTTTACTAATTGTTTGTCTTTCTTGTGCAGTCGAGTGGTCTCAGAGTATTGCAACGAGAAGGGTCACAAGATAGTAGTGAATCTATATCTGGTCCGGACTTAATGAAACCACCTTCTACAGCCATAGTAGGAAAAGATTCAGCTTCCTTTCCTCGTGATGGAGTTAGAGAAGGATTGAGTTCTGATATACACAAGCGTTCAGCAGCTTCGGTGTCCGTGTTTGATGGAAAGAAAGTTGTCCTAGACCATCGAAAGAAGTTTATCTCTACTCTTTGGGATGTGATTCAAGGTAAGTTCTCGAGAAGTCATGTACACTGCGCTTCGTCCCTTGAAGATGAGATCTAAGTGATCCTCGAAGAGATGGATGGCAAGGATGTGGATGTTTCACCTTTGACAAAATTATTGAACTCCTTCTTTGAGTTTGCTGCTTCATATGACCAGACACGATCAACTCTACATGATAAGGATGTGGAAGCTGCAAGAAAATAGTCATTTATAGCAGCTGGAGAGCGTCTTTCGAATGCCATGCTCGAAGAATAGGAAAAGGTTGCAGAAGTATCATCTATCCATCAATCCCTATATAAGGTGAAGGAGAAGATAGAGAAGCTGCAAAAAAAAAAAAAAAGATTTAGAAGCCCTCTTAGAAGCCACCGAGAAAGAAGTTGAAGAAGCCAAATTAGGATCCTCGACTGCTAGCAATGAGTTCGATACATGCTTTGACGTAGACTTGTCGAATGCTGACGACTTGATTGATTTGGAGCAGAAGAAGGAGCGTCTAGAAGCTATGCGCCAAGACTTAATCAATTATAAATTATGTTTATATTAGCCTATAGGAATATATATTTTTTTTACTTGCACTCCTTTTGCTTTCTTGTATTTGATTAGTCGATGTTCTTAATAGTAAGCTTCTCGCATTTTGCTTTATACTGCAATTCTCTTTGATATCTCTTTTGTGCTTCAACATCAAGGACTATTTACTTGTTTCGTTGCACATTGCTGTTGTATTAGGCTCTGCCTTATCTTAAACGTTGTTGTTCGTGGCTCGAAGTTTTTTTTTTTTTTTTGGGCGGCTTTACATGCTGAAATGCCGATAGTTTTGGATTCGCGTAGTCTCGCCAAAAACAAAAAATTCATATCTCGATGTAGGAGCGTTAAAATCACGAGCCGCAAAATTCTCAAGAAACTAGAGTTAGGAATCTAACATGTATCCAAAAATCAAAGTCAACAAACATATAAATCATCCCAGATAAATCAAGGAATTTGGCTCTACATGCTGAAACGCCAATATTTCTCAGATTCGAGTAGTCTCGCAAAAAAATTCATATCTCAATGTACGGGCATTGAAATCACGAGCCGCAAAATTCCCAAGAAACTAGATTAATAAATCTAACATGTATCCAAAAATAAAAGTCAACAAACACATAAATCATCCCAGATAAATATAGGAATTTGGCTTTACATGCTAAAACGTTGATAGTTTCAGATTCGCGCAGTTTCGTCGAGAAAATTCTTATCTCCATGTAGCAATATCAAAATCATGAGCCGCCAAATTCCCATGAAACTAGACTTAATGTATCCAAAAATCAAAGTTGGAAACCCTTTGGATCATCCCAGATAAATTCAGGAAATTCACCTTAAATTTAAAGGATTGAACTTGAAGGCTTGCTGGATTTTAAGACTTCAACTTGCAGACATAGTGAATTTAAAACTTTGACTCCGTGATTTAACCACTTGCTAAGAGATTACAGTTATTCCATTGAAGAAACCCATCCGTCATGGAAATTTTCCTTCATTGGACCACTGGTATTTAGTGAAAGTCAAAATTGCAACAAAAGGATGCTTGTATGTACGATCTCCAGGTGCCTTGTTAGACGGATTTCGTTCCATCGTGCTTTACTCAGACAACACATAGATTGATGTACTTCTTTTTTTCTTTTAACTCATGAGATTGAGCTTAGAATAAAACTCTAAGCGGCCTACGTACCTCGGTGAAGAGGATCAAGTCATTTTGTAGTTCAGAAAGAATGAGTTTTTTTTTGTTTCCTAACTCTTGCCTAGGTTGCCCCTTGCGGGGTTTTCAACGTAGCAGACATTTTTTTTCTTGGTGTCCTAACTTTTGCCTAGGCCGCCTCTTGCGAGATTTTCAACCTAGCGGACATTTTCTTGGGCCGTGCACAGTTTATACTCTTGCGGGCCGGCAGTTGCATGCAGTTTATGGTCGTGCCTTAAGGAGCGTCATCTTACTTTAAGGATAGTACTTCTTCAAGAACTTTGCGTTGATAGGACTGATCCTCAGGCCAACCGCATCAACAAGCTTCTAAGCGTCACTTGAATATGATTTTTGTATGACATGTGGTCCATCCCATTTTGAGGTGAATTTACCCCCAGCCTTATGGGAAACTATGATGGGTCTTCTTACTACAAGGACTTGATCTTCCTACTTGGAAAGACCTCAAGCGAACCTTTTTGTTGAAGGCACGAGATAGACGGGCTTGATAACATTCAAGATTTTGTTGAGCCTCTAACTTTTTCTTATCAAGTGCTTCTAACTCTGCAAGACACAATCGAGCATTTTCCTCTTCGGTGAGCCCTTCTTGAATAGCAATTGGTAAATAAGGTATTTGGCGCTCAAGTGGTAGGACTGCTTTAACTCCATAAGCAAGAGAGTACGGGGTTGCTTGCGTTGGTGTGCGATAAGTTGTCCTATATGCCCACAAGGCTTCTTCCATTCGTTCATGCCAATCTATTTTGGACTTGGAGACAACCTTATTCAATAAGTTACACAGAGTCTTATTGAACGCTTCAGCTAGACCGTTGGCGACAGCATGATACATAGAAGGTTTAAGCTTCTTGAAGCCGAAGAGATCATAAATCTTGTTCATCAATTTATTATCAAATGACTTGCCATTATCCGTTATTATATAACGAGGAATGCCGAAGCGGTAGATGATATTTACTCGAATGAAGTTCACAACACTCTCCTTCTTTACTTATTTAAGAGCAACAACTTCGGCCCATTTTGAGAAGTAGTCGGTTGCAGCCAAGATGTATAAGTGTCCACCAAAGGATTTCGGCAACGGACCAACAATGTTACACTCCATAATAATCCGTGCTACTTGTATTAAAACAAGAAAGAATGAGTTAAGAAGGTTCAAGGAAAGTTAGTCGAGTTAGTAAGAATATCGTTATATATATATGGTTTCCTTAAGTATCCCAAGGTGACACGGTTACCTAAAGGATGTGAAATCGCGCTATGAGTATGTATATGAAGTAATGCGAGTGACCTTTTAAAGTATTTGAGATTATTAGTAATGATATAGAGGATGGACAAAAGATATGAATATACTTTTGTGATTGGAGTTTCGTCAAAGCTTTGTGAGTTCTCTAGTTATGTTTAAGGTTATTGTGATTCTCTGGACCCTTCGAGACGTATATATGGATTTTTATTGATGTATATAAGTGTGTATATGTATGTATAAGAGGTTACAAGAGGTTGGAAGAGGATTAGAAGTTAAACGAAATGAATCGGAACAACTTCAGTAAAATTTTGGACCCGATTTTAGTCTATATTGTAGGAGGCATATCTCCTAGTATATGAGGAGTTTTAAGATGTTTCAAAAGCCTAAAATTAAGTTCATCGAGTCTAGTTTTCAACGCAACAAACCGCTCATCAAAATGATGTCGGGATAAGGAGATATAGACGATGAAAGTTGGGATGACTGGGGATTAAGACTTAAATATTCACAAATTTTGCACTAGTGG
Source organism: Lycium barbarum (assembly GCF_019175385.1). NCBI lineage: Eukaryota > Viridiplantae > Streptophyta > Magnoliopsida > Solanales > Solanaceae > Lycium > Lycium barbarum. Next base: position 137,444,629 of record NC_083338.1, on the reverse strand, counting down.
CCGTGTGGGGTCCACTAGCACATAACAAAATCCGATTTTTAGCCATGCTTGAGTTGGGGGACGTGTAAGACCCCTCTTGGGCAGCAAAATGGTTTCCTTGTTGACCAAAAGTTCAGCCACAACTCACTTCCCAATCCCACAAAGTGAACATAGAGAGAGAAGCTCTCATTGTCACCAAAGTGAAGAAGAGACAGAGAGAGTCACGGCTGCTATGGCAGCTCCACCACCAAAAAATAAATGACCAGCCTTCTATGTTCCTTCTTGCCATTAAACCCCTAAAGTGTTCTACACCTTCACCATTATGTTTCAAGTGAAGAAGAAACCATAAACATGCCATTCAAGCTCCTATAGCTCACGGCCAGATTTGGGTTCTCCAAGTAGATTCAAAAAAATATATTTTCTTCAAGTGTTTCAACCCTTATAAAGGTGCATAAGAACGTGTAGTAGTTGTTGGAAAGAAACAAGGAGGTGTAGCATGTTAATAAGGTTGAAGTTCGGCCAAGATTGAAGAACAAGTTGTAAGGTAAGAATGATCATTTTTCTTGTGTTGTATGATGATTTGAATGTATAATTCATGCATGTTGTTGTTGGACTGTTGTTGTGGTTGAAGTAGGGGTGAGCCGTGAGCTTGGTGAAGCCATGGTTGGTTTCATTTTGCATGTATTGTTGATGAATTGAATGTGTGTCAACATATGTAAATGAACAAAGATTGTAGAAGTTGGTTTATGATGTTGCATATTGGTATTGGACTGTTTTTCTTAAAATTTAAATGAGCCGTGTGTTGTAGGATTTAATGGAATCATGTTTAACCTTCTTGTACATGTATTGGAAGTGGATTGAATGTGTTGTAGTGTGGATAAATGGATGGAAAATCATGAAGTTGTTGTAGTTGTGTTGAAGCCGTGTAGGGGGCTGTTTTAGGAGAAGTTATGGACTGTTTTGTGCCATATTTTGATTGTTGTTGTTATGGACATTGTGGTGTATTGTATGCATGTTGAATATGTGAATTGAGGTGTTAAAGAAACGAATTATATTGAAGTATACAAGCAGTCCAAAACCGTGAACTGTTTTAAGGTTAGAAGTGAATTAGTGTATGTTGAATGTTGAATGTTGTTATGAACATATAGTGAAAGTGAAGTGCAATGATTCAAGTTGAAATTGAAATGATTTGTGGGCTGTTGTAAGAATAAAAATGATGCTAAAACAGTTCCAAGAATCGTGAAAGTAATGTTAGTAAACGTGTTGTTGTCGTTGTAGTTGAAGTTGGAAAATCGCGAAGTAGAAATGGTAATGTTGTGTGTGTTGTTTGGCCGTGAATAGGGGACTGTTTTGAATGATGTACAATCTTTCCAAAGTCCCCTTAAGTCATGTTTAAACAAGTTCGGATTGATACATGAAAGTATGATTAGCAATATTAGTTTGTAGTACTAGTTGGTTTGAATACGAACGAAACGTCGTCTAAATGTTAGAAAGGGATTGTTAACGTTAAAATACATATTGAATTCCCTCGTAGACTAATCGTAGCTCTTGATATCTTGATATAGGATAAGTACTATTGGGCAGCAAGTACAAGTTACAATACGACTAAACGCTAAAAGTATGTAAAGCCCAATCCTTCTTTCTTTTGGCATGCCTTAGTTTTCGATAGGCTAGATTATAAGCCTTGAGGAAAATTCTAAGATTCGAAATCCGAGCATGTTATGATCCTTATATATTCCTTGGCACTCTTATGTATGATTTGATGAAATATGAACCATTATGTCTTTGAAATAATCGTTTTCCGAACCTTGCATAGAAAGGTTTCGCTTTAAAGAATTTCGTAATTTTTGAATGTCATATCTTTCGCATAAAGGCTCGGATTGCTCCGATATCTTCGTAGGAGTTTGCGTGGCGTATGATAAGTATGTTTTCCATAGGCGGGCTCGGCTCGGGTCAATACCCGTCCGTGGGTCCCGCGACTTTCCTTTATGTAATTCGGGAACTTTTGAAAGAATTCGTTATGACTATTATTTCGATTTTCAAGCATGATCAAACTTATGTTTGAGTTCATGATAATGATTTTATGCATATGACTACTCACGACTCTACTCGTGCATTCTGTTATATCTTTCGCCGGTTCCCGGGCCGGTTCTGTTGTCGTGCGCACTTTGATATACTCTGGAGTTATGCTGTGTTTATGGTTCACCGAGCTACTCGCCAAGAGGGTCAGGTTCCACTTATATTTAGTGTTATGCTGTGTATGGTGGTATGCTGTGTATGGCGTTATGCTGCGTTATGATATGTGACGGAGGTACGGAGATTTGAAACTTTCTAGTGTTATGCTGTGTTATGGGGCCATCGACGGGCGGGCGACCATATTCTTCTGTACCCTACGCATGACTTATGTTTTAAAGTAAAATTTTTGATATGTTGAATTTATACTTATGTTCTGTACTACTATTTCATTTATGCCTCAGATTTGTTTCTGTATTTTCTGCTTTGCATACTCAGTACATATTTCGTACTAACCCCCTTTCTTCGGGGGGGCTGCGTTTCATGCCCGCAGGTACAGACGCACAGTTTGGTGATCCACCAGTTTAGGACACCCCTTTTGCTGTTTGGAGTGCTCTTCTCATTCCAGAGCCTACATTTTGGTATATATGTTCGTTCGTCACATATGTATATATTTGTTCAGGGGTACGGCGGGGCCCTGTCCCGCCATATGTTTCGGTTGGTCTGTTTAGAGGTCTGTAGATGTATTTGTGGGTGTGTGTGCCTACTTCTGTTCAGATGTGTTTGTATGATCCTACTCGTTATGGCAGCCTTGTCGGCGTGCATTTTGTATATGTTTTGGGGCCGTTGTGCCATTTGATAGCCTTGTCGGCTTTTGATATATGTATATGCATCTGGTTGTGCTGAAATGTGTCTGAGATAGTTTGATATAATTTAAGGTAGCGTGTGACAATTGTGCCAGTATATGCTATCTGTATGTGATTCGAATTGGATAAGTTCGTTAGGGTGTCTAACTCGGGCACTAGTCACGGCCTACGGGGTTGGGTCGTGACAAACAAAGTCCAACCCCCAAGCGTCAAATGGCTAAGATGCGACGGTTGGGTGTAATGCTTCGGGCGGCTGATGTATAAAATTTGCATGAAACTGACAAGCGTTGCATCTTCGAGCATAGTCCAAGCAATCTTTCACCATCGTTGGCCAATAATATCCCATCCTTTTTATGTGAAAGTGGAGATTTGGTCCAGATTGATGTAATCCACATACTCCCGAATGTGCTTCTTACAAATCATGGACCGCTTCATCCTCCCCCAAACATCGCAAGAGTACTCCCTCAAAAGATCTTCTATATAAAGTATCCCTGTAGTAAAGGAATTGAGATGCACGATGACGAATTTCGGTTCTTCTTCTTGTGTCTTCTGGCAGTATCCCATAACTCAAGTAGTCAATGATGGGTTATCGCCAGTCTTCCTTCGCAGCCTCAGAAACAACTACGAGATGTTCAATCTCATTTTCCGCGCCTTCATCCTCATTTGGCGGAGGTACTACCCATTTTTTACAGATAGTCACTTGTGTTTGATCTGGCAGAGTGAGCGCTGAAGCTAGAGCAGCTAAAGCATCGGCTTTTTTATTTTCCCTTCTAAGAACATACTGAAGAGTCACGTCACCAAGCCATCCTATCAACTTCTGAGCATAACTATAATAGGGGAGTAATTCGGGCTTCTTGACTTCATAGCTTCCCAAGAGTTGATTGATCACCAACTGAGAGTCACCAAAGACTTGCAACTGCAACTGCTTCATGTCGACGGCCATTTCATGTCCAAGTATTAGTGCCTGATATTCAGCGACATTGTTGGAGCAACATTGTGTCAAAGTAAAGGAGTATGGTAGAACTTCTCCTTGCGGAGTAACAAACACCACACCAGCACCAGCCTCATCAAGTTGTGCAGCACCATCAAAGTACATTTTCTATGGAGGTTGAATCTCAACGACCATTGCATCTTCGTCGGGAAGTTCATCAGTTAGTTCTCAATCATCAGGTATCGGGTGATCCGCTAAGAAATCCGCCAATGCCTATCCTTTCACAGCCTTTTGAGGGATGTATGTAATCTTAAATTGTTGAAACTAGAGGTACCACCTTGCTAGTCGATCACTGAGGACTGGTTTCGACATCACAAACTTGATGGGATTTGCTCTGGAAATAAGGTTAACAGTATGAGCTTGAAAGTAGTGCTTCAACTTTTGAATCGAGAAGAATAGTGCCAAACACAACTTTTCAATTGGCGTGTAATTCAGCTCATTTGGTGTCATCATTCTGCTCAAGTAGTAAAGAGAATTTTCTTTCCCTTCACTATTCTCTTGGGCCAACAACGCTCCAATCCATCTTTCTTGTGCTGAAATGTATAGTATCAATGGTTTTCCAGGTATAGGGGCTACTAGAACTGGAGGCTTCATTAAATATGACTTGATATTCTCGAAGGCATTAGTGCATGCTTCGTCCCACTTGAAAGGGGCGTCCTTCTTCATGAGATGACTGAACGGTTGACACCTTCCAGCTAAATTCGAAATGAATCTCCTAATGTAAGCTAGCTTCCTTTGCAGACTTTTTAACTCATGAATATTTCAATGCTCGGGCATTTTCAAAATCGCATCAACTTTGGCTTGATCAATTTCGATTCCTCGATGTCGAACAATAAAACCAAGGAATTTTCCAGAAGTAACTCCAAAGGCACTTTGGGATCTAATCTAGGGATCTCTTTATAACTCCAAGCAAAAACATCCCTATACTCTTTGAGTATTTTAATGTAAGTGTCTTCTTCATCAACTGTTAGAAAAGCACTCAGGTAGGTGGGCCTTGGGTCTTCATCAGTACCAAGATTAACTTCTTTCAAGGAGTCTACTGTGGTCTTTGATACGCTCAAATTACACCTATTAATGGTATAACGCGGATGTTGTCAAATATAGTAATCCAACAAGGTTGGGGTCGAATCCCACAGGGAATATGGTGTGAAAAGATTACTAAAGTCGTAGATGCTAAGTTCTAGGTCTAATGTCTTAATCCGATGATTTTGGTAAAAATTGGTTGTTCTATAACTAATTTCTAAACTATTGCTTTGGTGGAAATTTATGGTAAAAGAAACTAAGGTTGTGTCCCCTTTAGATAGGGTGTATGATCATGGGTATTGATCTTGATATACTTCTAATGGATTATTATATGAATGCACTTAATCTCTATGTGAATCTTTACTATTTTCCAATAAATAAAGATTATGTCTTTCTATGATTTTTCCAAATATAAGAAAGTAACCAGGAAGAACGATTAATCATGCCAAGTAAATTCTTCTTATTCCTAAGTGAATTTATTAAACAAAGTTTAAAGCTTTGAGTTCTTGTTAATTATTCTTACCAACCCTAATTATTTTCCCAAATAAATTAGGGTTTATGACTTTAATCAATGTTTGCAACCATTAATTATGAATGAAGAATGAAGAATAACTAAACCCTAATAATCCATTAATTGTATATCAATCACAAACCCAATCACAAAACACCCATCATTGGGTTCACAACCCTAGTAAGGGAATTTAGTTACTCATGACAAAGAACAAGAAATAAGAAATTGAAGAATTCATGATTGCTTACTTTGGAATGAAAAAGGAATTGACAATACTTGAATTGATGTTTGAATCTTCAAAAACTAGAGAGAATTTAATGTTCTAAGTTAAGAGAAAAAAATATAATGAATGATGTCTATTAAAAACCCTACAATGACTATTTATAGGTTTTGGAAATACACAAGTTATAGATTTGCACTTTGGTCCCGTCATGGCGAAATACGGTCCGTAAATCACTTTATGGACCGTAAAAATGGTTTACTCCCATGTCGTTCTCTCAGTTGTGTGCAACTTAACCTTCCAAAATACGGACCGTAAAGTGGTTTACAGTCCGTAAACTGCTTGATCGTCTTTCACTTTGCCAATCTCAGACTTTCTGCCAGATGCTTGAATGACTAAATACGTGATGGAATACGGACCGTAAACTGAAATACGGTCTGTAAACTCAGCTCGTAAATCACCATCTTCTCAGCTCGTAAATCACCATCTTCTCAGCTTGACTTTCTGTTTCTATGATCCTTTAACATGACCATGGAATACGGCCCGTATTGTAGAATACGGACCGTAAACTTCAATTTACGACCTGGTTCTGCACTTCAACTGTGATTGTGCCGCATCTGTTCCTTTACCTGAAAAACACTAAAAACCACGTAAAATCACATAGGCTTGCTTAAAAACAAGTAAAACTTATAGTAAAAAAGCATTGATTGTGGCGTAAAATCACGCCACATAAACACCCCCAACTTAAAGTATTTGTTTGTCCTCAAACAGGTCATACCACAACGACTCAATCTAACACTTAAATATCATAGAATAACAATGTCTACATCGGTTTTGACTTGGAACTTCTGGCATGCATGTTTTCCTTTCTACTGACCACCCCAGCTGTCTATTTTAAAGCAATATACGCAACTTAAGAACGTTATGACCAACCATGAAGCTTCAATACATGACATTACATTATCGAACATGCTAATGTGCACACAAACGCTACTTTTGGCAGTCACTTCATTTTGTTCAATTCTTATCCTTATGCCCTCACATAGACCAAAGAATGTCCCAACACACATATACAACAAGAATGGGACGAAGACGAAAGAGAAGAGAAAACACTCGACACTCAAAAAGAGTTCATATCTACCATAGGCTTGCCCTTATTTTCTATGTTCTCATCCTAGGTTCGTTCGGTTGTGATCACATTAGGACTTGTTTCGGCTTGTAATGTAGGCTTAGGGACGGGTAGGATACTTTTTTTTTTTGGTATTAGTGACTCACCCTCCTTGACACTACGACATCTCTTTACCTTGATTCGCCTCTTTTCTTTCCAACCCCTTTATTTTCTTTCACGTTTTCGACCTCGATGTGGCTTTATTCCTATCCAACTAGCAATTCTTTTTGTGTTTCAATTTTCTGATGATTTTTTTTCAACTACCACATCGACTCTCTATTAGCAAATTCCACCACCCCCAACCTTTGTTCTCAACATCTGCTTCACATTTAATTCACCCCCAACTTAGGCGCTTGGCCTCGTCTATCTAATAGCATCAAAGAGGGAACGGGTGCGAAGATGGGTAAATTTCACAACGGGTGAGGTTTCATTCGGCTAACCAAGAAAAAGGGTCAAAAAGGCTCAAACAGGGACACTAGTGATATTTTCAGCTTTTGGAGAGGCTTATTTAGGCACAGTGACTTATTTACACAAAGAAAGCCTAAGATCATTTCACAACCAAACTAATTTTGTATTTCAAACAAGACCAACCAGGCAAGTTCTAGATTATACATGCGTAAACAGAATTAAACTAAAAGCTCACACACACATCGGCATAAGGACAATCATTTTTTTACACTTGTGACCTCCTAAGTAGTCATTCATCATACACAACACCCCAATAATCACAATGTCATATAAAGAATCAATCATGTTAGACAATAACTGTTCTAAGTATGCATTTTTCAAAAAAAAAATCTGAGGGGTCCAGATTTTCAACAAACTACAACACATGCCATCAGTTACAAAGTAACACCAAATAAGTCAACATTATTCTATTCAACCTAAGCAACATCCTACACATGCTAGTTTCAACAAAATAAAACCCCCCTCAGGAAAAGAACTCTGGCAAAGAAAAGCCGAGGGTGTTCCTAAACACATATTTGATTGATTTGCCAGAATCTGTGACTCAAGCTTCTGAATAGCCGCTGTATGAGAACCCACTGTTTCTGTCAGCCCAGATAAAGTCCTTTCAGACTTTGATTGATTTGCCAGAATCTTCTCAAGCATTGCTTCAACTTTCGAACTACCCTGCTCTGATGACTGCCCTTTCGGTGGTATATAAGGATTGGAACTCTTGTTCCCAAAATTGCTGCTGTTGTTGTAGCTCCCTTGGTTCGCACCACCATAATTATTGTTGTAGTTCCCAGAGTTGTTGTAAGCACCTTGACCTTGCTGAGGTCTCCACTGATTCTGATTTTGATAGCCACCATGGTAATTCTGTCTTTGATAACCCCCTTGAGAGTTATTAACATAATTTGCATCTTCAACCTGCATAGGTGGCCCATCAAGGAACGGACCATCTTGAGCACGGTACATCCCTTTTGGCAAAACTACATCATCCTCACAAACATTTACTTTTTTGATTTGAGATTCATCGAACTTCTTTGTCAGCACAGAAATATTTGTTGCAAGTTCTGCCAATGTTTGCTGGGTATCCTGATTCTCCTTCACTATATTCTGGAGCATAGCACTACCATACGGTACCACATCAGCATTGTTTGAGTGCCAAGCCTGATTATGAGTTGTCAGCTTATTAAGTATGGTGGTCACTCGTCGAAAGGTCTTATTCATAAAACACCCATCAGCTGCGTTGTTAGCTACTGACTGTGTCACTGAATCTAACCCTCGGTAGAACTTCTCCATCAATATATTTTCCGGAAAACCATGGTTTGGGCTCTTCTACAGATATTCTTTGAACCTCTCCCAGGCTTCATATAGTTGTTCCCCCGGTCGCTGCTTGAATTCATATATCTTGTCTTGAATCTTAGCCTTCTTGCTAGGGAGGTACCACTTTTTAAGAAAAACAGCTACCATCTCTGCCCGTGAAGTAATCGAATTTCGGGGCAGCTTCTCGAACCATGTTCTTGCCTCTCCAGCTAAGGAATACTTGAATAACCTCAACCGAATAGCATCTTGTGGAACATTGTTCTGGATGTGATTAGCACACACATCCACAAAATTCTGCAAATGACGTTGAGGGTCATTCTCGGTAGAGTTCCGAAAGTACCCCTCAAGTTTCAGCAGCTGGTAAAGAGATGAGTCAATTTTCACAGTAGCTGCTCCAACTCGAGGTTGAACAATGGCAGATGCATAGTCCTCCTCTTGAACCAGTTCAGCAAAAATATTCTCATCATCAGATTCATCCGCTTGATTGTTCAACCGATTCACCTGATTACCCGCATGCTGATTTTGATTCATGTTCACCTGGTTTACACAAAGTAGCAGACAAGGTGTGATGGAATAAGCAAAAGACTTTAATCAAAGCAAACACTATTTAGTAATTTCAAAACTGTATTCCCCGGCAGCGGTGCCAAAATTTGATACGCTCAAATTACACCTATTAATGGTATAACGCGGACGTTGTCAAATATAGTAACCCAACAAGGTTGGGGTCGAATCCCACAGGGAATATGGTGTGAAAAGGTTACTAAAGTCGTAGATGCTAAGTTCTAGGTCTAATGTCTTAATCCGATGATTTTGATAAAAATTGGTTGTTCTATAACTAATTTCTAAACTATTTCTTTGGTGGAAATTTATGGTAAAGGAAACTAAGGTTGTGTCCCCTTTAGATAGGGTGTATGATCATGGGTATTGATCTTGATATACTTCTAATGGATTATTATATGAATGCACTTAATCTCTATGTGAATCTTTACTATTTTCCAATAAATAAAGATTATGTCTTTCTATGATTTTTCCAAATATAAGAAAGTAACCATGAAGGGCTTCATCAACTTGGGTTCTATCTTCCTCCAATGGTCCTCCCACATGTTCTTCAAAGCTGCATATCTGGACCGGATTGAAAGAACCAAAGGTGATAGAGACTTGATTTGAACTTGCCTTCTCATCATCAAGTAGAATCTTGTTTTCATTAGCCAACTGCATAACTTTGTCCTTGAAGACAAAGCACTTCTCAAGAGGGTGACCCACAAGTCGATGATACTTGCAATAGTTCGGGTCGTTTGTTCTTCCAGCTTCATTGGGCCGCTTCATCTCTGGTAACTCAATGAGTTTCATCTCAAATAGTTCATCAAAAATTTTAGGGACATCAAAATCCAGGAAGGGGTATTCTCTTTCTTGCATCTCCTTCAAGGTCGATTTTCGACTTTTGTTATCTTGGAAGGAAGTTGTTTTCATACTCTTCTTCTTTCTCACCTTCGTAGTAAACTTTACAGGCGAGACATTGATGTTCATAGATTCTTTGTTGTCACTTTTGGGAACGAACTTGCTCCATTTCTTGGGTTCCTGCTTGTCCTTTCCTTTGCGAGGGTCATAGATGGGCATAACTTCATTCCCAATGGAAGGCATGCTCAACTTCATGCCATATGCACGAGTAGCTAGTTCTTCAAAAGACCTTGGATTAATTCCTTGCAAGATGTTGAAGCCCCCAATGCATTCCTTGGATACACATCTCTATTGCAGAAGCTTCGCTGAGCCTATCTTTGCAGTTTAGGCTTGCATTTCTCCATCGATTGATGAAATCGATAACTGGTTCGCCCTTCCTCTGGCGAGTGCTTGTAAGTTCAACCATGCTCACGGTATGCCTTGTGCTATAAAAGCGATTGAGGAACTCCTGCTCTAGTTGCTCCCAACTATTGATAGAATTAGGCTCAAGATCAGTGTACCAGTCAAAGGCATTTCCTTTGAGGGAGCGGACGAACTGCTTGACGAGATAGTCTCTATAAGTCCCAGTGTTGTTACATGTTTCAACAAAATGTGCAACATGTTGCTTTGGATTTTCCTTGCCTTTAAATTGCTGAAATTTAGGAGGTTGATAACCGGCGGGCATCTTGAAGCTATCAATTCTTGTAGTGTACGGCTTTCCGTAAGTAAACGAAGACATGGCAGCAACTTTGTACTTATCCTTGATAGTCCCTTCGATGAACTCCTTTAGTCGGTCAAACGAAATCATCCCTTCAGAAGAAACAGGAATTTCCTTAGTAGGTGGTACTTGTTTTGCACGAGGTTCAGTCTCTTGTACTTCTAGACCCTTCCCAGGTGTGTGGCTAGATTCACTTTCCATTAATCCATCCATCTTGTCCATCAACTTCTCAATCCGAGCGTCATGATTTTGCACATGATTAGCCAAGCCATCAGTCACCTTTGCCAAGTTTGCCAGTGTCTCCTCCATTGATGAAGTGTTAGTTACCATTACTTGCATGATTGTTGGGGATGTTGGAGAATAGCATGGATTATCACATAAGTTGATCTTTGACTGGCCTACTTCATGTGGTGTGAGTGGAGAGGATCCGTCACTTGAAGTATCATCATATTCCTTCATAGCAGAGTTCTTGGATCCAAAAAGATCAAATAGAGCTAGAGTCGTCTTAATCTTTTTTCAGCAATGCTGCTTCCTTCCTCCGATGCATCAGTAAAGGATCTCACTCCTTTTGGAGATGAAGTTCCAAAAACAGGAGTTGTTACAGACAACACTTGGAGTGCTTGTTGTCCCAACATGCTTGCTTTGCTCCTCGTAACTGGTCCAATGCTACCAAAGGTAATGTCGAGGATGCTTTCCACATCAACAGAGAACTTGGAGCTAGCAACCTTAGAGGAAATTGATTTAGAGTTGATCTTCTCTGAAGTCATCTCGATGTTGTTAAACTTTGATGATTGAAAAGTTGAGATAAGAGGTAGAGATTGTCCCACTGGGCGTGCCAGAATTTGTAGACAATAAAATTCGCGTCGAGAAAATAATAATCAAGACAGAAAAATATCGCAACAATCTTTGTATTTGATTTCAGATTATGAGTGTTACAATCTCTATGAATCCTCTGATTCGCCTTTTCTATAGTAAATTCAACGGTTTTTGAGCTTGATCTTGAACTTGATAGATTTGATCTTGACTTGTACTTGAATTCAAGGGCTTTTAAGCTTGATCTTGAATTTTCGTCTGGATCTCTAGAATTTCTAGAGAAATACTTAAGTGCTTGAATGCTTTTAACTTGTAGAGAAATCTGCGGCGTTTGATCCACGAGCTCTCCCTGGCTTCTTGTAAGAATTTATGTCCTTTTTCTGAACTATAAGGACCCTATTTATAGTTGTAGGATGAAGGAGTTGTGATAAGGACAGGCTTCTTTCGACCAATTAGATTTAAGCTGACATGTCGATATTTGATTGGCCGGAACATGTCACTTGTACACGTGGCGCATCTTCATTGGCCTTTGATTTGAACAGGCATGCTGCATCATTTTGACACGTGGCATGACACTATAGGCTCCTTTACTTGACTTGGCGTGCCACGTCATTTGACACGTGGCACCAATTTGGGCCTCTTGAATAGATGACATCTTGGGTTTGACAAAGTGGACTCCTCATTTGTAGCCCAATTAAATGGACTAGCTCAATGAAATTGGATCATTACTTAAATCCATGTTTATTGACTTAAATAATTAACCGAATTATATTAGCCCACAATTTATTTATTCGGACTAATATATCTTGAATTTAATATAATTCGAATTTCTTGTGGATTTAAATTTAATAAAATTTCGTCATCCACAGTGAATTCGCAACCGATACACTATCAATATTGAGCCTTTTGTGTTTTGTTAATTTTGTATTGATGCAATAGTTCGAGCAATAGAAGGAAAAAAAATCTCATATACTTTATTAATTAATCGATAAACCGACTGCTAACCGACCGATAACCGCTAAATCCACACCGAACCAACCGATATCTTATTAGTTGGTTAGCGGATTGAGATATTTAAAAACCGATATCCGATAAGCCGAACCGTTAAGCACAATTATCCAGCCGAACCGCCCGATAAGCACCTCTACTTTTAACTACGCATTCTAATTCTAACTAGGGATAGATTATAATTTAAATGGCAGAGTGAAAAGTTAAATTAACCTGCAATTTGTTGCCTTTTGCCCAAAAATTAATGACCAGATTGAGATTTTTTCTCTAGCAAACATAAAAGAAAGGAAGAACATTTTGCCGATTGATATTTTCCGTATATTCCCCTCGATCAAAATGGCCAGTAGAGCAAGAGTTATCAATGATTTTTCCTTTTTATTTTTCGTTTCTTCTTGTCTAACTATTTTAGCCGACACTAGACCCCAATATTACATGATTAAAAATGACTTTATTCTTAATAGTACCCAAAATTATTTTTCCTCACCCCCCGCCCCGCCAAATGGGCAATTTATGGTGTGACTTTTGGAGACACAATACATAGAATGCTATCATTACTTGCATATCGTGAAGATGACATTTTCTATCATATCATGTAGTCATGGCCTCATCCATATTATCTTAAACGAGGAACCACACATAGAGCCTGTTTGGATGAACTTATGTCTATAAGCTGTTTGCAGCTTCTAAGTTAAAAAAATAAGTTGGGGTAGTCTAACTTATTTTTTTTGGCTTATAAGTTATTTTCAGCTTATAAGCTGCTTTAGATAAGTTAAGTCAAATGGGCTCAATTATTTTTTTGAGCTTATTTTAAGCACAAAATGACTTTAAGCTGACCAGCCAAACACTCAAAAAAATTGAAAACAGCTTATAAGCAACTTATAAGCAAATCCAAACGGGCTCATATATATATATTTCATCAACCAAACTCATAGGGAAGGCTTGCAAGATATTGAATCAGAAGATAATATATACACAGATAACTTGTTTAATTACCTTTCTTTTTTCCTTTGGAACAACGTATATACATCAACATCACTTTAGTTAATTATTCTTGTGCAAACAAGCCAAGTGAAATCATAATTAACAAAAAATTATCACTAATAAGATGCTGAAATTCTAATTTTATAAGATGTAAAAAAGCACATGAAAACCATCTCTGATGCAGTTTAATTATAAAATATTTATATATAATAACAAAGTAGAAAAAAGGAAAAATGGAAGAAGAAAATGCAAAGACTACAAGTTGTGAGGTGAAATAATTGTAACGAAACAACTTTCTCGGCATTTGGTGAAAGGGGTGTGGTTAGTAGGGGCCACGTGTGAGAATATGTGGATCTTCTATTAGGATCTACAGAAGGATATTATAAAATTATATAGCACTTCGTGTTTAGCTTATTCATTAACACGTACATGTGGCACGTTGTGGCATGTGTTGTAGCAGGCTACTACGAAAATGATTGAAATTCTAGAATCATTACTTTAATTCATTAAGATTTGCGTGATTTTTGGCTCAAATGTGAGATTTTTTTCATTTTATTTTGCAAATTTTAACACATATTCACCGGGTTTTGGATGCTTCAATATAAAGTGTTTTGTAAATGTTGTATCCAATTAAAGCAAAGTAGTATTAACATAAAAGTACGTGATTAGTTTCTTTTTCACTCAAGGTCTTATTTGCATTTCTAAACTATGCTGTATTTGCAAAGATCTGGGTAAAAGTATCATTATATCAGATATAAATTGTAATACATTTGACAAACAAGTAAAAAGATGTCAGATTTTGATAATAAATAGGATATATTTCATTAATACTACAGGTCTATTAAGAGAAAGGACATCCATCAATGGTCATATATCTTGAGTCATGCTTTTTGTGATCGTCAAATATAACCGTTTAAACAAGAAGGTAATTTTCATGCATATTTTCTCCAAATGGGTCCAACAACGTGGTCACAAGAAATATCTTTAAGAACAAACATTAGTGCAATAGCTGCTGTACCTAAAAATTTTATTACGTTACGTTACGTTACACTTGAATTCATTTCATATTTGTAAAATGATTAATTTTAGTACACTACACACTAGAATTGTTTTACTACCTCCGTTTACTTGTCACGTTTTACTTCTCAAAAGTTAAAGTACGTGGACTCTAACCAACATTTTAAATGTATTTTTTCATCAAATTAATATGAGAAGAATAGCAACTTATAATATGTATTTAAATTTTAATTTTAAAATACTGAATTAATCTAGTTTAATTTAACTCCAAAGATTAGTCAAAATGACTCTCTAGAGGAGAACATTGACGAGTAACGGAGGGAGTACTTAAAATCAATTATTACATTATTATTATTCACGTGTATATAAGTTTAATCCAAATTTTCATTAGTTTTAAATTTTGTGAAGAGTTTTAAATATTACTAGATTTCAAGAAGAATAGAAAGCTTCTTTTGTATTTCTTGATTAATTACAGCTCATGACAATGGGTATTTATACATTAAGTCCTACGTCTAAATATGGAAAGAGAATGTTACATAATAATTTACAATCAATATAATATCAAACTATATCAAATTAATCCTATAATTATGCTAGGAAATCCACATCCCCAACGACTATTTAATGTTATTATTTATATTGCGTAATTATTTTCAATACTTGTTCTTTAAATATTTCTGCACTTTCTTACACTAAATTACTGATCTAATTTCGCTTTTGCTATACTATTCTCGTATTTTTGGCATTGCAGACTTTTGTGTCACGAATGTGAAAGTCTTGTAACTTTTAAGTTACAAAATAAAATTATTTAATTTTGTGGGGGAATAAAAAGATGTAGTAGTGTGATCTTTTAGAAATTTTCACACGAATATTTATGACTTGCTTTAAATAACAAGCTAAAAAGTTTTTCTCTATTCATTTCTCAAATTCGAGCACAGCCGAATAATATCACATAAATTGAGACAAATAAAATAATCAATAAAAGTAATTAATATATTTTGGAACAGCTCAGTGTCATTATTCATTAACATTAATTTAACTAAAATTGATGACTTGGACTGTAAAAGGTTAATTTGTCTATTATAATATGATGTCTTGAAGGAAATACATTTTAAAATAACCTTATTAACGGTAACTCTATTTGTTTTTTCTATTTTAAAGAAATCTAAATGATATTTTTCATATTTCCACCCCCCTCCAATTAGAAAAAAAAAAATTCATTCTTTGCCGACTTATAACTCACTCTTTACTACACTTTTAATATAATGGCTCTCATTCTATAAGCTTTAGTTAGGTGACTAAATTTATAAGAGATATAAAAAAAAATCTAGGTAAAATTTCATAGTTATTTTCTTACATAAATTAATGTGATTCATATCTTTCTTTTGAAAAATGGGATTAAGGTCTAATGAACATTAGCTATTAGAGATAAAATTAACGGTGAAAATAAAAATTTTGATGAAAAATTATACAAAATATTTAAAGTTATTTGAAAATTTTAAAATCAAACCAAAAAAAAATGGATGTACCATCATTAAATTTTTTTACAACTTTATCGATATTTTTAGTTTCTACCCAAATGAATTACTCTAAAAAAGAACCATTTTTACCAACTATCTATACAGAGGTCATTATAAAAATTCATTTTACTCACTGGGGAAAAGGTGCAAATATACCCCTCTGCGATTTAGAGCAGATATGCCCCTCGTTACAAAAGTGGTGCATATATACCCCTGCCATTACAAAAATGGTGCAAATATACCCCTGCAGTTACAAAATGGTGCAAATATACCCTTTTCACTAACGGATTTTTTTAAAAAAATCATTTAATTTATTTTTTAATTGAAAAAAAAGTCTACCTATATTTTCTTTAGTAGACATAATTTTCTAAAGCCACATGGTAATTTTTTTTTCTGGTGGGTCGAGTCTGATAAGTTTTAAAAAATGGATAGACTTATTTTTTTAAAGTCACGAAAATATTTTTTGACTTAAAAAGTTACTCCTTTGACCAAGTATATTATCTTTTTACCCTTTATATTTTCTTATAACTTCCAAAATATCAATTACTAATAGTATCAAAACTCTTACCCCACACTCCTTTTGTCTTCTCCATTGATTGATACGAGCATTCTTCGTTTTGTTTTTTTGTCATTTAACTTGAATAAACAATGAACAAGTAGTTAACCTGCACGTTCGATATTAACAATCTAAGGGATCAATTTAACTGAAGTCATTTACCTTTTCATATATTACATTGAAATCACAAATAAATTAATTATAACTTGTTCTACCCATTTTTTTAAACTTGGTCAAAAAATATATCCGTGACTTTAAAAAAAATAAGTCTACCCATTTTTTAAAACTTACCAGACCCGACCCACCAGAAAAAAAAATTATCATGTGGCTTTAGAAATTTATGTCTACTAAAGAAAATATAGGTAGACTTTTTTTTTAATTAAAAAATAAAATAAATGATTTTTTTAAAAAAAATTTGTTAGTGAAAAGGGTATATATTTGCACTATTTTGTAACTACAGAGGTATATTTGCACTATTTTTGTAACGACAAGGGTATATATGCATCACTTTTGTAACGAGGGACATATCTGTTCTAAATCGCAAAGTTGAGGGATATATTTGTACCTTTTCCCTACTCACTATTAAACTTGTCAACTATAAATAGTATGTTTTTTGCTTTCTGTATTATGCTTTACACAACTAAACTTGTTCACTGATATAAATTAAATAGCCACACGAAAATTAAGGAAAACACATACATGCTGGCAATGTATGTTGAGAGTGTGTAAAGTGGCCCACATTTTCTAAAACTCTTCAATTTGTGTGGGGCCCAAGTTTTGTACCTATCTCTTGAAAATTGCGGCTGATTGAGATTTTGGGCCCCGAACTCTCTACTGCAGGAAGAAATAGCATGTCGACGATCCCATCGGCATACCCGCTCTTCTATGGGGCCCATCAACAACGACGAAGAGGGACGACCAAACTCCCTCTTCTAAGTAGTAGTAACTATCTATATATATATATATATATATATATATATATATATATATATTAAAATTATGAGGCCCATAATTTTTTTTTTGACATTATTTATTTTTTTAATATGGGATTCACTTTTTTTTATATATATTGCTTGATTTTGTCAATATGGGATACTATGTTCAAAACACGATTAATATAGCATTGTAGTTTGTGCTCCGTATTTAAAACTTTATTATATTAGTGTTTGCTACGAATACGCATGTGACAATGAATCCATCATTATTGACTTAATGAGATACTTTGAAATTACATGAATATTGTTTGATTTTTTAATATGGGGTGCACTTTTTTTTTACATTATTAATTTGCACTATTTTTTTAATATTAATTGTTGTTTAATATATATGGGGCTCACAATTTTTTTTATTAAATTGAAACAGATATATATATATATTAGAATTATGGGGCTCACAATTCTTTTTTTTTAATATTAATTGTTATTTAATATATATGGGGTTTAATTTTTTTTTTAATTAAATTGGAACGGACGACGAGAAAGTGAGCCCAACCGGCTCTTCTTAATAGTAGAAAAAATATAGTAGATAGAAATAATTCTATAATAAAATAAAATAGTAGAAATTTCCTTGATCTTTGTAATCTTCCAAAAGTTGATCTCTTTACATAACAGCGCATTACGCGGAAAAAGAAGGACCATCCTGCAAATTTAATTCATTTAATTTGCCTTTAAAAAGACAAGTAAGGAAGGTGGAAAAATAATATCTCAGCTGTACATTTTCGAGTCTTGACAAATCATAGTATAAGAAAAAATGTCTAGTCTTACTGTTCCAGCAGATGTTCCTTCAGTTAATGAAGACTGTGAACAACTTCGATCTGCCTTCAAAGGTATAATTTTTAATCTCAAATAACTTGTTAACAATCTTATTCAATGTTATTGTACAAAGTTGGGTTCTTGAAGTCAACTTATAGCATTAGATGTCTGACCAGTTGGTCAATCTGATGTTACTATATATACAGATTCACTTTTTAGGTCTTTTAGTATATTCTATATATTTTTGTTTTGATACTGTTTACTATCTTTTGATTATAAAGGATCTTGTTTCTTTTTAATATTAAGGTTGATTGGTGATCTTATAAGGTGAGACTTCCAGAAGTAAATTTTAATATAACAAATACTTTGACCAACGGTTTAAAATATATTTTTTCCGTTGCAACGTGTAGTAATACTTTTAGTATAATTCTTGAATATCTAATCTAAATCTTAATTATAAAAAATCAAAGTGAAACATAACAACTAATACGGGAAAGAGGAGTACTACAAGTGATGGATGTCTATGATAATTTTACTGACATGGTTTTTTTTCTTTTAACTTGTGGAAACTTCTGGAACTTTTGGAGTTGACTGTTGATGATTACTTGTTGCAGGATTGGGAACAAACGAGAAGTTGATTATATCAGTTTTGGGTCATAGAAGTGCTACTCAACGTAAATTGATTAGAGAGACTTATGCTGAGACTTTTGGAGAAGATCTCCTTAAAGAATTGGACAGAGAACTTACCAATGATTTTGAGGTCATTTTCCTACCCCTCGTGATAGTAACATCAATAAATTTAATAAAATCTTGAACTTGTTTGAATTCATTCTTAGTTGATCAATTGAGTTACTGTGATCAAAAGGCGGATCCGTGAAGGGTGCTATGAGTTGGACAAAAACCATGCTTTCAGCTTGAATTATGTATACATATAAAATTGTACTTACCTGAACCCATTAACTCTAGATCTTGGATTCACCTTCGATTGTGATCATAGGCGGATCTATGACGGGTTTTGTGAGTTGGAATGAGACCATGGTTTTGGCTTGAATTATTTATAAATATGTCAAAATATGAAAAGATATACATATAGTAAAGTCATACTTGTTCTGAACACACTGACACTAGATCCCCGATTTACCATTGACTGTGATCATAGGAGGACTTTGATAAGAAAGCTAACACTTGTGTTTAATTTTCCTCGACTATTTCTCTCAGAAATTGGTGGTAGTGTGGACACTAGATCCTGCAGAGCGCGATGCTCATTTGGCTAAGGAAGCTACTAAGAGATGGACAAAAAGCAACTTTGTTCTTGTGGAGATAGCTTGTACCAGATCTCCTAAAGAACTGGTTTTGGCAAGGGAAGCTTATCATGCTCGTTACCAGAAATCTCTTGAAGAGGACGTTGCTCATCACGCTACTGGGGATCACCGCAAGGTACATTCAAATCATTGTACAATTGCAAGTAGTCTCATTTGTGGTTCCATATCCAGTTAGCGTCCTTAACAATAATTCTTAATTTGTTGGTGTTGATGAAGCAATTGCTCAGAGTCTTTTGGAGACTGAAAGCAACGTATCATCACCAATTTATAAACTTTTTAATCTATACCTTTAGTAAAGTTAACTTTGTTACACATTATCAAGGCAAGAATGTCTTTGTCTATGGATTATGGAATTCCACTTTGCAATGTATAGTGTCTAAGGTTCGCTAAATTTGGTGCTTGCTTGGAGGATCGGAATAGTTACAGTGAATGAACTCTGTGGAGTAACTCATTCATTTTTCCAATTTCTTTCAGCTTTTGGTATCTCTTGTGAGCTCCTACCGATATGGAGGAGACGAGGTGGACTCGCGCCTTGCTAAAGCAGAAGCTAAAATTCTCCACGAGAAGATCTCCGATAAGGCTTACAGTGATGATGAAGT
Source organism: Lycium barbarum (assembly GCF_019175385.1). Lineage (NCBI taxonomy): Eukaryota > Viridiplantae > Streptophyta > Magnoliopsida > Solanales > Solanaceae > Lycium > Lycium barbarum. Next base: position 137,424,366 of record NC_083338.1, on the reverse strand, counting down.
CATTAGAATTTTTGCCACAAGGAGCAAAGCGCAGATCAATGCTACTTTGAATCATTACAAAGATGCATATGAAGAGGATATCCTAAAGGTACAGATGCCATCCATTGCTCCATTGATTTAAGTCACACCCCTTTCTGCTATATTGAATTATTGAGTTCTTTTAACAATGTGCAGCAATTGGAAGATGAGGATGAGTTTGTTGCACTATTGAGGGCGACCATAAAAGGTCTTGTCTGCCCCGAGCACTATTTCGTGGAGGTTCTTCGTGATGCAATTAACAGGAGAGGGACAGAGGAAGATCATCTGACCCGAGTTATCGCAACAAGGGCTGAAGTTGATTTGAAAAATATCGCTAATGAGTACCAGAAGAGGGATAGCATCCCTCTTGGTCGCGCCATTGCCAAAGATACAAAAGGAGATTATGAGAATATGCTGTTGGCTCTACTTGGACAAGAGGAGGAATGAGAAGGATATGCTCGCTTCTGTTATTATAATAAAAATGCTATCTCCTATATTTGAGAGTTGGCATCTGTTTGATGATTCGAGTGTGGTCTGTTTTACATGAGCTTTTTTTCTTGTGAGATACTTTGAAGACGCAACCTTCTGCTATCTAAATATGTTTTTCTTAATAATTTCGCATGCTATCTAAATATGTTTTTCTTAATAATTTCGCATCCATCAGTTCGTCTCGCACCCAATTATACTGATAGGACATTTTCTAATGATTTTGCATCCATCATATTGATCTTTCATTCATCGAATTGCTATAATTACGCCTCATTCCAAGCAATTTTGAGGCTAGTTATATGAATTTTTACTATCCATGTCACTTTGTTTATCTTAGTCCAATATCATTAAAAAAGTTAATTTTTATCGCACTAGAAAATCTTTATATTTTCTATTGACATAATATCCTTTACATGTCATATTGATATCTCATCTATTCCCACTGTCAAGTAAAGCAAACATTCACCAAGTGAAAATCATAATTAACCAAAAAAAAAAAAATACTAATAAGATGCTGAAATTCTAAACTTATAAGATGTAAAAAGCACATAAAAACCATCTCTGATGTAGTTTAATTATAAAATGTATAATAATAAAGTAGGAAAGGGAAAAGGAAGAAGAAAATGCAGAGAGGACAAGTTGTAAGGTGAAATAATTGGAATGAAACAACTTTCTCGGCATTTGGTGAAAGGGATATGGACATCTGGTGAATAGGGACACTTGTGAGAATATGTGGATCTTTTATTTAAGATCTGCTTATTCATATATACCCCAAAAAAAAAAAAAAAAAAAAAACTGCTTATTCATTAACAGTTTAACACGTACATATGGCACGTAGTGGCATGTGATGTGGCCGGCTACTATGAAAATGATTGAAATTTTGGAATCATTACTCTAATTCATTAAGATTTCCGTGATTTTTGGTTCAAATGTGAAACTTTTTCATCTTATTTGCAAATTTTAACACATATTCATCGGGTTTTGGATGCTTCAATATAAAGTGTTGTATCCAATTAAAGCAAAGTAATTTAAACTTAAAAGTACTTGATTAGTTTCTTTTTCACTCAAGATCTTATTTGCATTTCTAAACTATGCTGTATTTGCAAAGATCTGGATAAAAGTATCATTGTATCAGATATAAATTGTATAATACATTTGACAAACAAGTAAAAAGAAAGGAAAAGGATAAAAAATATCCATCTATCTTGTTTTGATGGCTAAAAATCTTCCGAACTAATTTTGAGTTATTTATATCTGCCGACGAAAGTTAACAAATAATGATTAAAATAACCAGATTTCACTTTGTGAAGAGTTTTAAATATTATTTCTTTGATCTTTGTGATCTTCCAAAAGTTGATCTCTTTACATAACAGCGCATTACGCGGAAAAAGAAGGACCATCCTGCAAATTTAATTCATTTAATTTGCCTTTAAAAAGACAAGTAGGGAAGTGGAAAAATAATACCATCTCAGCTTACACTTTCGAGTCTTGGCAAATCATATATCAGAAAAAATGTCTAGTCTTACTGTTCCAGCAGATGTTCCTTCCGTTAATGAAGACTGTGAACAACTTCGATCTGCCTTCAAAGGTATTTTTTTTTAATCTCAAATAACTTGTCTTTATTCACAATCTTGAAGTCAACTTAGATCTCTCCTGTTCATACGTATATACAGATTTACTACTTTGCTTTATTGATCTTTTTAGTATATTCTTTATTGATCTTTTTAGTATATTCTTTACTTTGGTTTTCATACTGTTTGCTATCTTATGAGTATAAAGATTTTATTTCCTTAAAAAGCATTAGACTGATGCGTGATCTTATACTGTGAGTCTTTCAGAAATAATTTAACATGTACAAGTGACTGAAGCTTAACTTTTGGAAACTTTATTGGGAGTTTACTGTTGCAGGATGGGGAACAAACGAGAAGTTGATTATATCAATTTTGGGTCATAGAAGTGCTGCTCAACGTAAATTGATTAGAGAGACTTATGCTGAGACTTTTGAAGAAGATCTCCTTAAAGAGTTGGACAGAGAACTTACCAGTGATTTTGAGGTCATTTTCCTACCCCTTGTGATAGTAACATCAATAAATTTAATAAAATCTTGAATTTAGTTGATCAATTGCATTACTGTAATCAAAGGCGGATCCGTGACGCGTGTTATGAGTTGGACAGAAACCATGCTTTCAGATTGAATTATGTATACATATAATAAATTGTTCTTATCTGAACCCATTGACTGGATTCACCTTCGATTGTGATCATAGTCAGATCTATGACGGGTTTTTAGAGTCGCAATGAGAACATGCTTTTGGCTTGAATTCTGTATAAATATGAAAATATATACATATAATAAAATCATACTTGTTCTGTGCACTTTGACTCTAGATCTTGGATTCATTTTTGACTCTGATCATAGGTGGCCTTTGATAAGAAAGCTAACACTTGTGTTTTCTTTTCTTGAATTTTTCTCTCAGAAATTGGTGGTAGTGTGGACACTAGATCCTGCAGAGCGAGATGCCCATTTGGCTAAGGAAGCTACTAAGAGATGGACAAAGAGCAATTTTGTTCTTGTGGAGATAGCTTGTACCAGATCTCCTAAAGAACTGGTTTTGGCAAGGGAAGCTTATCATGCTCGTTACAAGAAATCTCTTGAAGAGGACGTTGCTCATCACACTACCGGGGATCACCGCAAGGTACTTCATTCAAATCATTGTAATTGCAACTAGTCTTATTTGTGATTCCATATCCACTGAGAGTCCTTAACAATAATTTTAATTTGTTGGTGTCTATGAAGCAATTGCTCAGTCTTTTGGAGACTGAAAACAACAGATCATCACCAATTTATAAACTTTTTAATCTGTACTGTTAGTAAAGTTAACTTTGTAACACATTATCAAGGCAAGAATGTCTTTGTCTATGGATTATGGGATTCCACTTTGCAATGTAGTGTGTGTAAAGTTTGCTAAATTTGGCGCTTGCTTGGAGGATCGGAATAGTTACAGTGAATGAACTTTGTGGAGTAACTCAATCATTTTTCTAATTTCTTCCAGCTTTTGGTGCCTCTTGTGAGCTCCTACCGATATGGAGGAGACGAGGTGGACTTGCGCCTTGCTAAGGCAGAAGCTAAAGTGCTGCACGAGAAGATCTCCGATAAGGCTTACAGTGACGATGAGGTCATTAGAATTTTAGCCACCAGGAGCAAATCGCAAATTAATGCTACTTTGAATCATTACAAGGATGCATATGAAGAGGATATCCTAAAGGTACAGATTCCATCCATTGCTCCATTTATTCAAGTCATACCCCTTTCTGCCCTATTGAATTATTGAGTTCTTTTAACGATGTGCAGCAATTGGAAGATGAGGACGAGTTTGTTGCACTATTGAGAGCCACCATAAAAGGTCTTGTCTACCCCGAGCACTATTTCGTGGAGGTTCTTCGTGATGCAATTAACAGGAGAGGGACAGAGGAAGATAATCTGACCCGAGTTATCGCAACAAGGGCTGAAGTTGATTTGAAAAATATCGCTAATGAGTACCAGAAGAGGGATAGCATCCCTCTTGGTCGCGCCATTGCCAAAGACACAAGAGGAGATTATGAGAGTATGCTTTTGGCTCTGCTTGGACAAGAGGAGGAATGAGGAGGATTTGCTCACCTCTTTTTTATAATTACCAGAATAAATATATATGCTATCCCCTATATTTGAGAGTTGGCATCTGTTTGATGATTTGAGTGTGGTCTGTTTCACATGAGCTTTTAGTCCCCTTTTTTTCTTGTCAGATACTTTGAATATGCATCTAAATATGTTTTTTTTTAGTCCCCTTCTGCTATCTAAATATGTTTTTTTTTCCAATAATTTTGCATCCATCAGTTCGTCTTGCACCCAATTATACTGATAGGGCATTTTCTAATGATTTGCATCCATCGTATTGATCTTTCATTCATCAAATTGCTACAATTACGTCTCAATTCCAAGCAAGTTGAGGCTAGTTATATGAATTTTCACTATCCATGTCACTTCGTTGATACTGATCTTAGTCCAATATCATTATAAAAGTTAGTTTTTATAGCACCAGAAAATCTTTACATTTAGTTAGTTTTTATAGCACTAGAAAATCTTTGCATTTCCTATTGGCATAATATCCTTTACATATATATCCTACTGATATTTTATCTATTCCCACTGTCAAGTAAAGCAAACATTCACCTAGCTTAAAGAGGAAGATTGCTTTCTCTCTTGGGCCAAATCCCATGATGTTAAAGTACACCAGACACCAGATAAGCATTAAAATCATACAAAAGAATCTAGTAGCTTCAACCTATTGAACATCTGTGAAATATGAATAACCAGTAACAGAAACGGGAACTTAATTTAGATAAGTCAAGATATCGTCATCATCCCTTACAATCTTACACTGCCGAAGGTTTGAGCAAAAAGACAATGCATCATACAAATACGCATCAACCAAAATTTTGCATGACATACTAATATGTTACTGATCACCATAAGAGGATCATAGATAAGATACATTCCACATCCAGTTACCTAAATAGATAAGGTAATTAGTAAGAGAACAACATTTTACTCGCTTGGAGCATTACTTTTTCAGTAGTCGCCGAGAGAAGATCTTTTTGCAGTATGGACTGGTGCGCAGGAGAAGCATGTGAGGCCGCACAGCATGAAGCAACATAGCTCGAACGGATCCCTATTTCAAAGTACAAAGTACAAGGATTAAGAATGCAAACATTGAAACAATCGTCCTGATTTATTTACCAAGTCATGTCTCTCGTCGATGTATTCTTAAGTAAAGCATTTCCAATTGGAAATGAATTTGTCAATTCTTCCCAATAGGTTTTTGACTTCATTCTTCTGAACAAGTAGACACCCTTTAAAATAGAAGCATCAGCAAATTATTACCCGACACATCTAGTTGGATTCCAGTCAACCTTGACCAAAGGTTTCCATCTTTCTAAAGGAGAGCATTATAATATTTGTTTAGGAATTAGAAAAAGAAAACATTTTCTTTTTCACTTTTCTTTTCAGCTGGAAGGAAGAGTGGGGCTCAAAGGATATCACTAAGAAAATCTGACTCATTGCTAATCAGAAATCTATCTTACCTTAAGTTTTATCAGAATCCATACATGCTTAAAGTGCTACTCAACTAACAAATGGCCAAATGTAATGTTAGAGCTGAACCAAATGTACTCACATTTAGCCTTGGTTCAAGACTTGTTTGGAAAATGTAGAGAGGAAACAGAAATATATACCGTTTCGACCTTTCACAGGGAAAGGTTGTTGTGGAGAAAGAAAATATTTGATTCAAAAAATATTGTAAAAACTAGAAGGTTTCTCTAGTTTTCAAGATTCCAAAGCACATTATATAACTATAGTGAAAGCTTCAGAAATTTATCTCCAGGTTCTTTTATGAGACAAAAATGCTATCACTGTTTATAAAGTAGATGTAAATCAGAGATAAGCACCCAAGTATATGGCAACATACGAACTTTAAAAACATCTAGGCATGCAGAAACATAACAAGTTCATATGCTAACCTTAGTAACACAAAGTGCAGACTGAATCACGTAGTTAGCAAACGGATCTTGCAGCAACTGATCAAAATGAGGTTCTGAGACTAATTCATTGATGATTCTCGACCTGCTTTCTTCAAAACACTTCAGCAACTTTTCAATAACATGGCTGCTAAACTTTTGCCTTGAGAGGTATACATAACGCCCTTCAAACTGAGAGAGCAACATGGCAGCAACAGAGGGTATTTTTAACTCTATTATGAATTGAACAACATAGTTCCTGCATTATGAATTGAGAAAATTCGAACAAATTTTAGTATGTAAGGAAGCAGAACCAAAAGACGCCACAAATGACTATGCAGGCAACACCTCGTGTTGCGGTAAGGAAAAGATAAAACTGACATAGAATATATAATTTTCTTGAGGTAATTAATGATGTTAAAAGGCAAATATTTACGAGGTGTGGGCATAGTTTACGATCATCATAGACAAAGTAAAAAAGATAGAAAAGTTGCTTATTTGTGGTGCACTTAAGTATTAAATTAGAGACTGAAAGAGTCACCGTTCAACTCCACTACCATGATCAAGTAGAGAGAAAGAAAAGCTCTACTACCAGGAAAGTGAAACAATCTAGAGTATACATTCCTTAAGCAAATTCTGGTAATGAAGGAGCAGAAATTTGATTAACCGCCAATATAGGAAGGAATGCATACAAGTTCAAATGAATTTTAGGTTGCTCAGATGTTCCACTAAAAAGAAGTCCACAAACAAGCATGTACTTATTGCCGAGTTTGTTGGAGTCATCTTTGCAATGGATGATTGTTAAATTTGTCAATCGAGATATGTTCCTAAAAGTTGATATAGGATATACGAAACCATAAAAGGCCAACTGCTGAGCCATATTCTGTAAACAGTCTCACACACTTCCATTGGGTCTCCTGGCATTTGATCACTAGTAATCTATATCAAGGGGCATAGCTAGCCTTAAATGTGATAACATGGTATATGTAACATGATTCTGGAAGAATATCACATTTACACAATGTGCAAATAATTAGAGTATGCAGGTTTAAAAAAAAGTTCCAAAAATTTGCACATAGACACATTAAGAACAGCAGAAGTGAGCAGTTTATCTGCACACTAAATGCCATCATCATGATACTAAACCAGAATTTTCTTTAGCAAGATCCATTTGCCTCAAACTTATCTTAGGAAGCTAAAAGATCAATAAAGTAAAGGACCAAAGCAGAAGTTCTTAAATTTACCCAAAAGGATCTTGAGCAAGCTTAAGCCCATTAGAACAAATCTCAACAAGCAACTTCTCACGTTGCTTCCCAGTTGAATAAGTGATGCATTTATTCAACACGCAGCATCCATAACGATGTGTTGCAATATCAACACAATGTTTACTCGCAACATCAAATATAACCTGCATAGTAATTCAATGAACAGACCAGTTTCAGAATAAATAATGAAATACTATAAAAGCGAATTGAACTATGTTTCTTGAGTAGATATTTTACAGATATGAAAATCCAAACTGGTTTATGTGCACAACTAGGGTGATCTCCTCAAGATACTTCCCATCCATGTAGATATTCTGTTGAAATGAATATTGTCCAACAACAACAAAGGCCCACATGTTCTGCTTCAGATATAGTACATCCCATGTGATAAGAAATTAAGTTGATATTGAAAGTAAAGATGTACATATTACTATAACTGAAGATCTGCAGGTTGCTGAAACTATCAATCTGTCAAGCAAAACACCTGAAGAAAAGCACATAACATGCAGATAAACTATTGTCACTCCTTTCACCTTGCTTTAGAACTAGCATAATCCAGTTCTTTGTGAATTCAGTCTCTACCGCTTTACAAACTTTGTCAAGCACAGAGCACCAACATGTACATGTATACCAACCAACCCCATCAAGGAAATGTACATCTTTATCACATCTAAGGAAAACCTTAAGGCCAAATACTAGCTGTGCAGGCTTTAAAAACTAGACAGTTTAGATTAGACAGTTTAGATACCTAGAATAATGGTAGCAGAACCAAATGAAACAAAATATCTAGTACATTAACAATGTATGAAGGTGAGAATACTATCACTCTGCTTCTAATATACAAACTCTAGCATGATGTTCCTATATTGTCAGGAGGACAAACTTTTTTGAGTTTTTTCCATTTTTCTGCAGCTTTATTTATCCTCAAGGACTCGGTTATTTTCTGGACAGAAAATTTGTTTTTCTTGGAAACAGAGTAATTTTTTTAACAGACATCTGATGCTGACATGCAATGTTTTGGTCTTTGGTTGGAGAATTGGTCAACATGTGTATTTCCACTACATGTTTAAGTGTGGACCTTTTAACTTTACCCCTTTACACTAATGAACTCACTAAAAAGTTACTTTCCTTAGCACAGCCAAGCCACTCAAAATTCAGTAAGTAAAAAACAGATGAATGACCCTCTAGAGCAATCAAGTCAGAACGTAAATTAAATAATACTGCCCTTAAGAAACATTTAAAAGATAAGGATAACTTTTAGCTGATATATCATGCATAAGACAAATCACATTAACAAAGATAAGTAATATCAACTATGTTTCATGACATTATTTTGCCTTCAAATTGTACCAAAAAAGGTGGTCTAAATTTAAGCCAAAGTATCACCAAAAAGGTAACGAAAGCACATGAATGTAACATGTTTATCAAAAATTCCACCTAACAACTCCAGTTATAATGTTAAATAAGAAAATGATGCATGTCACACCTTGTTATGATCCTTGCTTAAACAATGCAAGCAACGTTGAATCACATGATTTCCATTGACATCCATCATGAGATTAAGAATACCAGGTTGAATAGCCCTTATAACTAAGGAAATTTCCAGCCTGGTCCTCATTGTCTCAATTAACTTTTGCACAACACGAGTCCTGAAATCAAAGAAACAGTTACAGCTTGGTTAAAACAAAAAAACAGTTCAAGAATCAACAAAATTTTGCTTACCCATGTGTTGTTCTAGATGTTTTCACAAGTTCTCCTGGATCTTTAGTCACCATAAGCACAAGCTGCATTCTTTGTTCATCATTACAAACAGTCAATAATTTCTGAACAAGATAGTTACCAAATGGATCCTTCATTAACTCAAGTATATAATGAATAATTCCATTAAATATTATCTGAACATCTTCAGATGTCCCTTCATCAAATATCCTCTGTAAATACCTACACCCCATCTGATCTTTTGCTGCCAAATACACATTTTTCTCTACATTTCCTTCCCTTGCTGGTTTCTTTTCTTGCAACCTTTCTATTTTAGCCTCATTTCTTGATTTTTTCTTGTGACCCTTTAGTAAACCTCTCTGTTCAGAACCATATTTTAAAGATTCCCCTTGAAGAATAAAGCTGTCTTCATAACTATAACTATCTTGGATTCTTGAATTTGGCAATGGAGAAAAAGGGTTATTTACTGATTTAATCCTTTGCTTAGCAATTGAACAATCACATTCAGAACTTAATCCCATCCTACTAGGATTTATCAAGTTAGAACCATGTAACGAGCTAAAAAATCTCCTATCAACAACAACATCATCATATTGAAGACCCTCATTGTTACTACATGGCCTATTCATGTTACACAAGTATTCATAATTAATTTTTTCTTCCTGACAAATAGGCCCCATTGAATCACAAAAATCACCTCTCTGTCCACTCAATGTGTTCCTATGACCTAACACACCTGATGACACTTGAAAATCAGAAATACCATGATGCGAATTTCCTGTTCCATTGAAAAAACCATCACCAAATCCAACCTTATCATCAATATTCATACCATAAAATCTCCGAGACAGAGCACCTATGTCAACAACTTTATCAAAATCTTGGTCATTAAACCAACCAGAACCAAAATGTCCATTAGTAGTAGTATCAACTAGTCCTTGATGATGAATATTGTGATCAAATACATTCCAAGAATCAGCTAAATCATCACCATAAAAACCACACCCGCCAGAAAAAGAACTTGAACCTGAAGGAGAGAACTGATTATGATGATTCAAATATGAAACATCTTCCTTAAACATCCTTAACATAATTTCTTCATGACCTTTCATTTTTCCTTCAATGCCCTTTTCTTTACCTCTATACATCACAACAACACAAAACTCTTCACTATATATAGCAAACAAACAGACAGAAAATACACGTACGTGTAACAAGACAACTATTCTAAGACATAAAACATACAACACCCAGAACAATACATTAGACTTATAAATATCAGAGAAAGATTACATAAAGTTGGTGATCAGAAAATTAAAGTTTGCATTAGGAATTAAGGAAGATATTTTTTTTTTCTTTGTTATTTTGGGGTTTTGGGTATTTACAGAAGAGATGGGGTGTTTGGTAAAGAGTGGGAAGAAGAGTGGTGTTGTTGTTGGTTATGGTAGTGCTAACTCACGCCATTAAAATGAAGAGGCAAAGTTTCGTAGTATTTGTATTTGTAAGTACTCAGTACTCACTCACACACACACACACAGTGGAAAAAGGAAAGAGAGACAGAAAAGGGTGGCTCTGAATCTGACAAAACAGTTTTTTTTTTTTTTTTTTTTTTTTTTGGGTGTGTTTGGTACGAAAGAAAATGTGTTTTTATGGGAATGTTTTTATAAAAAAAAACTTTGAAAAATAAATGGGTTGGTTGCTTATTTTCTAGTATTTTTTTTAAAAAAAATAAAAAATATTATTCAAAGTACGTTGATATGTACACATACCAGTGTAATTTCAAAAATGAAATCTAGGAAGAATAGAGTGCATACAGATGTTACTTCTATCTTGGTAGATAGAGAGAGTTTATACGTAATGTAACAAAATAGTGAAGGAGGGGAGTGGGTGTTTAGGAGTGGATGGTTAATGGGTGGGATTAGAGGAGTTGGGTAGGTGAGAAGGAGAAGATTAATTTCAAATGTCACTTATAGAACTTATTTTTTCTATTTTCATTAGAGAATGTATTTTTCTCATTTTTAAGAACTTATTTTCTTAGAGGAAATGTCTCCGATAACATTTTGACCGATCAAACTTGAAAAAGGTGAAATATGTTCTGAAAGTATTTTCAATATTTTCTCCCGTACCAAACACGCCCTTAGTATCTTCTCCTCTTCTATTTTTTTTTTCTCTTAATAACTACGGAAAAAACAAAAGAAGGTTTTTTTTTTTTTTTTAATTGACGGTGATTGCTAAGAAATTACAGATGCAATTTCGATTTAACTAGTTTTAGTAATCCCCTCCCATAACCGACTTACTAAATTTTCTCCTATCAATTGAAAGTACAAACATGCCCCTTGATTAACACTTAAATGTTTTATAGTCTATTATAATAATCTAAAAGATGTGGCAGGCTATTGTCAACAAATTTAATTGATTTTGAAAATTTATCTCATTGGGTAGCATGTTTGACCAAACATTCAAAATTTGTTTATTTTGAAAAATATTAGAAGTGCTCTTCGAAAAAGTATTTTTGAAAAGTAACATTTCTTGTTTGACTAACCAATTTGAGAAGCATTTTTGCCAATATTAGAATAACAATTTGTGTTGATCAAGAGTCCCGAAGTGATTACGGAGAAAAACTGCCTTTTCCCGTTCTTAAAAAAAAATTGCTACTATTTAAAAATATTTATTTTTTCAAAAAACTTAGCCAAACATTTCAACTCCTTAAAATAAAATATTTAAAATTTAAAAAGATACTTTTAACTTCCCAAAAGTTTAACAAACAGGCTATCAGGATTTTTTTATCCTTATTCGTATTTTGATGATTGTGTTATTTGCGGAGGCGAAAAGTATCAAGAAGCTTTTGAATATGTAATTATGAGATAGCAAAATTCGCTATCTGAGAATAAAGTATAAGAAATGTTAAATTGCACTTTTATACGATGAGAACTAATGTGACTAAAATTTCAGCCAAATGGATAATTGTCCAAAATGTGGTTGTTAGCACCTGTGATTCAGGATCTAACAACTTGAAATCGTTTAATAGATCCTAATTCTATGTAAAGTCAAATCATTATAGGATTTATATTAATTGTTAAAATTTGTGTTATTTCATACGCATTTTTTTTGCCTGCTTGATAATAAATTTACACTTGTTTTCTTTATAAGGAACTATTACTATTTAACCTCTCTTAAGGATTCTCAGACTACATGTTTCAAATCCAATAAAAATATGCACCAATTAATATGGGCATATTGGTAAATTATGCATTTCATTTATTATTTCTTAAGGAGTGTGCAAAGTCAAAAGTGGCAAGTAAAATTGAACGGAGGGAGTACTACTATAAAATAAGATTTCCTAGCAGTAGTTACTCCTCCGTCTTAATTTATGTGAAAGAAAAGAAGACTTTTAAACTTGTGGTCTATAACAAGCCATAAATATTTGTCTCGCTCCAAATCATTTCATTAAGGCAAAGGGGAAAGTTTTAAGTTACATTATTTCTAAATATGAAAATGTATCATTTTTTTTTGGACAAACTAAAAAAAAGTGTAACATAAATTAAACTTAAATACTGATTAAAATTATACTTTGTCTTCTTTTGAAGTTATCGAACACGAAGACTTATGGATTCACGAGGTTATACATTGGAGGGTCAGTTATCATTATTCAGCTTATTAAGTCGTTCAAGGATATGTTCCGACACGATAAAAAGACTCGTTTTTTCATCAATTTTCTTCTTCTGGAGTTTCATCAATTTTCATTGATCTCGTCTCCTTCTCAATGGTTATACTTTGTCTTAAAGACAACTTTGGCGTCGCGATAGAAAGCTCACCGACAGGCAACAACTGTCATACCGAAAGGTACCAAGTTAGGACTAATTTGAAATATTGGGCAATTTATTTTACACCTATTTTTTCATCTGATTTTTTATTTCTACTCTTATTTCATTAATAATCATATTTTAGAATTACAGTACTAACTATACATAGAACTACAAAAATAAAAGGATAGGATGTATTGAAAATGCTTTGAATTTTAGAAGGATTATACTGAGGAGGAGGACGTTGTCTAATATATTCGAGATTTTTCTCCAATTTTGCACAATATCATTGAGATACACTTTCTACTTGTGCTATTAGTCTATAAAGCCTTCACAAGTTATGATATTCCAAACATGTTTAATTAATTAAATTTATTTGATATGTTTTCTTCATTCAAACTATTCTTTAACATCTTCCTTACAAGTAATTCTATAATATACATCAAATTAAAATCTGTTCCAATTAATTTCAATGGAGCAAAGGAGTAACTAAAATGGAAATTTCGAGTAACTAAAATGGAAATTTCGTACTAGTTCATTAATGAGGGAACAAAGCAGACAAAAGAACAAAAAGGACACGGCCTGATTTTCAGGGCAGCAGGGGAGTATTAACTTCAGACTTCAGAGCATGTCCTCTATCAACCCAAAAGACAAAAACAAAAGCCTTTTTTTTTCCTTTTTATATATATAAAAAAAAAAGGCTTGAAATCTGTCATCCAACGATATATTCTTGATATTTTATTTATACAAGATAATCTTTGATTTCATAGTAAAATTTTATTATACATAATTAAATTCAAGAACATATCGTTGGATTGCTACATGTTAACAGTTTGTTTGCTTAATCCTCTAATATTTTTTATTTTGAGAAATACTTTTTTCCATAAGTGTTTTTTTAAAGAACATACATAGTTTGTGTTTTACTCATTAATTTAAAAATTGTTTTTTGTCAATACTAAAGCATTAATTTGTGTCTTGCTAGGTTCCAAAAGTGCGAGACAAACTATTTTCTCATCTTTCCTAAAAACATGGTCAAACACCTAAATTCTGTAGAATAAATATAATTTTAAATAAATAAACCACTTAAGCTTCCTAGAATTTTCCAAACATATAAGTTATATTGATATCACAAAAGCGTATTGTTTTATCAGTGTCTATAAGTTAGAATTGATGTTCTTTTTCTTTTTTAAAGAGTTTAACATAATTTAATTAGTGATAATATAATACGCATAAAAATACTTACTTCAAATATAGGAAATGCTAACTTGATAAATATGACATTTACAAGCAAGCTAAATTATATCATTAGTGTGATAATTAACATCCAATTCCTTGAGTACAAAGCAATTATTTAGTGGCAGTACACAGGCCCACTACCGTGCATAGCAACTACCTGTATACCTGTATTTTTTGGGCGCAGTTTCTCGTACTAATTGGTACGTACAAAGGCTGCTGTATGATAAAGGCGTGGCAATTATCTTTTTCTTTTCCTTAATGATGAATATGTAATTATGAGATAGCAAAATTCGCTAAATTCGATATCTAACTCCCAAGCGCACACTCTATTCTCATCGGACCTCACTTGTGGGTAGTAGCAGAGTCAAGAATTTTACTATGGATATTTAAAATATAAAAAAGTAAACAGACGAAGAAATCAAAAGGGGTTTAATGTCTACTATATATACATAAAAATGATTTTAACCATGTATAAACAGTGCAATTTTCCCCCGAAGGGGGTTCATCCTCCCTCTGCCAGAGGCAGAATCAGGATTTGAAGGTTGTGGATTCAGGTTCTAATTTTTTTTTTTTAATTATTGGGTTCTAAATTTATAATTTGTACATATTTAACAAAATAAATTAATATAAATATATGGTTCGGAACAAAGCTACTGAGTTCGGCCGAATCCCCGCTCGAAGGGCTAGCTCCGCCCTTACTTGTGGGATTACAATGGGTATGTTGTTACTGCTGCAAAATTCGCTGAGACTAAAGTTAAGTATATAAAATGTTAAATTGTACTTCAATACAATAAGAATTAATATGAATAAAATTTCAGCCAAATGGATAATTGTCCAAAATGTGGTTGTTAGTACCTGTGATTCAGGATCTAACAACTTGAAATCGTTTAATAGATCATATTCCACGTAAAGTCAAACCATGATAGGTTTATATTATTTCTTGAAATTTGTGTTATTTCATATGCATTATTTTTGGTCGATTTCACCTCTTTTAAAGATTCTCGACCACATGTTTCACCTCAAATATCAAAATGTAATACAGAAACCATAGTTATTTTCTTGCTTGAAACCTATAAAATGATGCATAGATTCTTTATCCTATTTGAACGAGAGGAATGCGATTCACTTCTTAAAAATAAAATAAGATTTCCTAGTATTAATTACTCCCGCCGCTGCGATATACTCCCTCTATTTCAATTTATGTGAACCTATTTTCTTTTTAGTCCGTGCCAAAATGAATGACCTCTTACCTAACTTCGAAACAAATTAACTTTATGAAATGATTTACAGCCACACAAATATTCAAGACTTATTTTGAACCACAAGTTTCAAAAGTCTTCACTCTTTCTTAAATGTCGTGCCCAGTCAAATGGGTTCACATAAATTGAAACGGAGGGAGTATGTGATATAGTTTGACTAGTTGCGGAGTTGAGGGGGAAAAAGACTTTTGAAACTTATGATGTATAGCAAGTCATAAATGTGACTTAAAGTCATTTTATTAACCGTAAAAAGAAGCTTTAAGTCAAACTATTTCTAAATAAAAAAATGTATTATTTATTTTTGGAAATACTAAAAAGAAAAGTGAATTATATGAGATAGATGAAGTAAAACAAACTTAAATAATGATTAAAATTTTACTCTATCTTCTTTTGGAGTTATCGAACATGAAAGCTTATGCCTTTACGAGAATCTACATTGTAGGGCCCATTATTACCCCGTTACTGATCAAGTCGTTAAATGGATATGTTATGGCACTGCAAAAAGGCTCGGTTTTATACTACTATCGTTTTGCTTCTTCCTTACACATAAACGTGGCAACCGGTTTGGCCTTATCGGTTTTAATCGGTAACCGGAACTGGAACCGGAACCGGTAGAACCGATTAATCGATTCCGGTTAACCGTGTAATGGTTTACCGGTCCGGTTCTAATATTTTGAAAATCGGAACCGATTAAACCGGTAAAACCGGAACCGGACCGGTTAAACCGGTTTAACCGGTAAAAATTAAAAAAAAATAAAAAAATGAAAGAGTCGTTAGGCTTAATGGACCGTTGGCAACGATCCATTTGCAAAAATGACCGTTGCCAAACGGTAAGTTTTTTAATTTTTGGCCCCCAAATTTTTTTTTTTAACACTTTAGCCCATCCCCACCCCTATATAAACCCTTCTTCATTTTCATTTTGATGCACATCAATTCACTCTTCTTCATCTTTCTCTCAAATCTCAATCTCTCAATTATAGTTACTTTGCAATAATTAGCCACAAAGTCTTATTATAGTTTCAACTTTCAATTATTAATTTTGCAATTATAATATTGTTGGTGGAGTTGGTGATTTTGCAATAATCCGAAGTAGCTTTGGTGGATTTGCAATTCTAGCTGGTGGATTTGCAATTCTAGCTGCCTTCACTTTGTTGGAAATTAATCCGGCAATTTGGTACCTTCGTTCCAACTCTATCTTTATTTTTCGCAATTTAATTCTAGCAATTTATTTTTTGCAATTTAATTCTAGAAATTTAATTCTAGCAATTTAATTTGTTGTAATTTATTTTCTTGTGATTTATTTGATTGTGATTTAAATTAATTCTATTTAATAATGTCAAAGAGATTAAGACGTGGTGTCGGTAGTAGTAGTCGTACTGTTAGGGGTGCGCTTAATGAGGAAACATTTGTGGAAGAAACACCTAATTTAGGTATTGATGTTGGTGGAAATAATCCACTTTTAGGTCATGAGGCAATGCAACAACATTTTACCGACACTTTTAATGAAGACTTAGATGATGATGATGATGAAGATGAAACACAACCCCCCGAAAATCCCATAAGAGATACATGTCCTGCACAATCACATACACCTAAAATATACTAAGAATATACTTATAAGTATATTAAGTTATATAGTATACTTAAACATATATAAGTATATATAGTATATAAAGAAAAAATAGTATATATAGTATATAAGTAAGTATATATAGTATATAGTACATATATATAAGTATATATAGTATATATAGTATATATATTAAGTTATACACATATAAGTTATACACATATATAAGTATATATAGTATATAAGTATATATATTAAGTATATATAGTAGATATGTATATATAGTATATATATATTAAGTTATACCTATATATAAGTATATATAGTATATAGTACATATATATAAGTATATAGACACCATGCGCGGGTTCAATTCCCGTCGTTCGCCCATAATTCATAAATAATAAATATTACATAAATGATTGGCTACAAATGTATTTTTTTTTAGTGAACGTGTCACAAGCTTACTCCTATTTTTTTTTTTTTTGTAAAGATTTTCTAAAAACACGTAAGTAAATATAGAATACACGTAATCCCTGTTGACACCTAATTTTGGCTCGACGTGCTTAAAATTAACGTTTTGGGGGGGCCTAATTCGTTAAAGAGCACGAAATATATTTTTTACACGTTTTTACATTTTTTCAACAATTTATTGATGATTATCCTTATTTTAGGAATTTTCTCAATTTATTGTCATTTTTCAAGAATCATTATTTTGCACATGCACAGCGTAATACTACAATTTTTTGTGCAATTAATAATTGTTTCTTAATTTTATAGCAATACATTTTCATATCATAGACATTAATGTTTATATTTTATACTTGCGTTATTATTTATACATGTATTAATTAATTATATTTTAGTACAGTCTGACAGTGCAGAAAAAAAATCGGAGTAATTAATTTTAAACGCAGAGTAAAATCCGATCAAGTCAAGGTTTCATCACTTTTTTTAAAAAAGGGATTAAAGTAAGCATTGAGGAGACAAAAGGGTGCAATCTTCTATTCTTTGGACAAAACAAGGGGCCATTTTGCATTATAAGAAAAGGAAGGGGGTATTCATCCAACTCATATTTACACACCACACCTAAGTTTCAGATTTTTTTGGCTCTTCTTCTCTCCTAACAAGAAACCCTAAACATTTTCCCTCCTCTCATATTTTTTTCCCACAGTCGCCGCTGCCCACCACCACAAAACCAGCCCTTTTCCTCGCGAATCCCCTTCACTCCCGAACCTCCAGCAGCCTCCGGCGACACACCTAACCACCCCCACAAGCCGACAAGCTTCCACACCTCCACCACTGCGTCTCCCTCTCTCTCTCACCCACTGCCTGCTCCAGCGAACTCATGACGCCGGAGCAGTGAACGCCAAGCCCTCCACCTAAGAGTTTTCTTCCGTGACAACATCGTCAGTTATACTCCTCTCACTCTCTATCTCTTTGCTTTGTGTTCTTCACCCACACCCACATTTTGTTTTCTTTCTAGCTATATTGTGACCATTCCCTTCTTCAGTACATTGTTTTCTTGACTAATGCAAACAGCTCACCGTGCTTGTCCCTGGCTCATTGAATATTGAGTTACTTGTTTGTGGAATGGTCTGTTCTTTAAAATGTAACAGGGAAAAGGCTGCTTTCTTTTTCTTTGATATAGCTATTTGCTAAGTTGATTCCCATTTTCTCTCATTTGTCCTGATTCATTCCTTTTGCTAATTCTCCATTTGGTAGAACTTGTTTGAAGCACTCAAAATCACTTGCCGGGAAATGGGTTCTCGCTAAATCTTTGTTGTTTTTTTTTATTTCTAGTACCTCATTCTTTTGCTCAGTTATATAGACTTCGGATATAAAAGTTTTGAATATGTAGCTGTAACTTAGGACCTTATTAGATTTTTTTTCTTGAGGAGTGCATTTTGATGGGGCTATGTGATAAAAAATATTTAAATTATGGATATAAATTTCGTTGCAGTCAACCGCTAGTAAGAAATCTTAGAAGATGGAGTGTTGTTGTTTCTTTCGTTAGTTTTGATTCTCCACTAGTAATGGCTTCAAGTAGGTAGAAAATGCTGGCAAGTTCAGTATCAATGTACACCATTACCTGACATATGTTATTGTTTGTTAACTGATTCTTTCATTTTTCCTAACTTCTTATCCAATGATATTCTTTGTAATCTGTAAAGCTTAATAGGAGTAACTGATTATTTAATTTCATGAACCTCACAGAATGTCAATCATACAGTCAATATATATATATATATATATATATATGAATCAACTCATTTTCCTTCTTTACCTTAATTCTCTAGCCATGATCAAGAGTGAGTTCTTTTCTGCCTCAAAAATTATTCTTTTTCTTTTCGCCTATGCAAATCTAGTTTAAATTTTAGCCTCTCGAGTCCCTTCGATTCTGTTGTAGTCTCTCTTCTTCAAGTTACTTGTCTGTCAAAGGGAAAGAGAACAAAACTTCTCCCTTTTATTAGCTAAAATGGCCGATGAAGAAATTTCCGTCGATTTCCAAGGCCTTGCATGTACAAAGACGGGTTGTTTTTATTTTAAGTTTATTCATTATTTTTTTAATTCATCCGATAATTATTTATTCTCTTACTAACATTTTTATTAAGTCTCATGCAGGTATCTGGAGTTACTTTTTGAAGATGACACTCAAAAGAAGTTCAAATAGCTTCTTAAATTCTTTGTTTATATTTTCTTTTACATTCTTAAATTATGCAAGCATAAAATATAGTGAAACTTTACTTTTTAGGGTGTAGGTTGGTTGTATTTATTTATGATCTGCTTAGGTGATTTAAATTTTATGTGTTTTAGACAAATTAATTTTAGGCAGTTATTATTTTTGTAGCTAAAATTCTTATAGTTATCATGTTTCGCTAGAGTTTTAATTCAATAGCTTAGCACACTTAAGTGAATAAATAGGGTGATTTGCCTCAATATTTAGACTTTAGAATATACTCTCATAATTAATTGATCAGGCGTACATACTTAGCTAGTTAAATTAGTTAACTCACCTTGAGTGCAAAATAACTTCATGTCCATTCCTTATACCCTTTTCACATACCCAAGCTTCTAAGTTGCACATAACTTTTTTTTAAAATAATTATTATATCACATATGTATAAAATACGTATTGCACGATTATTTATGTGAATAGTCATATTAGTTATTCTTCAGTCTAAATTCTACTAATTTTTTGTAAATAATAATCAAACCTTTTTACACATCCCTCGTATAGTTAAATTGGTCCAGCCGGGAACCACATTTGTGGATTCTGAAGGATGCCTAACACCTTCCCTTCGGAATAATTTGAACCCTTACCTAGAATCTCACTTATTTTCGTAGACCATGTTAAGCAGCATATATTAATAATTTATAGGTACCCTAGTATACCTTAAATGCTAGGTGGCGACTCTGTACATAATTAATTATTTCAGATCTCCATAAGTTGTGCTTTGTTTAGCCTCCGGTTAAAATAGGGTGCAA